>NC_135714.1:14356923-14719747 GCF_964656455.1 Halichoerus grypus
ATTTCCCTTAAGAGAAATACAGTGGCTGATAAAAACAACCTGGACAAAACGGCGCTTCAACTCGTTGTTGGATGTGTGTTGTCCTTCTTAGGGCATTCTAGATCTGCCACCTCACTCCACCCTGTCTACGTTCTGGCCACATGGTTGTCTTATCATTTGGTGCAAATGCCTGGTTTACAGCAAACCGGCACATTTCTGAGGATTCCATATAAAACAGTTTCTCAGGAATAGCATTCCTAACAGGTCCAGGGTTCATATTTGCAGGTTTATTCACACACACGTATTTATTTTACATTCTTTTCATTACTATACATTATTTAGACACACATATATATGGGCACACACATATGCACACATGTAGAGGGAGGGTGCTTTATATAGGGTTCTAGTTTATTTAACTAGGTATAGATATGAATTTATCAGTCATGTACATGTATTACTCTGCATGCATATTGGTTAATATACCTATATACAATATACATAGAAGGCCAGGGTCATTATTAATGACCACAGATATCAAAGTCTTCTTGATAATGTGAATATGTGGATATTTGACTTTTTATCATATTTTATGAGCTTATTATTTATTTTCCTATTATATAACTTGTAACAGGAATAGGAGAAATAACAGTTGTGATTTTCTTTTCTTACTTATTCTGTATTTGCATTTTGTGCTTGAATTGTATTTTCTCCAATTAATGATGCCTTTGAAGGAAATTTTTTCAAGTTACCTTTCCACTTTATGAGGGTTAGAATCGCAGACATCACTATTCTTCCCTGCTATCTGGTTTCCCTCTACATCTAGATATGTTGAAAGATTTCTTTGTTCCTTTCCAACCTGATTAGGTGTAACCATATGTCATTTCTGGTTTATGATATTAGTCAAAACTGACATGTGTTATTTCTGTAAAAGAGCATTTACATGTTGGTGTGAAACTTCCTGTTCTCTCTTCTTCCCATCCTTGTTGAGCAATTTGGAAAGCCTAAATAGAAGTTAAAAAAATTTCTACTGCCCCAAAGCCAGTCTTCACAGTGCCTTAGGACAATGCAATCATCAGAAAACAGATTTAAACAAAATAACAGGATTGTGAATGTAATTGGATCCTGCAGAACACAGCAGAAGGCACAAGTTGTGTCCCGTTTACCACAGACCAAACTCCCATATATCAGTTGTAACTGTTACAGAAATTGAAACTTTTCAATTTATTTATGTATTGACTTATTTATTCTTTGTAGCAAACCAAGTCAAGAGTCAGAATCTCTAAAGCCATTCTGTAGTATAACAAACAGGACAAGGTGTGCTCACAGAAATATCATGAAGTCTTTATCTTGTAACAGATGCATTATTATTTCAGGGAGTAGTTACAAATCAGTATTAGAACATGGATATGGCTTCTTCGACTTTGGGGAAGGAGAAGCATATTCCAAGGGAAAGGGCTTGGTTCAGTGATTTTAAGCTAACTGTGAGTTCCTGTTTCAGTGTTTTGGTGTTTAGCTTGAGACAATTTCTTGTAAGGAATTGATTCTCACAGGTCCCTCAGGAGGTCCCATAGGCCGACTTCAGTGCCTTGATTTTCAGACAAGAATAGTAGTATGCATCAGGAATGTGGTCAGTGTCTAAAAAGAGATTTTAAAAATTGTGTTAAGAGGCAGTTTACTAACAGAATCAATGCAACGATTCAAGATAGACATTTAAATGGCTTGTTACGATCATTTATCCAATATTTACTCAAAATAGGTTTGATGAGAGTTTATTCCATCTACTAAATGCTAGGTGCTGGGCTGCAAGGACAAACAGGACATTATTTTTGCTCTGGAAGGGCTCTTCAACTGGTGGAGAAGCCAGAGAATCCATGAGTTTTGGAGACTGAAGAATGAAGTGTGGCAAGAGAAACACAAAGCTCCACGTTTTGGAAAGTAGGGAGAGAGAAAGAAAAACCTTTCTCGGGGAGATGATTGCTGCTCTGGGAAGTGTTGGCCAGAAACAGAAGAAAGCATTCTAAGATGACGTATTTGAACATGAAAATACCTGGCTCATTCAGAGATTTACAGCTCCTTTTGGCCGAAGTAGATCAGATTGAATTAAGCTCAGTAGCAGCCAAGAATGCTAAAAAAAAATGCCCTCACTAACACAGCTCCCTATTCCCTTTCCCAGTCTAGTCTAGCATTGTGTAGTGATTACTTGTTATGTATTTTTTTTTCTTTTCCACCAGAGTGTGAACAGAGAGGGCTCATGCATATGTCACCATCTTTATCTTTGTGCCCATGATCATCATGCCTTTAATACATGGCATATGAGAGATGTCTAAATCTCATGGAAAGGCTAAAAATGCACGTCATCTTGCTGAACATGAGTCAGGAGGCCCTATTTCTAGACTGACCCTGCCCCTTGCTCCCCTCGCTATGGCAAGGCGCAGTGTGAATCCATGCTTTGGTTTCCTTGTGTGCATAGCAAACACATGAGATTAGATGCTTTCTAAGATCCTTGAGTCTCAATTTGGATGAGCCCATGATTCTCCCTAATTAGGCTGTAGAGCTTCAGTGAAGTTTCGAAATGAGTACTGCTTTTATATCCTTTCAGGGCAATTAGCTCAGTGCTTTCTAACGTTGGAGTGTCTGCCTGGAAGTCAGGAAGTCTTAGTTGCCAATACTAGCTCTGCTTAACCTCCAGCAACCTTGGCTTTCTCTTTGGTAACATGAAAAATACAGATTCCCATGATGTAGATTTATTTCGAAGATTAAATGAGGTCACGTACAAAAAATGCCAAGCATACTGCCTTGCACTGAGGTGACAGAAAAGGTTAGTTCTCTTCTCTAGTTTATATGGAGTAATTATTCAGTAGAGACTTGTTGATTGTCTTCCCTTAGGGATTAGCCCAAAGCAAAAGGAGGTGATAAAGTTAGGCAGAAATTCTGTAGTCTCTTGCACCGTACTCGTCTGAGAGGAGAACACAGGGAAGGCTGACATTTTCATATTCACACACCCCTTCTTTATTCTCAGGTGTTGTTATCTATTTAACAAAACAGATTCTCCGCGTATCTGCTCTGTGGAAGCCATTGCATTCGATTCCTCAGTATAAGAAGTCTGCCTAATACACTGAGAAGGGAAATGAACATACTTTGCGGTGAAGTTTTCTGAAACTCACATCAGGAAATATGACCTGACAAATACCCATGTGCTTTGGGGGGTGTTGGGACAGACTGTTTGAAATTGATTGTCATAGAAATGAGAAGAGCATATACAGAAGAGGGTCGTTTTCTTCCCAGGTTCCTGTCACATCCACTTCACCAACCAGTTCCTTGTCCTTGGTCAAATATGAGCTCTTTTCTATAGCCATTTCCTCTACCTACTGGGACAAGAAATTGTCAGCCGCATACAAATACCTTCAATATCAGAGATAAAGTGACACATGCCTGTGGACCGGTGATGGACATATTCCTACAGGAATTCAGGACGTGTTGGCAGTGGGCTCCTCTCTTTCCTTGCTACACTCTTCCCTAAACCCTTACTACCCAGGGTTCAGGCAACATATGCTTTCTCTTAAGTTGGAATATAAGTTTGGAGCAAGGTCAGAGAAAAATCAGTAAGTAACATTATAGATCTGAAGTGATGTTGCTTTTACAAATCATCACTTTTTAAACCAAATTTTGGTTTAAAAGCAAATGTAGTTAAAGAGGTTGTGAATATCTTTCTCCATGGTTTTCTGGTAGGAAAAAGTATTTCTGGAATGCATATATTTTCTGAATTCTTTGAAGGCGTTCTAATTAAATGTTGGATAGTTGTCCATGTGCTACAGCATCCATTGTTTTAGGTTAATCAAATTTTTAAAATTAACTTTCTAAGCTGGTCTGTATTGTTTGCTCAAAGGACAAAAAAAGTAGGTTTGCAGGTTTAGACAGGCCTGTAACATTCACAGCAAATTCAACTTTAGGACTTTTTTGGACCAAAGGTCAAATGGAGACACTACTCGGTTCCTGCTATGGACTAAATTGTGTTCCACCAAAACTAATATATTAAAGCACTAACCCTCACTGTGATGGTATTTGGAGACAGGGGTCTTTGGGAGATCATTAGGTTCAGATGAGAGTCTTGAGGGCAGGACCTTGATGATGGGATTAGGGCCCTCATATGGAAATACAGCAGAGAGCTTGCATCCCCTCTCCCTCTGCCACAGTGAGAAGGTGGAGCTGCAAACCAAGGGGGGGGCGCTTAACCACAACCAGAATGTGCTGGTACCCCAAACTCAGATTCCCAGCCTCTAGAATTGTGAGAACATAAATTGTTATTGGTGAAGCCATTCATTCTCTGGTATTTTGTTACGGCAGCCTGAGCTGACACATCCAGTCACATCTTGCCTTCATGCATATGTTGTATATTTCCAATGTGGAAAGTGAGCACGGAATTCTGGTGGAGTTACTTTCCAGGAAGAGGCCTGGCAGACTGCCATTTTTCATGCTGCTGCCCTGTTTGTCTGAACAAATGCGTGACTCCGCGTGTCATGGGGATGGATGGAAACAGTACGTGCTCTTCCCATGGCTGGAGTAAGATGAGTGAATCAGGTTCACTCAAGAGTGGCCTTGAGCCACTGCTGAGAAACTGTGGCCCAGACTCAGTAGGACTCCACTGAAAGAAAATTTTGATTTCTTACAGTTCATGGACAGATAGAAGAGTTTGTCTCCCCACTCTCCACCCCAAACCTCAGTCTCTAAACTAAAACAAATGAGGGGTGCTGGGAGGCTCAGCCAGTTAAGCTCAGGTCATGATCTCGGGGTCCTGGGATGGAGTAGGCGTTGGGCTCCCTGCTCAGCGGGGAGTCTGCTTCTCCTTCTCCCTCTCCCTCTTCCCCTCTCCCTGCTCATGTCCCCCCCTCCTCAAATAAATAAATAAAATATTTTTAAAAAGTAAACTAAAACAAATGATAGAGAAACAAAAGCAACTGAGGTTTATTCAGGGTCTGTTTGGTTGGGGGCTCCGTTAAAGGCACATCCTGAAGATTATGTCAAATACTTCCAAGTACCCCCATCAGTGCAAGCATTTTCCCCTCAGTTTAGAGTTTGTAGAGTGAAGCTTGTGGAGAAAGAGGTTGGCTGAATAGGCCAGTATCACATGTGGGGCGGGGACATTCTGACATTTCTGTCCTGCTGGGTGCTCTCGGCTGCAGGACGGGTCTCACCATCATTTTCCTTCACTGAGATAAGAAGAGATCTTCTGTCCACTGGGAGTACGCACTCTATTAGGGAAGCCATGGTGCTGAAGGCAGAATTTGTTTCGGGGGAGGAGAGCAAAAATTCCCACCCTCACCTCAGCTGTTGGCTCTGCCTTCCCCGTGACTGGAAAGGAGATGGACTTAAAAACAATCCTAGAGGCCGACCAGCCAGGATTTGCTGTTTTATGGGACAGACTCCCTCTTCTCCTGTGTCCTTGGAAATTACTCCAAGCACAAAGTTGTAAGAAGTTTAATTCACAGAAAACATTTTATGTCCTCAGTTCAGATATTGGATGGGCACATGATATGCTGACATTAAGATGTAAAAAGCAAAAACTGACAGAGAGAAATTGAGCAATTCCTCATTAGAATGAGTGATTTTTAGTGTTATCTTTCTTGATAATTGATAAATATAGATCATTCAATCAACGCAATGAACAAGTCTTACCTGAAGGATGTACATATGGTCCTGCATTAAAGAATCAGGGATACATATTCTTCACACAGATTATTTACCATAATTAATCATGCACTAGACTGCAAAACAAGTCTCAATAAATTTCAAAGGCTTAGAAATATTCAGACCATCTTGCACTGACTACAAAGCAGTTGAGTTAGAAATCAGTAACAAGAAGATAGCATAATCCCATTCATTTAGAAAATTGAAAAAAAAATCTATGTAATTAATAGAAACATTCTTTTAGGTATTTTATATTCCATAGATCTTAATCATAAGGAAAATACTATATATCTAAACTTGTATTTTGAGAATTACACAAAGAGATATATATAGAGCTAAAGGAAAAGAAAAAAAAAAACAAAAAACCAAAATTTAATGAGTTAAGTGTCCAACCAAACAAGTTAGGAAAAGAAATACAGAAGTAGGTCCAAGAAAATAGAAGATGAATAAAAATAGAAGAAATTAATGAAATAGGAAAAATATACAATAGTGAGAAAGTCAAAAGTTCTTTCTTTGAAGTAATTAATGAAAGAATAAAACCTTGGCAATAGTCAGGGCACTGGGTGGCTTAGTCGGTTAAGCGTCTGACTCTTGATTTCGGCTCAGGTTGTGATTCAGGATTGTGAGCTCGAGTCCCATGGAGGGCTCACCACTCAGCATGGAGTCTGGTTGAGATTCTCTCTCTACCTCTGCTCTTCCCCCTGCTTGCACTCTCTTTCTCTCTCTCTCTCTCTCCCCACCCCCTCAAAATAAATAAATTAAATCTTAAAAAAAAAACCAAAAACCTTGGCAATAGTCAATCTAGAAGAAAATAAAGAAGGGGCACAAATAAATAATATTTGGAATGAATAAAGGGGCCTCACCATAAATAGAATCAATATTTAAAAGATGAAAATACAACTAATTATTTTGGATTATGGATTATTTTTTTTTAATTTTTCTGATTTTCTTGTTAAAGCACAAAAATCCATGAAATAGCTAAGCAGAAGAAGCCACCATCATCTAATCTATATGTGTGTGTATATATATATATAGAGAGAGAGAGAGAGAGAGAGAGAGAGTTGTCCACATTTGCACTAAAACTCTTTGGTTTCTAATTTCTTTGATCTGAATTTTGCCAGTCACTACCCTTTCCTGCCAATGCTTTTTATCAAAGTCAGTGCTGGCTCTCTCATTGCCCATCCAATGGCCTGTTTTTTGTTTTGACTTTTGTGCAGCATTTGTCACTCTTAACCTCCTCCCACTCTCCCCTCCTCTTCCCCCTACTTCTCCTCCTCTTCCCCCTACTCCTCCTCCTCTTCAGGGATCCCTGTCTTCTCTTAAATTTCAAAACATCACCATTTACTCAGACTTAACCTGTCCTATTACTGTCCTTTTAATGATCCTCCTTCTCTGATGCATTTATACTCATGTGAAGAGCTAGCAACATTCCCTCAGTCTTCTACTACAAACTTTTGTGACTTCCTCAATAAATCTTTATCCATCACCCAATACTTCCTCTTACTTTAAAAATAACTCCCATATTTGTCTCCTCTTCTCTACTGCCATTGCTTCTACCTTTATTCCAGCATCATATACTCAAACCCTTTTCAAGCTGCCTCTTTGAGCACTTCCACTATGCTTATGCTCCTGACTAAAACTAAGATAGAATAAAAACTCAACTTCCCAGTGACTTATTTTTCTTCTCAGGATTGCTCTGGGGTCTTGGCTCCACTGTTTACTTTTTCCAGGGCTGCCATTTTATTTGACTTCAAACCTTGACTTATTCTCATCTCTCCTCTCTTGGTGCTGTGGAGTGGAGTTTTATATTCTGCCTCCATAGGTTTGATGGATGGAGCAGCTTCCCAGCCAAGTACTAATGGGTGATGGCTTCCCTAAAAAATGACAGAACACACTCTTTCTCCATTGTATTTTCTTGTTTACCAGCTCTTTGGAATGGTGGTCTTCTTTCTATCACCTGAAACATCCTTGAAATTTTATTTTTAGTTATCTTCCTTTCTTTCATGAGAAGTAACCAAAGTCTTTCCAAGTTACAGGTTTCCATCTGGTCTAGCCCCACTTAGCTCTCTAGTCTCCCTTAACTTTTGCTAGTCTGCTTACTCAAGTCATGTACACGGTTCTTCAGACTCACCAGGCACAAACCACCAGGAGTCTTTGAACTGGCTGGTCCCTCTTCCCTCAATTGTCCACAGGAATGACACCTTTACTTTGGAGTCTTTAATCAAATGTCACTTTCATGTTGAGTCCTACCCTGATCGCTCCATGACTATTGTTTTAAAATACAGTGTGTTAGTAGAACATTTGAGGTACAGTAAAGCCAACAGATCAGGAAACAACTGCTATTAAAAATATAGTTCATGGGGTGCTTGGGTGGCTTAGTCAGTTAAGCATCGGACTCTTGGTTTCTACTCAGGTCATGATCTCAGGATTGTGAGATCCAGCCCTTTATGGGGCTTTGTGCTCAGCATGGAGTCTGCTTGAGGGTTCTGTCTTTCCCTCTGCCTTTCCCCCTCTCACTCTTCTTCTCTCTCTCAAATAAATAAATCTTTAAAAAATACATAGTTCATTATTCACAATTCCCAAGGGGAGGGGGCATGCTGCACTTTGGGGGGACCAGGCAGGGCAGGCATCAGGATCAGTTACTAGGCAGAGGGAGGGGGAAACTGTGGGCAAGAGCCTTTATCATGGTTTCTGAGGGATGGGATGGACAAGGCAAGGCAGGGAGGCTTATGATTGGCTAGTTTGAGTAATTTCAGCAGGCTCTGGGACGTAGGTACTGTCCTTCATTGTCTGGCACCTGGCCCTGGGGTTATTAAGGAAGGTAGATAGTGGCCTGTTGTGTGGGAGCCCAATAAGGGAAGAGGTTAAGGTGCGGACTGTGGATTGGTTGATTTGTATTTTAAAAGTGTGCCCTTGGGAGGCGTCTTCCTCCCTAGGAGGTGTAGACACCAAGGCAGGGTGACTCAGATATATTACTGGGTTGTCCAGAACAAGCCATGGCCAACCCAGACAAGTAGGGCAGATTATAATGTCTTTATTACAAGGTTTTACAGCATCAAATTTACGAACGCTGGTAATACTGTTAATACATTTGTACTCCTGATTCCCCTTACTCTGGTTTTTTCCGTAGAATTTTATCACGAAAGCTAGTAATACTGTTAATACATTTGTACTCCTGATTCCCCTTACTCTGGTTTTTTCCATAGAATTTTATCACGAAAGCTAGTAATACTGTTAATACATTTGTACTCCTGATTCCCCTTACTCTGGTTTTTTCCATAGAGTTTTATCATCTTCTAACATACCGTACTGTATATTCATTATGTTTATTGTTTACTACCTGTCTCTCTTCTTTAGACCATAGCTTTCTGAGAATAAGAGATCTTTTTTTCTGTTTTATTAACTGATACTCCCAGAACCTAGAACAATAGCTGACATGTATATGTGCTCAGTAACTGTTTATTGGGTAAATACCTTTAACTCTATAACCTATAAACTGTTAGCATTATGTCCCATGTCCCGTGTTCCAACCAAGATTCTGAGATGCTCTACTCTGGCTAAAGATCTCTCTGATTGTTCATGAAGATGGACAGGATAGTCTGGACTCTGAAACAAAATCAAACTGCTTGTGAGATCTTAGTCTTAGTCTATTTAATACTCTGGGTGTTTTTTTTTTTTTTATGTTAAAGATTACCTGGATGGAGTATATGGAATAATATATTGAATATTCTAAACCCAAGGTCTCACAAGCAGCCTTCTTTGTTAATGGATGCCAGTGTTTCTATACCTATGATCTTCAGGTTATTGTGAGTTCAGATTCAGAAATGGTGTGTTTGTGCCCACATCCACTGTGTGGATGTGTGTGTCACAGCTGGAAGGAGAAGGGAGGAGAAGAGGACACACAAACACTTCTGCAGACATGCCGGGGACTACAAGGCTCCGGATACTACTCACGGCAACCTTTTATGTCTTCTTTTCTAGTCAGTCTCAATTGTTTTTTTTAATGTATTTTGAAGAGTGATTACCATGGAAACTATTAAAAACCTCAAAAGCACGGTAGTTTAAATTCTCCACTTAGATCCTCTAACAAAGGGTGCCTTATAGATAGTCAACTTCCTAGTCTTTTCTTTATAACGATACATCATGTTTACCTTATTTTATACAATGAAAAAAGAGACTTGTGTTGTCAATGTAGTTGTTTATAGTCCATGTTGACTTGTCTTGATCCCTCACAAACTCAGGGCTGGGTGTGGATTTCCAAGGGAAAACTTCAAATTTGATACCTCAATAAAATTGTTATGTCCCCTTGGAAAAATTTCCTGAATTTAACCATATTTCTAGTTTTATGCTTAAGGAAAAAAAAACTTTCACTTTTATGACAGAATGAGAATAATATTTTAAATATCTCTTGTGACAGATATCATACTTATAACAAATGTTGTCGAAACATTATGGAGATCAGTCTATGCCAGGGTTTCCTCTTTTTTTTTAACCACCTGCTTTATTAAGAAAAATTGAGAACTGCACACTGAGACAAAAATTACGAAAACATACTTGGTATGCTTGGAGCTAGAGGCTTTGTCTTTTGTTGTTACAATATACTGCAAAGATGGAGTGTCTGGAGAATTGAAATCCATTTTGTTTTTTCACTGCCATGCATAATATGTTGAGATTCAACAATTGCCAATTGGACCTCTTCCTATGCTGTCTATATTTGCACAATATGCCTTCTGCTAGTCATGATAATGAATGATAAAAAATTACACCAGTTGGTGGCAATGTTGTTTTCACAGTAATGGTCACTTAGTTAAAATCACAAAGCTATGCTTATTTCCCCCTTATTAACTCTGTTATTTTTAGTTTCTAACTTGTGCTACAGGTTATTTCTGGCTTGAAACTGAAGCCAGGTTTTCTATAACCTCCAAGTATTCATCTTGTTATCTTTAAATCTTTTTCATTACTGAAGGCAAACTAAATGTGGAGTAATAAATAGCAGGATTGTGTGGGCTGAAAAAGCAAATTCTGAAGACCACAGGAAACTATGTCAGACATTGCCTTGCCTCATCAAGAAATTATACATACATGCAGTGGAAAGCAATTTTGGATCCTGGTTCTCAAATGCCTTTCATCTGGTATTCTGTTTTAGAACTTATTACTTAATAGGCAGAATATGTGATATTTAGTGAAAACTTCCCTGAACATCAATTTTTATCCAACTAAAATCAGAAAACCTTCCAAGATAAGCAATTGATAAAGTTTAACTGTCTAAATTTATTTCATGCGTAGAGTGGACAGATGGGATACAAGAATACATCTGGCAGTTGGAAATTGAGCACATACATTCATTGGCCTAAACTTGTGCTAGAATTCTTTACCCTCTGGCTTAGACTTCTGCTTGTCAAAGAAACCTTTCCAAATCACATCCCAATTTGAATTAATATTTATACCTCAACAGTTACCAACTTCTAAAATGCCTTATTTATATCTCTACTATGGTACTTATCACAACTTGATTTACATCGATTATTTGTACACATATGTTAGTCCCACTAGACATCAGTTTAATTCAACCAAGTTTACTGGACACAAACCCTGTACCAGCCACACTGCTGGACGTCAGGATTGTGAACTTTGCAAACTCACTGGCTTTGTCTTGTTCAATTGTGTATCCCTCATTGTTTCTACCAGCATGAGACATCAGTAAGTGTTTGTTGACTTTGATGAAATTGGAGCCTTCATCTTTAAAGGATGATGCTGGTGTCCCTGCTTCTTGATTAAATGCAAGTGTGCAAAACCTAGTGTCAAGAACCAAATAGATGAGCTGATGAAAAGAGAGTGGACAGAGACTCAAGCACCAGGGATAAAGCAGATGGAGGAACAGCAAAATGCAGCAGGTGGGTTTAGCAGGAAAGATACAGAGTGGGGTAAATAATAATAGTAAAAATAGTAACAGAAACAACCACTACCACATTTATTGAGCTGCGTGCTTTCTATGAATTAACTCATTTAATCCTCCCAACGCTTCCAAGGTGGGCATTATTATCATTATCTCCCTTTTACAGATGAGGAACCTTGTAGGTGTTGCTGTTCGCTTTCTACCCAAGTTGTTTCCTATTTCTTTCTTTCCATGTATCTATTTGGTTCAGATATTCACCGTTCCCAACATAGACCAAATACCTCCCTGAAAATTGATGCCATCCCCAGCTCTGAGTGAGGTCTCCATTGGTTTAACAATAGCTCCATCCCTTGCCAATGATTTATTCAGGAATTCAGGCCTAAGATGTTAAGCCCATGGCATAGCATGGCCACGTGAACTGGTTTAGGAATAGGCATGTGACCCTCTTTGGGCTGAAAAGTCTTACTGGAGTTCCCAGGGTAAAAGATCCTTCTTGCTCTGAAAAGAGATATCCTGAAGCAAATTTCCTCTCAATTTAACAGCGAGCAGCTACAAAGTCGGAAACTGTTGCAGACATTTTGCCACCATGACACAACTAAGGAGGACTTCCCGTGTGATGAGCCAATGCATTTGCTCTCTTGAAATGTCAAGCTGGGTCAGATTTTTTGTTTTGATCTGTTAGTTGCTGCTGAAAACATCCTGTTTGATACAAACCTGAGGCATAAAAGAGGTTAAGTGATTTTTCCAAAGTCATACGTATGGTAAATAAAAGAACCATCTTCAAAGTCAGGTCCATGTGACCAGTTCTAAACCCTTTTCTGCATTACCTCCCTGTGGCAGTCTGGGGAAATTCTACATGAATTTGTACTTTTGCTGAGCTAGTTTGCATTTCCTTCATAGGTTTCAGTTTTCTGTCACTATTTTGGACAACTTTCCTCAGCGCTGAAGTTCTGCTATTGGAGACCTTTTATTGGCCCGGTATCTCTAGTCAGTTCCCTCCTCCTATCCTCAGTGACCAGAGCCACTTTCTTTAACCCCTGGCTAATGAGTGCAAAGCTCTTTCAACTCAGATGAATCTCTCAGAAATTGCAATAATACAGCCAACTGTGAAGCTCCCTCTGTGAGGATATTCCTGTGGTCCCATGGATTCAGCAACTCAGCTTTCTAAGCAATGAAGCCCTGATCTGGCTAAGTGTTCATTCTTCCTCACGACATTGTGACTGGGGCCGCTGCCCTCATTCCTCTTAGTCCTGATATGCCAGAGCCCAGGATCTTCTTTCTCATGCCAACCCAGCCTTAAGGTTCTATGCTTTGCAATTAAAGTAGAATGTGGCCGGGACTGTACATTTGTTATGATCAAAGATGACCCGTGTGTACCACTAGCTTGTATACAAGGCACTGTGTGATTAAAGAACTATAACTGATGTATGAAAAGATGCAGTTGGTGTAAAGCCTAGATTAATTCAAAACTCATTGACAGGAAGAAGAAAAGACAAGAGAGAGAAGTTATTACAATGGAAGGGAATATTATATCTTGTTTTTAACAAGCCTCTGAGAACCCACAACAGTTAATGCTCTCCCTCTGGCCTACCTTCTAACTCTACCTCCTAAAGGTTTGTGCTGGCTTCTTTTAAGATTTGGAGTTCTTGCTTGGTGAATGGAGACACAAATAGCTGGTGTATTGAATTGCCCCAGGGATATAATGAAGTTATCTTGGCAGATGAATCAAATGATAGTTCTTAAGCAAAAATCAGGAAAATAATCTAATGTTTATGTTGTATTGCCAAGAGTCACATCTTTTAAAATTTCAAAGGAGCAACTAACCGTCTGGAAACCTTGATAAATGTATGTTGACATCCCAGAAAAGAGTGGCTATTCAATTACTTCCATACTATATCAGCTGAACCAGGAGATGAAAAGCATATGGTTGGAAAATGCCCCCAAGTTCATGAGGCCCTTGACTGTTTCTAAAATATTTGATATTAATATCCCTTTTGAGTTGGTCTCAAAGTATTTCCTTTCAACAAAGAAATCTGAAAGAAGATTAGCCCAAGTTAGGAGTCAATTCAGATCACATACACAAATGTACTTATTTATATCTTCATTCCTTCCTTCCTTCATTCCATCAGTCAGTTCATCATAAGCCTTGAAAATATTTTCAGAGCACTCACTTTACCATAGACTCTGTGCTAGACTCCAAGACTACCAAAATGCAAGAGAAAAGAGGTTCATTTAAGAAGCTCACAGTGTATTGGGGTATGGAGGAAGGGATTCGGATCCTACAAATACTCAGCTGACTCATTGTGACTGATATGTGCCCTCCCAGAGGCTGGGAAGATGATGTAGGAACAAGAGGGATGAGCTAAGCTCGCCAGGGAGGAAGACACCAAGAAAATGACACATGGGCTGACATATAAAGGAAGAGTATGCTTCACTATACAGAGAAAGAGGATGGAAGAAAGAGGTGTGGATGCGTGAAGCAGCATGTAGGGCTTCTTGACATAGACTCACTGAGCTGTAGAGGGAGGGAGAACGTAGGAGACTGGAAAGATCAGTGGGGCCAGATCAGAAAGGGCCATAGTTTCAGCATTTCAATTTTATACTCCAACTGAGTCACTGAAAGATTTTGTTTTAGTGAATGGTTCTTTCGAAAATTTATTTGACAGTAGGATAGAGGATAGGGAGGAGAAGAAGGTTCATAATAACTAGAGTGAGCATGTGATTTTGTCTGACAAGATCTCCCTGTCAGGTAAAATGGCCCATTTCTTCTTTCTGGAGAACATGCCCTCTACTGTTTTCATGTATATGATCCAGGTGGGAAGACCTCAGCCTCTGGGTCTGGGGGAGAGCATGAGACCCAGGCCTGGGCAACACTACACAGCCAGTGACCCAAATAGTCTGTGCAAGTTAGAGCAAATCATTTAACTACTGTGTGTCAGCGTCCTCCAGTGAGAAAGGGGGGACATTCGATGCAATTTATTTTGAAGGGAAAAGAAGATACAAAATAAAAACAGCAGAGTAATGAATACATAGTGGGTCTGCCGTCGATATTAGTTGAATTTAATTCCCTTGCTCCATGAGGAGTAAATGAGATCATGTATATGGAATGCTTTTATACAGAGATACTCAGATGTTAAATTTTTTTCTGGATAGGATTACAGTATCAAAAGAAGAAGAAGAGGGGAGTGCAGAGGTGATCTGAATCAACCTCACCTTTTTGATTAGTGTATTCATTGATACCTTAATACATTCCAAAGATAAAATTGTATCATTTATAAAGGACCTGATGCCCTGAGGGAAGGTGGCCTCAAGTCAACATGGTTTTCTGGTCAGAGAGCAATACAACTGTCTCTTCACCCAGGCCACTGTGCTCTCTCTTACATTTTCCTCTTATAGAGGAAGTTGTTATGGTGATGTATTTAGAGAAAGTAATGGGAGTCTACCCTTAGAAAACCGAGCAAGGTTAGGATTCACTTTTATTATTTTCTGGCTGAGAACATTTGGAGTGTGTGTGTATCACATGTATACATGTATACGTACATATATAATATTAAAATATCTTACATTCAAACTGGTTATGGTACCTCCAAGATTGTAGGTCAATTCAACTACCCCTGGTTGAAGATACTCTTGGTGTATGCAGGAATAAGGGTAGTAATTAATATACATTGAGCAATTGCAGCAAGCCATGCATTTAATACCTGTAAATGAAATAGTCTAGCCATTCCCATTTTACAGATGAAAGGATTGAAGCACGGAGAGCCTAACACACTGGTCTAAGTTTGCAGAGCTTTTCACGAGTCAAACTCAGGTTTGAATGCATGTAATCTGACTGCAGACCTGTTCTTCACTTCTCATCTAAAGAAAACAATAAACAGCACCCATCTATGAAAATAGGCTGGGATGTTGATTCTAAGATAATTCTGTAGCTAAAATCCCATGTATCATAGGAATCACATCTCACACAAGTTTCCCTGGCAACCCTTAAGCTGACCTCTACAAGTGCCAAGGTCCTTTCTGGAACTGTTTAGTAATGTTTGAGCCCGAAGGGGAAGGGGCAGGGTGAGTTGGTCTGGCTCTCTACCTAAATTCACAGGTCACCTTGAACTCACATGGGCATGGCTGAGGAGGGATTGGCCCCTCGGACACAAAGCTGAAAACCCACCTCCCCATTGTTTTCCTTTCCTCTTTTGTTCCCTCCCCCATCAAGCCTCATCTGTTCACAGACTACCGGTCAGACACACTGTCAGGCAGGTGGACGGCATGGGAAACTGGAATGTGGTGGAGAAAAGATAAAGCAAAAAGCACTGGGAGGTGTTCAGCCAAGGTAAGAATTGCTTGACTATAATGAAGGAATACTTTAGGAGATGAAAAGGTGGGAATTTGAAATTTTGTGATGAACACCAGTCTTCCCTTGCTTGTGTGTTGGAGAGAAAGGGACGGACAGTGGACTCTTTTCTCCATATGAATCACCAGTAGTAACTCTTCACTCCATTTGAAAGGAGCAAATTAATTATAAGAAGTAAGAGAAGATCCAGGCCTTCAAGATAACCTTTTCTGAATGGAGGCTAATAAGTTCTTTGGACATTCCAGATCATGTAGATTTTCTGAGAAATCATCTTGGCAGCAGTGACTTGAGAACTACGCTGGGAAGAATTTTGTATTCAACAGGAGACTGTATTAGATCCATTTAATATAAAACCGAAGACTCACACCTATCCCTACGACGTAATGGAAAATCAGTCTCTAACATTGTAGCGTACCACATTCCTGACAATTTTACAATCAAAACAATGTGTATGTAATTCTTCCAAGAATCATTTTTGTGTCTGCTATTCATTCATTTTAAATGTCTTTTATATTCCCTTGGTAAGGAATGAATGTTCTTCTTTGTGCCTCCACCGGCTGTTTTGTCTAATCAGCTTTCTTGGACAAGTGGACAGAAAACATTTGTTGAATAGCCTGTGATAAAAGCTGTCAGGAGTGGTTGAGAATGCTTTTCTTGCTTACTTTATGCAGCCGTGGAGGAAATTAGATATGCATGTCATACTGAGGGCATCTCATTTTGAGTGTTAGCTGGTGCTTTTGAAACAATACTAATTTTCCAATTAGAGTCCGTGTAGACCATGGAGCTCCTTATGAATGAAAATCAAGCATGAATTGCATTTAGACGAATTCCTTGAAGCAGGATTAACAATACTCAGGGTGAAGAAAACTGATGCTGGCTGTAGTCTTTTATAGATTGTTAGAGCCAGAATTTAAAGATCATTTAACCAAATTCCTAACTTTATAAAGAGAGATGAGACACAGAGAAAGAAATGGTTTCCCTAATGTTGGCTCGCCACTCAGTGCTCATGCCCGTCCCTAGGTAGATCTGTGTTTAGTTTTTTACATCTCCTTCCATTTTGGAGTTGATGTTGGGACTCATCTGATATCCTTATTTGTTGATTTACAGTAACGGCACCACATTTATTTGATGTTTTGTATTTGCAGTTGCAGTGGGGTTATTAGCTGGTTGCTTCCATTTCCAATTCTTTTTCTTTTAGTGACTCCCTTCCCACCTTACAAAAATACATATATCCTAAAATTGGTGAACTGGAAATGGGATGAAAAATTAACTTCTATACCATTTGTAATGTTCTTGATTGGCCTAGAGACTGGGATATTTTATTACAATTGCATCATTTTTCTTTTCCCAGACTGTGTCAGAACGATCATGCTTTGTATGTGTCTCTAAATAATTCTAGGGCTAAAAGGTCACATAGGAATTATCTAAGCCTCCACCCACAGTATTTCACAATGAAGAAATTTAGACTCAGATCACTTAAATCAGGAGTCACAAATACAGATATTTACATGATATAAGCAAAAATCATGGCCTAAGACAGTAGGACTAAACTACTCACATTTCAACCAAACTTAGCCAATTTCACATTAATTTCAGAAAATTGAGTAGTCCAAACATTAGGCTACTATGGTAAGGCACTGTACATGAAAGGCTTCCCAATTTTGACTTTGATTTACATCCAGTGTCTGATACATAAGCCACTACTTGGAAGCAAGGATTAAGACCCTGTTCTTCTAAGTCTAAGCGCCAGGCTCTTTCCACTGCACCAGATGACTCTTCCCCATCTTCCGACCGATCCAGCTGCTCCTTTATTTTAATCACATCATCTGTGTTGGTGAGGAGAAATTACATTGAAAGGTTTTTGTTGGCACTAGCCACAGTCAGATGATAATAAAAAGTATTTTGAGGAATTTTCTTGACTTTTTACCTCACGAGTGTGTGTGTGTGTGTGTGTGTGTGTGTGTCCTGGGTATATCTGTGTGTGTGTCTGTGTGTATATATGTGTGTTTGTTTATGTGTGTGTATGTGTGTGTATGTGTTGTCATCTTGGCTCATGAACTGGATTTCTCTTCTGTGTTATGCTGCTCAATTATGTGGGCACAGGTTTATATGCTGCCATAGTTTCTGTGTCCATGCTTCAAAATGGTTCTTTTCCCAATCCATTGTAGAGCATTCCCTATTTATCATGACCTGCATAAATCAACAACGAAATGCATGCTCTTAGAGCCTTTCTTTAACACCATAGAGTGGCTGAAGGATATTAGCAGAAAGGGCAGACTCTAGAGATTGATAGAAGCAATCTGTCAGTATTTTCCCTGATTTCTCACCAGTGCCTCATTTTAAATTTCTAGGTTCTTCCTTAGTACACACAAATGAATGTTTGGCAGCTTATTTGTGCTGTATTTGAAAGAGCAAAGGGTTAGTTTTAATGTAATTTAATGACTTCCACCCTAATATTAGTGAAAGATACTTTAATGGGAAGGAACCAGGATGTACCAAAGATACACTATGCTTTTTTCTTGTATGAGAAAAGCTTTTCTGGTAGTACTTGTCCCAGAAACTAATCTTTAATCTCCAAGGGTTCCAGAGAAAGCATCAAAACCCAAAGAGGAAAGTGATTATATACTGGGCACGTGCAGAAGGAATTTGTGAGACCTTGAAACTCAATAAGGGAGAAGAAAACAGCTTCATCTCTGCAGATACACATTCACCATATTCTTCTTAGAAGATTCACTGGTGGTCAAAAGCAAAACCTGTATATGTATGTTACAATATTCAATTTAAATGTTTTAACACAGTCAAATAATAGGGTTTTTTTTTCCCCCCAAACTTGAGCTGTAAGTAAATAAACCATATTCAAATTCTGGTCAGGAAAAGTCCCAGTTAGAGAAACTAACAGAGTATCGTCTGTATGAAAAATACTGCGTATGACTTGTTGGTGCCCAGACCAAAATGGTTGTTCCCTCAGCTTGTCCTCCTACATTAGGCCCCACCTGCTTCTAGAAAGGAAAGGAAGGAGGATAGTGGATGTGCCAGGTTATGCTGATGTAATACACTGCCCACAATAAAGTTGTATTTGCAGACACACAGCCACTCCTTCCTCTACTTTCTACCAAGGATCAACAATAACTTGATAAGTTGACTTTCTAGCCTGTTTCACTTTTTATAGAGCTCCTTCATATACATTAAGATAGCCTTTCCCACCAACCACCATGCAGGTGGAATTAACTTTACCTGACAATTGAAAAGAGAAGAAGAAGTGACAACAATGATCACAGTGTCCTGAAGAATCAAAGCTAGAACTAGAACTATGTTCCTTGTTTTCTGGTTCCAAAATTAGTATCTATTTTATGATTCATTCACTAAATGTTCATGGAATATTTCCTATATGACAGTCACTATCCTAGTTTCCAAGGCTACAAAGGTAAGACATGGTCTTTTTTTTTCAAGGACCTCAAATCCAGTGGGGGAGGCAGTGAAATATGCAAGCAATTACAATATACAATGTGGTGTGAGTGCTCCAAGTGATCCAAGTCTAGAAAGCCACTCAGAGCGTAGAGGAGCAGCATCTGGTGCAGATTTGGAGAGTAGTGACCACTTTGGAGAAAAGCGACACTTACCCAAGTTCTGAAGGACATATTGATATTTTCTAAGTAAAGCAAGATTCATAAAGGCATTAGGAACAGCAGGGAGTGTGTGTGCAGGGACCCAGAGGTAAGAAAGAATGTGAACAAGAAGCAGAATGAGTGAACATGTCAACTCTCGCGATCTGGGTGCAATTCAATCCTACTGGAGCAAAGATCGAGAAGCAGGAAGTGATGAGAGATCAGGCTGGAGATATCAGCAGGGGGCCTTGTTTGCCGTACCTTTTTTCTTTCCAGCACATTTGGCTACATCTCTGAGCGTCTAAGTCAGGCTGCCCCACACTTCTAATCAGGAAAACCCTGCTGTTCTTGGTGCCTGAATGCAGCCAGAGCTGCTAATGGGCCCCACTTTGACCTTTGGTGTTTGAGGAAGGGAGTCAGAGTCTTGAAGACAGTCAGGGGAGTCATCGACTTTGACTTACAGAGAATCAGGATTGCAATTAGGGAGGCCTGGGCACTTGGTACTGAATTTGGCAAAGCAGAAATTCCTCTGCCAACAGAGAATAGCTCTCCAGAAGGTGTTAACCCTTAGCCGCTTGCCAAGATTCTTTAGGCACCAGATACTGGAAGATGAAATAGCCTGACAGGGTATTCTGGTAATTCAATATTAAGTACAGACATGGTAATCCATGTCTAGGCTTGTTTTATTGAGACAAACTTGTCTTATGAGAAGGATACACTTTCTAATATTTCTGTGGCTTGACTGAAAACTCATATTTGTTAATGTCTCAGCTAGACTCAATCAGACACAATAATCTGGCTTATTAAATACAGGGTCAAGTGCTATATAATACTTTAAATTGGCTGTCTCTGATTTCCCAAGAATTCCACATGTAGCTGCAGAAACCACCTTTGGCAATCACATAGTTCCTGATAAAGGGAAATCATATTGGATTAGAATATTTAAGACGCATATATGGATACACTTCTGTAGAGCTCGCACCCCGATTCGCCATGGAAGATAAGTGACACAAGACCATTCCATGAGATGAATCACTAATTTCAGGGACCATTTTCACCAAAGATCAGGAAGACTTCTTTCTTGTCAGGCCATGAATTAGTTAGTATTTCCTTAGAAAATGCAGTGAATAAAAGTTTCAATTCTTTAAGTCAGATGTTAGATAACAGTTTTTTTTAAAACAAATTTTATTTGTCTTCTATTTAAGAAAATAGAAGGTAAAAATAAGATTTTTACCTGCACTAATTTCTCAGTCATTTTCTGGTGAGATCCTTCTTCAAAATTGCTGAAATAGTATTTATAGGTTGAACTGTGTCCCTCAAAAAGATACATTGAAGTGTTAACCCCAAGAACCTCTGAATGTGACCTTATTTGGACATTAGGTTGTAGCAAAGGTAATTAATTAAGATGAGGTTATGCTGGAGTAGGTGGGCCTTACTCCAGTATGACTCCTTTCCTGATAAGAGGGGGAAAGAGGGAATCATAGGAAGAAAGCCATGTATAGACAGAGGCAGAGATTGGAGTGACGTGTCTGTAAGCTAAGGAATGCCGAAGATTCCCAGCCCTCACCAGAAGCTGGGAAGAGGCATGAAAAAGTGTCACTCGGAGCCCGCAGAGGGAACAACCCTGCTGGTACCTTGATTTGGGCTGATAGCCTCCAGATCTGTCAGATAATCAGTTTATGTTGTTTTAAGGCACCTAGTGTGTGGTACTTTGTTATGGCAGCCCTAGGAAAGGAAGACAAATGGTCTGAGCAGAACTGGAAATTCCTTCCCTCCACCCTTCCCAGCTTGAGGTGATCTGGAGCTACATGGATATGCCCTGGTCCCTGTTTGTTTCACATGACATCCACTGCCTCCTTCCCTCCTTCCCTCCTTCCCATAGGATGTTTGACAAGGCAGATCTCCAATTAAAATTTCTTCTTTCACTGAAAGATGGACTTCTTTCCTTTACAGAAATGTTACAAAATACAAAGCACTCAAAAATCCCCATGAGGTCATATAAGCACATCTTTTGCCGAAGCACATCTTTTACTGTCTCTCTTGATTATAATGTATGTAAATTAGCTCCTAGGACTGTGATGTTGTTGGTCTTCTCTATCATGTGGTCCTCATGACACTTCAGGACTATATGTCCACAGGTGAAGGAAAAACAATCCCAGGACAAGTGGCCAAGGCCTCAGCCTCGCAGGTGGGGTTGTCCTAGGTTACAGGGCACATTTTGTTCCTCAGTCTTCCTACTGATTGATAACAGATGGGCACTAAACTCTAGGAGGCATGGAAAAATCCTGATATTTGACCATTTTCCAAGGCAAAACAAGAGATGGCAGCCTGTGTTAGTTTGACTTGGCAATAGCACTGGACTAGTAAAATAATGACAGCCAGTAGATCATCATAAGGTTTAAGGATACCCGTCTTTGGTACTGTTACCCCCAGTAGCTTACCTATCACATGTGTTAATTTGGCTTCTAATTTCTGTCCACCTATCATATGTCTTAACTTGGCTTCTAGTTTCTGTTAGATTTTGCCTATTATTGGCTTCATTTAATTTCCAGCTAGACAACCCCTCCTTAGGTTGATTTGCTCTATTGTGTTAGATAATTTTTTTCCCACTTCTGTTTAATTTAGATAATGGCAGTCTAAAAACAGAGATAGCCTTCAATTTATCACAGCCTTATGATGTTTGTTCATAGTAAAATAAACACCATATGTAAAGAAACAAACAAAAACAAACACTGTGTAAAACAGACACTCCTTCTCAGGCACAATGTTGTTCATCAGCCCATGGGGTGGGCTTAGTAATTAGATTCTCCATAGCTGTGGAGAACATAGCCCTCACACGGCTCTCACGGTAACGTTAGTTGGTTTAATTAAATTGTGACACCAAATCCGTGGGCCTAATGTTGAAGTAGCCCAGCCATTCTCCACTATCAGAGGAATGATCTGCTGTAGCACCCGCTCTTCATGAGAACAAGAGCAGCTGCTCTGAAAGAGCCTTACAGGAACGATAAAGAAGCAAGTGAGACACAGACACGAAAACATGTTTATTCATGTATGTTCAGTAGCAAGACCACAGGTTAGTCCCTTGCTTGGTTTTGGTATGTGAACAATTTATTCACAAAACAAGGGAAGTATCAGCAGAATATTTCTCTTGCTGCCTTGAGCTGCATGCAGGTTGACCATGCAGTCATGTCACAACACTGAAGCAGTCTGCACGCTCGATGGTGAGAAGTGGTTTTCACAAGTTTGGAAAAATTGTAAGAACTATTGCCAGAGGCTACTGTGGACTGAAAACTTGTGTCACCCCCACTCCCCAAATTCATGTGTTGAACTCCTGATCCCCAGTGTGATGATACGAGGAGGTAGGGATGTTAGGAGGCTTAGGTCCTGAGGGCTGTGCCCTCATTAGTGCCCTTATAAAAAGAGACAGATGAACTCGCTGTAGCTCTCTGCTCTCCATCAGTGGACGATTGAAGAAGATACAAGTCAGGAAAGCAGGATGTCACCAGACAGTGGATCTGCCAGGACCTTTATCTTAGACTTCCCAGCCTCCAAAACTGTGAGAAATGAATGCCTGTGGGTTAAGCCACCCGGTCGATGGTATTTTTGTTATAATAGCCTGAACTGACTGAGCTAGAGCTATATTTTTCAAAGGATTAGATTAAGGCTTCTGTCATTTTTAATTTATGATTTTTAGAGTTTTTGATTTGGGGGCTTTACAATTTGTGTCTTCTCTCTCCCAATTACTGCATTTTTGTCTTTATTGGATCTTGCTTGCAATATGGAGGATAGGAGAGAATATCACTGACTAGTTACAGCGTTGCCTTCATGTGTCATATAACAGAATTTGAAAATCAGAAAGTCTGAGTTTGAATCCAACTCTGCTGTTTTTTTAAGTGTGTGCCCTTGGAAAAGTTGGCCTCTGTGTGTTTGTTTTTTCTTTATGTGCAGGCAGAGGTTTGTTAGAATAAAACCTAGGTTAACTGGAATTCAAGTTCCTGGTGCTGGATCCAATTTATCAGTTCTGCTTGGGGTGAACAATAATGGCAGAAGCAGCAGGATATGGCACTGAACTTTATTACAGGTAAGAAGTATGAAAACTATCTTCTATTGCAGAGAAGGGCAGACAACAGAAAGGGTCAAAATCAAAGAGAACCTAAGTGCAGGAAAATTGCTCTCTGGCAGAGAAAACACCTTCCTTTAAAACATAACATTTATTCCCTGAAAAAGCAAGGGACTCTAATGACACAGTAAGTAGAATATTTTTTCATATATTTTCAGGCAACCAGAGATACGATTCTCACTGTTTTATATACTCTGTCTCCTTGTCTTCCATGACACCATATTTCCCTGGTGTCACATATACCCACTGAGATTCTGTTGTTCCTTTTTTTTTATCCTTCCAGCTTTGTTTTCCTTTAACTGACCAGTGTATGGTAGAGTTCCTTAGAGCTGGGCCTGCACCTTATTCTCACCCTGTGGGAAACCTCACATATAACCACAGTTTTAATCATCACCATATGCTAACAACTCCCAAATATGAACCCCCAAGTCCTGACCTTTCATTAGTTTCAGATATGTAATATCCAGCTGTCTGTTTCACATCTCTACTTAGATATCTCAAAGCCACCTCTGATTCAACAGGTCCAAATATGAATGCCTGGCTGTCATCTGTAAACCTGGATTTTTTTTCCAGGTGCTCCTCAATCCATGATGTTGCTTCCCATCAAGTTGCATACATGAAATTCTTAGAGTCCACCCTGGAAGCCTTTTTCCCCATCTTGAATTCACAAACTTCTCTATATTTCTACCATTATTTTTCTGTCCAAGCTAATGTCATGTCTTGTTTGAACTACAACAAATAGCATGTGTTCTTCCATCTGGACACATGTGGCTGGACACATCTGGATGCTGGCAGTCAAAGTGGCTCAGTTATGGCATTCTCAAAGTTCCATCTTCTAAGGCACAAGGTGTGGTGGAGAAGGGTATAGAGTAGGTCTGGTGGGCCACATCCAACATGAGCATCTCCAGCCCAAGGAATTGCTGGTCAGTTCTCTGACTCAAATACCACCTCATTTTATGCCATTCTTCTTCCTAACACTCTGTCCCATCCACACTTGTCTTCATTCGGTTATTGGAATGAGCTCCCTACTTTCATATGCTGATGGCTCCACCTGGAAAGACCCTGTTGCCCAACCTTTTTACTGGGGTAACTTCTATTTATTTCTCATATATTGCTCCAACATCACTTCCACATGGAAGCCTTCTCCAGAGTCTCAAACTAGGTCAAGTTGTGGATTATATACTTCCACAACACCATACACCTTTCTTTCATTGTATTTCTTATAGCTTTAGTTTTGTATTTTTTCTCTAATTTTTTGATTAATGCATAACCCCCCTGTGAAACTTTCAGCTCCTGAGCATCTAAAACAATGCATGGCTCATGCTAGATGTTTGCACAGTATTTCTTGAATGAATCACTTACTGTTATAATATATAAGTGAAAAGGAAAAAAGTTTTGAATGGATGACTTGTAAGTCTTTATTTCAGCACCTTCTAAATTTGAGGAGGAAAGTGAGCACTTTTTAAATACTACATTTCAATCTAGAAGTTGAACCTTACAGCTTAATGAATGTGATACATAGTAGTGCAAATGAGTAGAACTTAGTTTTCAAAGGAAGAGTTGGATAAAATTAGGCAAAGAACCTTCTTATTGCAAAAGTTGTCATGAGATATTTAAAAATCATAGTTCTTTTCTTTGGTTCGGGTTTTCTGATAGGAAATGAACCAAATAAATGCAACACCACTGAGCACTTCCCAGAGTTTTTCCCCATAAGTTCTTTCTTTGGTATTTCTTGTGGAAGTGCGCATACTTCTGTTGCTAAAGGAAATTGTCGAGGGCAAAAGGAGTTACTTTTAATGTGGATTTTGAGTGGGGATATTTACTTGAGGCATTTTTAGACACCAAATTGAAGAGTACTTAAGTAAAGGTTCATGAGAAATGGGTTTTCTCTCAGGTCTCAGAGGGAACCTGAGACTTGGCATGCTTTTTCGTTGTGTCTCTTGGAGAAAGAAAGGAGAAAGCTGAGATGCAAGCAAAAAAGCACTTCAAGTCTTCAGGTTTTAGACACTTCCATTATAAGGATTCTTTTTGAAAATACTGAGTTGTGTGGAGAATTAATATTAATGAAATGTGAATCTATCACCTGCCATTTGTGGTTCAAATTCCACTTGGGTGGGAAATAAATAGAATTTATTTCACTGACTGATATAATTTAAAAGGTGTATATAAAACATATTGGGAGCTTGTATCCAAATCCCTGAAACTCTATACCATCAGTTTAATGGGTATTGTGGTCACCAGCTTAATGGGTATTGGTGTGATTTAATTTTATCCCATACTGTGTTCATGCTATTCTTACACTATTTTTTTTTTAGCCTAATGGTTTAGTGAGCAGCATAATGATTGGGGGTCAATAGGACACTGACACTAACCAGATAAGACCAAGAATCTCAAGCTTGTTGTCTTTGACTTTTTATTTAGTATTTTATTTCATGTATTTATGTTAGTAATTGGCCTTCAAAACAAATCATGTAAAATAAAAGGAGTTTTCCTCTTCAGTGTTTAATGTGAGTAAATTAAAATGTCAAATGACATATTGTTATGTTATCAGAGAACTGATATTTATCAAACAATTAGTCTGTGTCAGCCACAGTGTTGGAAACTGCATCAGTGAGCTCTTGAAACAGTACAGCTGTGTAAGAAATGATGCCGACACCAGTGACTTAGTCATTTATTCTCATGGATCTGCTCATCAGTTATGGTGGTTCTGTTGATCTAGGTTGAGCCTTGCTGGGCAGTCCTGCTTCAAGCTGCAAATCAGTGAAGTGGCAGGAGCAATTCTACTTCATATGTCTCTCATCCTCCTTTGACTAGTGAGCTAGCTGAGACATGTTCTTCTCATGACAATGGCAGTAGCACAAGAGAACAAACAGAAATATACGAGGTCCATTGAGGAGCGAGGCTCAGAATTGGCATATTTATCACATCTACCCACATGCCACTTGACCAAAGCCAGTTATAGCCAAGCTAAAAGTACATGAGATACACACACTCTACTGAGGACATGGCAAAGGTGTTGATGGGGGGAGGTGGTGAGGGATTGGTGCCAATCATTCTATTATAGGGATGCTTTAAATTCTTTACCACACTTGGGGACACCTGGGTGGTTCAGATGGTTAAGCATCTGCCTTTGGCTCAGGTCATGATCTCCAGGTCCTGGGATCGAGCCCCACATTGGGCTCCCTGCTAAGCGGGGAGTCTGCTTCTCCCTCTCCCTCTGCCTCTCTCCCCAGCTCCTGCTCTCTCTCTATCAAAGTAAAAATAAAATCTTAAAAAAAAATTCTTTACCACACTTCAAGTTGCAAAATTTAGAGATAAACTAAGATTCAAGAGGTTGAGTAGCTTTCTCCAGTTCACAAAATAACTAAATACCAAAGTTGAGATTTAACATCAGGTTTGTTTGACCTCAGCATCCATGTTTTTTCTATTGGAGCATTTCTTAATGTTATGTTTCTTCTAAAGTTTAAGCATAAATCACTAAGTAGAAAAAGAGGGAAAATGAATATTTTATTGGCATCCTTTCTTCTCCTAATTTAAGTTTACTGTTTAAAAAAATATGTAATATTCTAAGTAAAAAGTTAAATCTATGTCAACTGATTTTTGCTTTTCCTTATATCCTTTTCTTTCTTAGATGTTAGGAAAAAAGGAAAAAGAAACACAACAAGAGAAAAATCACTGGTTTTCAAAGAAGGAATAAAAACAAAATTTTATCTAAAATCAAAACTTAAAAATCTATTCTGATTTCATTTTACCTTAGAATGCCTTGGAATTATGTTCTTATGAATTTATCTTAAAAAAATTTTTTTATCTGAGTCCTGATGACATGGTGTTTTCTTCTCCCTGTTTTCCAACTTTCCCAGTTTTCTAGTTCAATATATTGAACATTTTTATGATTCTACAGTCAATATACTAAATTCTATGGTTATAAAGATCAGTAAAAGTTATCAATAATTTATTAAATGTGAGTCATGATCTGGACTCTTTATCCATCCTAACTCACTTAGTATTCACAAAAACCATGTAAGTTAGCAGGTGATCATACTATGTGCCTTGTAGATAAGAGACTCAAGACATTAAGACACATACTCTGTTTCCCATAGCTTGAAGAGACATATAACCAGGGCCTGTCAGAATCCAAAACCTGTGCCATTAACCACTCTACCACATTATTTCCAACAAAGAGTGGGTCATAATCTAGTGTGGGAGTTGTGAGAAGCAATAACAGTAGGGAGAAAGATGGACAAACATAGACAAAATTGCAGTGCATTGTCTTTGAAAACATGGTTATGTGATCAGTGTTATGGAAACACAATGGAATAAATGTTTAGGTCTGCCAGAAGAATTCAGGGGGGAAACAATAGCAGTGGAGGACCAAAGAAAGAGAAGGATATAATAAGTTGTGAATGTTAGAAAGCAAAGGCACAATTTTTTGGGGGATGTTTGTATATTTATTATTTATGCTGCAATAATGCTGTGTTAAAAATAAACACAAAACCTTAGTAGCATAAAATAATAAGCTTTTATTTAGCTCACAAGTTTGTGGGTTGAGTGGAGAATGACTGATGTAGGCTAGGCTTGGCTGAGAAGCTCTGCTGATCTTGGCCATATTCACTAACACATCAGGAGATAGGTAGCTGATCATGGCTAGAGAGATCCAGCTGTCTTATTATTTAATGGAGATTGCTTTTCACAGCTATTGCAACGATTAGATATAAAACATATAAATCACATGGCTCATATGAGTCATGTGTACATACATTCTATTCTTTGAATGTGTGAAAAACTAACTTTTCACCGCAGCAGTAATTGACCCAGGAGAAATCATCAAAACCACTAGCGGAAAGTTCGTGTGGCAGCAGAAAGTGATGTGGCACACTGAGCCCTGAGGAACTGTTCTAGAATTAAAGGAGATCAAAAGACCAGACAACTAAATGTGAGCATAATCCTGGGTTGGATCTTGAACCAAAAAAAAAAAAAAAAAAAAAAGATAGAAAGAAAGAAAAGAAAGTTCCTAGAAAGGACATTATTGGGGAGGTTGGCAAAACTTGATTATGTGCTGTATGTTAGATAATAGTATTTTTCTTTAACATTAGATTTCTTGAATTTGGTAATTATACTGTGGTTAGGTAAGAGGATGTCCTTGTTCTTAGAAGATAAATACTGAGTGTGGGGCACCTGGGTGGCTCAGTGGGTTAAGGGTCTGACTCTTCCTTTCAGCTCAGGTCATGATCTCAGGATCCTGAGATCAAGCCTCACATCATGCTCCATATGGGGGTCCGTGTTCAGTGGGGAATCTGCTTCTCTCTCTCTCCATCTCTCTGCCCCTCCCCCCACTTGCAGACACACTCTCTCTCTCAAATAAATAATCTTTTTTAAAAAATATATATTGTGTATTTAGTGGTGAAGGGTCATGATACTTATAATTTACTCTCAGTGGTCCAGCAG
The DNA here is from genome assembly GCF_964656455.1 of Halichoerus grypus. Classification (NCBI taxonomy): domain Eukaryota; kingdom Metazoa; phylum Chordata; class Mammalia; order Carnivora; family Phocidae; genus Halichoerus; species Halichoerus grypus. The sequence continues at coordinate 14,386,005 of NC_135714.1, forward strand.
AATAATAATAAGATTAAGAATAGCAATAATAAGGACTATGTAATTAGAGAGGAAATTCAAAAGCATCAAGATCTTAAAAATTGATGAAGCCACGTAAAGAACATGTAGTATGCATTGTACTGTTCTTCCTGTAGGTTTGAAAGCCTTCAAAATAAAAAAGCTGAAAAAAAGAGGAAAAAAGGGAGGCCAAAGACGTGGTGATTGCCACAGTGTGGAATACACATGTACAATGTCTGCAATGGATGTCTGTTAATTAGCAGATGCCTACACACCTAGTGAGAGATACATTTTCTATAACCTACCAGAACACATAGGCTTATTTATGCATATGTATATGTAAGACAGAAACAAAAATTTCACAAAGCAATATTTATCCTCATTTATCTTGGCTCCTCCACTCATATATTGTCTTTGTCTTTTGTTTTATTCCATTCTATTCCACTGGATTTCATTTTTTAAAAACTTCTCTTTGCCTCCTACTGAATTGATTTCATCATGTTCTAATAGGTCACAAGCCACAGTTTGAAAATCACAAAATATGAGAAATTTTGAATATATGGCAAGACATGAAGTGTGAGCGGAATTTAGAGGTAGATAGAATCACACTGACATATATTCACCAAGGAGAGGGAATTAAAGTTGTTTCATCAAGGAAGGTACAGTATATGCCAGAGGCAGTCATGTACGAGCTTAATAGGTTTTTGGTCCTTTTGACTTTGATGTTTTTATAAATCAGTATAGTTATACTACAGAGAAGAGTTACACTACAGAGAATAATTTGGTAATAATAGTTGCATAAAAGTTCCTTACAGTGACTCCTAAAAGATAGCTATGATTTAATTCTAATTACATGGGTTTCAGTTAATGAGTGTTTTGGTGTATTAAATATTTGTGCATCATAGCATTATAATAGAGATCAGATTACAGGCACAGTTCCAAAGAGGTCACAATTCAAGTTTATAAAGATAACCCTAAAAATTATGTCCCCAGTAATGAAGGCTGTGAATTTTTTTTTGCAATTTTACTATGTCCTAGGCTCTGTTCCAAGTGGCTTATAATTATAAGCATCATCTCATTTAAATTCACAGCAACCTTGCAAGGTGATTACCATTATTCAACTTAATTCACAGTGAAGAATCCAAAAGCTCAGACAGGTGAAGCTCTTTTCCTAAGTCTGCACAGTTAGTCCATAATGAAGTAAGGATTTGAACCAGAGTCTTTTCATTCTAACATCTAAGAGCACGACTCTTAAACAATGTAGAATATAAGCCGAAAGAAGTATGCCTGGAATTTCCCCGAACTTTTAGAGAGGGTATGACCCTACTGACACCTTGATTTCAGACTTCTGGCCTCCAGAACTGTGGGAGAATAAATTCTCATTGTTTTGAGCCCCTTCCTCCCCCACTTCATGGTAATTTGTTATGGCAGCCCTAGGGAACTAATGTATGCAGCTTGACAAAAACAGGAATATTAACTCAATCAGGATTTTCCTGCAAGTAAAATAGAGAGGGGCAAGTTGAGGATTCAGGAACCAAACATGAGGTTGAGGAAAAATAATTTCTGAGGAAATTTGCAAAGACCTAGATTATTGCATTTCCAGGTGCAAACTGAATATTCACAGCCCAAGGCAATAAGGTTTTGTACATAATACTCTGTTGTGTTCGTGCTTCATTTCACATATCATTCAATAACAGCATGGCCGTTGAGCCTTGAGTCAGTTCTTTAGCAGAGATTGATCATTGCTTTGTTTCATGTGCACTTTGGTGACCAAGGAAAAATAATTATCACAGGCCGAGTCACTAGTGTCCTTGCTGTTAGGACTCCAGCATGGAGGCACGGGTAAGCTGACACTGGACCACGAGCAGGGTAAGGAAGATGGAAAGGCTTGACCCTGTCCCTGGCTCTGCTCGGCAGTCTGAATCCAATAACACAAGCACACCCAACGAGGGGCATACATGACTCCAGAGTTCTCAGTGGGTCAAATCAAAGGAATGAGTTGGGACAGAGGTTTAGAATGTGAAGGTCCCATGCAAGAATTGGAACGTGGAAGCACTGATTATAATTTTTCACACACAAAAATTATGAATCAGATTCTTTCAAAATCTGATTTTTAAGTATTGTCAGGTGATTCCAAGTACGTAACAGCGCGCAGCTTGTGCAGAGAATGTCGGTGGGCCGTATACATCACTGTGGACTACGGAGAGACCGCTGACTGAATAAATTTCTCTTGCCAGTTGAGTCGAAGGGCAGCAGGATCCAGGGAATGCATGTAGAGGGCAGAAGTAGGTAAGGATTTTAATCTTGCTCATCTGCAGGAGGCCTTTTGCGGCGCAGAACTGGGTTTCACTAGGGTCCACTGGCACAGTTAGTGGGGTGAAGAAAAAAAACAAAAACTAATAAAGAAAACAAAAACCTTTGGAACCAAAGATGGGATCAACAAGGGCTAGTCTAACGGATTGGCCATCCACGGCCCATGACATAAAGGGAGGCTGGGAAAACCTTCTAGCTCTGTTTCCCTAAAGTGTGAGAATTTAGATTTTACATCCATTCGTTACGGTGGTTGGAAACTTTAATATTCTGCGAGAGTGGTTTCTCACTTTTCAAGGGTGAAATGATGATAAAGCAGGTGACTGTTATCATTATCGGCCATAAGAAAAAGGGCCAAAAAGTAGGACCTGGTGATTAAGGTGAAATGTGGAAAACTTAGCCCTCAGAGTTGTATCGTCTGATACAGTAGCTGCGAGCTACCTTTGTTTGTATTTATGAGGGAGCCAGAATTTGAAGTATCCAAGAGCCACGCGTAGCTCTTGAGCACTTGAAATGTGGCTAGTCCAAACTGAGATGGACTCTTAGTGTAAGTGTATACCAGATTTCAAAGATTTATGACAAAAAAAGAAAGTAAAAGGTATCATTAATATTTTTTACAATGATGGTAGTTTGAATAAAAATATTTCACATACATAGAGTTAAATAAAATATATGAACACTGTTTTCAACTGTTTACTTTTACTGTTTTTAAGGTCACTACAGAATTTAAAATTACACGTGTGTCCTGTATTTGTGGCTTACATTTATTTCCTTTGGACAACACTGTGCCAGAGACTCACAAGTGAAGCAGCCATTTGCTTTGCCTCAAAAACCTGAGTTTCTGGCTTTTGTCTCACTCAGTAGCTGGATAAGAGAGTGTCCTATAGACCAAAGCAGTGTTTATTTTTCAGGAATTAGGCAAATAATATGACCTCATGAACATGCTTTTTCATGTAGGTATATCCTACAAATATTTGTCCCAAATACTTTGGGTCAAATGCAAGAGGATGAATGCCTGTCAAAGCAATCTTCACTTAGATGAGAAAGTATAATACTAAATCATAGCAGAAATTATAGTTTACATGCCGCATTAGCCATCTTAATCTGCATAGTATATTTTCTATAATGAATTTCCATGTGATAACAACAAGTCCAGATGTAGCATTTGGATGATCAGTAAGCTTTTTAGATCAATTTATTATGAATGAAAGAGGCATTTATCTCTTCCTCACACAATTTAATTTGCATTCCCTTTCTAGAAATCTTAAAAGCTCAGTGGAGGGAACTGTAAGGGACATTAAACCAATTCAAAGTGGTAAGCACTTAGTTTCCTCATGTAACGTGGTTGTCTTTAGAATACAAATGGAGGCATTAATTTGGAAAGAAAGTATAAATTTTGCTTGGTGATGAAGGAAATATTTGAGTTTATGCTCTTCAGGCAAATGAAGAATCATTTGTCAGAAAATTATTGTTTCTAACAAGAAATTCAAATACTGTCAGTTTGAATTTAAATTGTAGGAAGGATTGCTATATCCACTCAGGAATACAGGAATTTAAATGCATGACATTGCTAAGACATGCATAATGTTCTTAGCATTATTTTATACATATACTGCTACTGAGTGTGTGTGTGTGTGTATAATTGTCACAGTCCAATGGCATTTGTTAAATGTCCTTTATGTGCATTAAATTGTGTTAAAATATTACAATTACAAACTTTTAGGGCTGGAATGGAAAGGAGCTGTGTTTCGGTCCTCTACCTAAAGCATGTAGTCCACACTGGAATTATTTTCAGAGGATTATTATCTGGATGCCCGTGCTTCTAACATTAAGGAATTCATAACCTCACATAGTACATTCACATTTTACCGCCTCTTGACATTTTCAGACACTTCCATTTGTTAGCCATGGTCTTCTTTACACAGTTTCAAATTCTACTTCTCTACAGCTTGTATGTGTAGGAGAGTATCTCTAGGTGCCTGATATGCTTCATTCTTAGTAGTTCATAGGAACACTCAATAGATAATTTTGAATAAGTAACATGAAAATTATAAAAAATTATTTTTATATCATATATATCATCCTACCTAATCAGGGAATATAATATTCTGCTCTCTGGTCTTAAGGCTGCTGGCTTGAGAAGAGTTTCTAATATAAAGTTGCATGAGAATTGGGGCCATGGAGTAGAGTGTTAGATTAAAATCTCTTAGCACTTACACTGGTTCTTTGACCTGAGACAAATTATTTAACTTCATTCAGAGAATTTCTCCTTTTATGTCTTCCATGCATTGGCATATGGAGTCAGACTTCATTTGTTGTAAGAGTTATTCTAATTTTAAATATTTGGAAGGTAAAAACTCTATCAAACCCCTTACCTCAGCAAGATAGCTCAAAAAGATCTCTAGAAGGTGACCAAAGAAAAAGACAAACTACTTACTCTCAGAGAGCCTGTCACTAAATTGAGAAGATAACAATATATTCATGTGGAGGGATAACTGACTGACAACGTACCCTGATATCAAAGGGACAGGAGATGGTGGTGCTTAAGAGCATGGGCTCTGGAGCCCGGCTGCCTGAGTTCACATTTCCACTTTAGTGCTTACTAGCCATGTCTCTGGGGCAAACCGCTAATCTCACTGAGCCTCATCTGTAAAATGGGAATAATAAAACAACTTTAAGAAGTCGCGCAAATTAATTGATATAATATATATGAAGTTTGACCAGTGCTGGTTATATATGTAGGCATTCATTAATTATAAATAACATACATACTTATATGCATCTATAGAGGTGGAGGGGAAGGGATATTTTTAAGCAGTGAAGAGCATGAATAAAGGAAGTGAAAGGTCCAAGCAGAGTTAATAATCATCCAGAGCCCTGTGGGGAGCCTCTGTGTTTATGCCATTCTGAGGTAGCACTCTGTCCTTTGATGCATTCTAGAAACAGTTGTTCCCCATAATCCATAAGCAGGAAATGGATGTTTCCTGAAGATACCATGGAGACTCCCCCAAATCCCTTTTCTGATGCTAACTACCTCATCTCTCCCCTCTCCCTCCAGGCTAACTCTCCACAGCTTCTCTACTAATATTGGTTCCACCATTCTCTTTCTAGTGGACCCCAGTATCTCACCTCAACCCAGAGCCCCAGTATGCTTCCTGTTTGAAGCTTCATACTCACCATTCTGCTCAGCAAAGAATCTGCCTCAGGAACTCCTCTCGTTAAGCAGAGAGGCAACTGCTAGAACGTTCTTGCCCTCTGAAAAACAAGCCAATGGAAGAAAGTGTGATCTTACCTATCAAAATATGTCAGAGGATTGATGTTGATAAGAATGCCTGACAAAGATAATTGGGCTTTATTCAGTAGGGGAGAGAAACTAGAGCAAGATTTTATGTCAGAGAAATAACAGAATGAGTGTGGTGTTTCTGGAGAGAAACTATTTGAGTTGGTCAGAAATATCAGAAATGGGATCCTGAGTTTTTGTGATTTGACCTTGAGAAAATTACTCTTTGTTTAAATTTTATTTCTCTGTCTTTACAATATGGAGAGAGGTTTGAGTTCAAAGATGAACTGAATGGTGAATCCCAAGGCTAGGGATGTCCATTTGGATGATTTAGCTATTTTTAAAAATATAGGGATGTGAGATATATATATGTGTGTGTGTGTGTGTGTGTGTGTGTGTGTGTGTGTGTATAATGGAATATTACCCAGCCATCAGAAAGAATGAAATCTCGCCATTTGCAACAATGTGGATGGAGCTACGGTGTATTATGCTAAGTGAAATAAGTCAGTCAGAGAAAGACAAATACTATATGATTTCACTCATAGGTGGAATTTAAAAAACAAAACAGATGAGCATATGGGAAGGAAAAAAGAGGGAAGCAAACCATAAGAGACTCTTAACAACAGAGAACAAACTGAGGGTTGATGGAGGGTGTGGGGGGGATGGGCTAAATGGGTGATGGGGATTAAGGAGGGCACTTGTGATGAGCACTGGGTGTTATATGTAAGTGATGAATCACTAAATTCTCCTCTTGAAACCAATATAACACTATATGTTAACTAACTAGAATTTAAATAAAAATTTGAAACAACAACCAAATATCACACTCTAGTTCTAAAGGTCATTAATAAATGATTCAGAACCATAAAAAAAAACAAAGCTAAATTAAAAAAAAAAAAATATATATATAGTTGTAGTTACTATAAAAGCCAGGTAATAGTTAGGGGAGGATAAGAAGAAGAGGATATGATAGGGATGGGGCCCATAAAAGGGGCTTTTCAAATAGGGAGCAACTATTTCTTGTCCTGGGTGGTTTAATGAAAATAATGTAATAATGATTAATTAAGCTATGCCTTTTATTTACATGGTTATCCAAATTTATATTTTATTTTACAACAGAAAGATAGTGAAAATTATCCAAAATCATCAGGATACTAGTGTTGTCGGTAGGATTTGAACCAAATGATGATCCTACAAGGACTCAGAAGTACTGGGCTATTTCTGGCAGTAAAAAGCTGTAGCTGTTTATTATAAACTTGGCCGATGAAAGTTTAAGGAAACCTCCTGGATGCTCCCTATTAGTCTTCTTCAATTTCTAATTTGATTTCAGAAATGCAACATAAATAATCTTAATTTTAAAGATGAACTTGAAAAAAATAAAGGTGAACTTGAAGAATAAGAAGTAATGCTATTCAATTATGTACCTTGTGCACAAATTCAAAATAAATGAAAATGTCACATGCTCAAAATTATATTTGGAGTAAAATGACCCAAATAACATTCAATCACAATTCAATAGCATTGGTCCCCACTGTTCCAGGATGTTAACTTTTTATTTGTATTCTGCTGGGCCTTTGGTTAGTTCATGATAAAGGGATCTAAGTGGCTTACATGCCTTTGTTTTGGGCCATCCTGTCTTTTTTTTTACCCCAGTAAAGTTGTGCAAAGACCTTTATTTCATTTCTACACTGTACAGTGCTTGAGAGGGATTAAAAGTCAAGAATAGATTTTACATTCTGTTGAAATTCACGAGTGCCTTGCTGTTTAAAAAACATTTTTAATATAGGAGACCATTAATTACTAGGATTCTGATTGTAATTGCCTGGTCTCAGAATTGATGAACAAAGCCATTTTGCAAAGCAATCAATTTGAAATCTAATTTGTTGGCGAAATGAACCATATAAACAAAATGCCACTTGCAGTTTGTCTAAAATGAGATGTGCTTAACGAGCCCATCATCTTCTGCGATCCTCATCACTGTGGGTCGAAGCCACCTCAAATGTCATCAGTCGGATCCAGCGCATGGAAAGCTGAAATACAACACTGCACTACGAACGGAGTAAAATGCAAAACAGATGGCTCTGCAATCCCTGCAGGGTGACTTTTGGGGGCAGTTCTGGGGTGAACACAGAGTGGCTACGGAAATGAACTAACTGTAGTAACACACTCATCACCAAAAGTAGCTGGGATTGTTTGAGGTAATGCATTCCAGTCACATGTATCCAGAATACAAGCGATAAAAGTGCACGAAACTGGACGTGAGGGAAAGGATCTGAGTTACTTTTTATGAAATGTACACACACAATCATACATGTGTGCACACACACAGAAAAAATACAATGCATGTATAAAACATACGTATATACAGAGAGAGAGAGAGCGAGCAAAACGTATCTGACAGGTTACACCCTGGAATCTGTGCTTTGTACAAAATTTGACACAGTAGTCACTTGTTCTTTCATTATTTAAAGGCAAAATCTCATTTAAAAGTCTTACTAGATGCCTGGGTGGCTCAGTCAGTTAAGCGTCTGCCTTTGGCTCAGGTCATGATCCCAGGGTCCTGGGGTCGAGTCCCACATCGGGCTCTCTGCTCAGTGGGCTCTCTGCTCAGCTTCTCCCTCTGCCCCTAACCCCACTCATGCTCACTCCTCTCTCTCTCTCTCTAAATAAATGAAAAATCTTTAAAAAATTAAAAAAAAAGTCTTACTAACCATCTTTGCTGACTTATGACTGCACGATACTCAGACACTATAAATTCATGAGATGGGTCATAAAAGAACTATTAACATGTATGAGTTGAGGTTTTAGAGTTAGACTTGTCATCTAGTTATTTTAAATTTGACAGGCCATGTTTATCTTGGGGCTTATTTATTTATTTATTTTTACTCTGTTGGCATAAATAAGCCAGGAATTACTTGAAAATACAGTAACATCAGGGCTTTGTGAAGCTGAAATTATAAAACTGAAATCAACATGAAGTTGTAAGTGATGAATCACTAAATTCTACTCCTGAAACCAGTATTACACTATATGTTAACTAACTAGAATTTCAATAAAAATTTGAAACAAAACAAACAAACAAACAAACATCATACCCTCGAGTCCTAAAGGTCATTTATAAATGATTCAGAACTGTAAAAATATATATATTATATTTATATATAAAAATATAATTTTATATAAAATATTTTATATCTATAAATATCTATAAATATAAAATACATAAAATATATTTGTATATTATATATAATTATATTTTATATTAAATATTATATATCTTCATGTTTTATATATATAAAACATGAAGATAGCTAGACCTATCAGACTTTAGGGAGTAGATGAGAACTGGAAGACTGTAGGCCACTTAATTTTTTTTTCTTTTTCTTCTTTTTTTTTTTGGAGAGGCCACTTAATTTAAGTGGGGAAAAAACCCTTCTGAGTCAAGCAGTCCATGTCCATTGAATATCAAGCAGGGGAGAGAGGAGGGGAAATTAGAGGGGCTTACATGTCTAGGTGATAATACGCGGCCACAAGAAGGGGGTTTCTGGTTTAGAAAGCTCCAGAGGGCAACAGCAGTTTTGGGGCTTTTTTTTTTTTTTTTTAAGCAACGGAGTTTGTCTTATTCATGATTAGTTGTGTTAGGTGCAGTTTAATGGAGTATATGAAGGAGATAGGCTAAAAATGGTTTTTGGACCATATTTAAAGCAATTGGATGTATGAGAATTTGAATTTGGCACTGACAGGTTTTGGGGTAATGGTCCTAGCCTGCTGTGAAGAAGGAAACAATGTGGAACATTTTAGGCTAATACACAGAGGACATCTCTGGACCATTTATAGAACAGATGGTGTCCGTAGTATGGAAAGGTAGCATCAGTAGGATTTACTGGGAGTGTGCATACATAAATGGGGGAGAGAAAAAGTAAGGATATCTTTTAGGTTTTTGGTTTGGACAACTGGGTAATGCTCTTTTCTGAGATAAGAAATATGACTCTGTGTTTGTGTGTGCATGCGTGTATGTGTGTGTGCAGTAAAGAGTTCAATTCTAGACATGTTAAGTTTATGAAGAATTTTTAAAAGATACCCTCTACTCATCACCTATGGTAATCTCAATCCTCCTAATCACCAGAAGGGAATGGCGAACATAGGCTGCCCAACTTCTAAAACCCCAACCCAGCTCTGGCAAACACGCTGTGTCCCAGTCCAAAACTCTAACCTACTGGAGGGGAAGATGGGGCCTGGGAGTCTGTTCACACAAATATACTTACACTCAAAACACAGTGTCAGTGGGAGACATAATGGGCATGAGAGACACTCTAGAAGGTCTCAAGTGAGGTGACTTGGATTTGCACATTTAGATTAAATTAAAAACACTCTAAGTTTTGTACAGTATCCGGCAAGAAAAGAAAAGAAAAGACATGCAGATTGGAAATAAAGAACTAAAACTTGGTTTTAAATACAGATGACATGATTGTCCGCAGAGACTATCTCAAAGAATCGATAGAAGATAGAAGTGAGTTTAGTCACGCGGTAGAATACAAGGTCAGTGTACAAAATTAAGTCGTATTTTTACGTGCTACCCGTGAACAACTGGAAATTGAAACAAAACCAACATCATTTGCAAGAACTCCTGAAAACAGAAGATACCTGGGGATAAATCTGACAAATATGTGACAGATTTGGATGCGGAAAACTGTCAAGCATTGCTGAGAAGAATACTAAAAACAAAACCCAAATCTGATGATCCCAAGTAACGCGAAGGATTCAGAGTAGCAGGAGCTCACACACCGTGGGTGAGAATGCAAAATGGTGCAGCTGCTTTGGAAAATAATTTTTCAGTTCTTTGTAAAGTTAAATATATACGGACCATATGACTCAGTAATTGCATTCCTAGGTATCCACCCAAGCTAAATTATAGCAACACCCACACAAAAATCTACACGTAAATATTTACAGCAGCTTTATTCATAGCCATTAAGACTGGAAATAACCTAAATGTTTATCAACTGGCCAATGTAGTAACAGATTGTGGTGCAGTCATACAATGGAATATGACTCAGCAGTAAGAAGGAAAAAACTAGTAATATATGCAGTGATGGGAATGAATATCAAAAGCATTATAAAAATGAAAGAAACCAGAATTAAAAGGCTGTATGATGCCATCTATATAACATTCTAGAAAAGGCAAAATTATAGGAAAAGAGATTCATGGGTTCATAGGAACTGTATTTTGGGGGACAGAGATTAACTAAAAAAGGCATAAGTCATTAAAATATAATTGTGATAGTCACCAAAGACTTACAGGGATTTGTTTTAAAGAATTAAGTGGTTCTATGGGGCTTATTATGAACTAGTTACTTCTGACCACTCTCCATTTTTCTCTAACCAGAGGCAATCATTCTACATTTTGATTAATGTATCTATTTATTTCCATCACTCTGAATAATATGCCTCTATGTTTACTTCTTGATGTTTGTATTTGGGGCGTTTTCTATTTGCTATAGGTGATGGAATGGCAGAGGATAAGGACTTGGCTATCTTTCACTCTTTTCATATACTTTTAAAAAAACACACATTTTCAGTTACCAACCTCACATCCTCCTACTTTGATTGTATCCTAGTTACAAGTGGATTATTAATCACTGGTTGCAAAGGGGATCAGTCACAGGTGTAGTTGTACTTCTCATCAGAAATCGCAGGAGCCAGAAGTCAATGGAAACATATTTTAAAGCCTTGAAAGAATAGGAAAAAAAATCAGTCAGCTTACATTTCACTTTCCAATAACAATATTCTTCAGAATTAACACAATGTGAAGACCTTTTCTTTTGTTAGTATTACAGATACTTCAACTGCTTTGGCTTTGAACTGTTGCCTAAGTGTTTAAAGTACAAATAAATCACACATATTTTTCAAATCAATGCCTTTTAAGACTGAATTAAATGATGCATCAAGTGCTATGTCATATAATCATAAATTATTACAGTAAGAACTTCAGAATTGGTAATCCAGTACCTTCAAAATTTTTGTTTAGAATGTATTATCATATTCGGAGACTTTCCAAATGTTTCAGGGCTGAATTAAATAATACATAAAGATGGTAATGTCAGTATCTTCTGGTGCTCCAGTCCCTCTTTGGACTTTCCTAAGAGTTCAAAAGATATTTCACTCTAAGAAAATAAGTCAACCTCTCTTCCTCTGACAACCTTTCAGGTATTCACATATAGCTGTAGTACACTTGAACTGTTAAAGATGGCTGAAGTCAACTACACTAACATAGAAAAATTAGAAACACGTAAAACCTAAAATTTTTCTTGGGGCATCTGTGTGGCTCAGTGGGTTAAGGGTCTGCCTTCGGCTCAAGTCATGATCCTGGGGTCCTGGGATGAAGCCCTGCGTCAGGATCTCTGCTGGGTGAGGAGCCTGCTTCTCCCTCTGCCTGCTGCTCCCCATGCTTGTGTTCTCTCCCTCTCTCAAATAAATAAATAAATCGTAAAAAAAAAACTTAAAATTTTTCTTTAGTTATTTGATAGATAAAGCAGAGGGCACATATAACATATATAACATATAATGAAGGGCACATATAATGCCATATAATGGAATTAATTGGAAATCCTGCAGATAAATTTGTTACCACAGTGCTTTTGAGAAAGCTGAATATTGGATTAGTCATTAACATTGTTGTGAAGGTAAGAAAGCCTGTTGAAGACTGTTAATACATCAGGTACCATAAAAGACCTTTTCATATAAACAAGGAGTGAGAAGAATTCATCACCAGCAAACCTGCTCTGGGAGGAATTCTTCAGTCTGAAGGGAAATGGTACTAGATAAAAACGTGAATCTCCAGGTAACAATGAAAAGCACCAGGACTCATAACTATTTAGGTAAAAATAAAAAATATATATATGTATTTTTGTCTCTCAAGTTCTTTAAAAGGAAATTGAGTGTTTAAAGGAAAATAATAACATCGTATTTGGTTTATAATATACATAAAAGTAGAAAATATACCAAAAATAGTATGAATGAAAGGGTGGTTAAGTGGAATTATGTTATAATGTTTAACACAAAGTACTGTAGGAGGAGAAAAAAAGATGGCAGGGGGATAGGGGACCCTATTCCAACAGGTCCCCTGAATTGAGCTGGATATCTACCAAACCACTCTGAATACCCATGAAATCAGCCTGAGATGTAAGAAAATAGATCTGGATATCTACAAACAGAATATCACAGGTGGTTGGTTTTGAGGTATGAAGCACAGAGCTGTGATTCTGCTGGCACATATCCGAAGATAAACGAAAGGGGGAGGGAGCCATCGGGATCCTGCACTGCCAGTGAACGATAGCCTCCCATGCTGGGGATGGGGCACAGACTCGCAGACCGGTAGCTGCGGGGAAAGGACTAGAGGGCAGCCCCCTGGTCGGAAACCCAGAGTGGCGGGGCCGCATGTGAACTGGGAATGGCTGGTGGTTTTAGAAGCACAAAGGGCAAAGACGTGCCCCGACCTGGAGGACTGGGAGTACTGCTGAGGAGTGCACAACCCAGGATGCTGCAGTTTATAGCAGCACAGACAGAAACAGAGATAGTGTGGCCTGGAGAGCTCACTGAAGAACGGACTGCAATCTCTCTGTTCTGAGGCAGAGGGTTGGAAACGGTCTGTTCTACTCTGACTCTCGGAAGAGACGCGGAAAGCCACCAGGGAAAAGCCACCAGAAAACAAAAGCCCCAAAAAACTGGTTTTCACTGAGCCCATCCCCCACCCCCACACAGTGGGCAGGGCAACTCTGCCCAAACAGGGTTGCCTGAGTAATAGTGTGGCAGGCTGGGAGAACAAGAGGCCAGCAGTCCCAAGGTCCCTATAAAACAGGTGCATCTTGCTTGGGTTGTGGTCAATAATTTGGACTCTGTACACTCCCTCAACCACCCCTCAACAGAATGACTAGGAGGAGGAATCCCCAAAGTAGGAAAACCTCTGAGACTGTGACTTCTGCCACAGATTTACAAATGGATACAGATATAACCAAGATGTCGGAAATGGACTTCAGGATAACAGTTATGAAGTTGATAGCTAGAATGGAGAAATCGATTAATGGGAACATAGAGTCTCTAAGGGCAGAAATGAAAGCTGAACTGGCAGAATTTAAAAATGCTATCAATGAGATCCAATCTAATCTAGATAATCTAACAGCTAGGATAAGCGAGGCAGAAGAACGAATTAATGATCTAGAAGACCAACTGGTAGAAAAGAAGGCAAAAGAGGACACCAGGGAGAAACAACTCAAAATCCATGAAATCAGAATCAAAGAAATAAGTGACACCATAAAACGTTCCAATGTCAGAATTATTGGGATCCCTGAGGGGGTGGAGAGAGAGAGGACTAGAATATATATTTGAGCAAATCGTAGCTGAGGACTTCCCTAATCTGGGGAATGAAATGAACATTCCTGTCGTAGAGGCAGAGAGGACCCCTCCCAAGATCAAAGAAAACAGGCCAATGGCCCGGCATGTAATAGTAAAACTCCCAAATCTTAGAACCAAGGAAACCATCTTAAGGGCAGTTAGGGGGAAGAGATTCCTTACGTACAGAGGGAGGAACATCAGAATAACATCAGACCTATCCACAGAGACCTGGCAAGCCAGAAAGGCCTGGCAAGACATATTCAGGGTACTAAATGAGAAGAACATGCAGCCAAGAATACTTTACCTGGCAAGGCTGACATTTAGAATGGGTGAAGAGATGCAGAGCTTCTACAACTGGCAGAAACTGAAAGAATATGTGACCACTAAACCATCTCTGCAAGAAAAAATAAGGGGAGGGGGGTTTCTATAAAAGGAGAAAGACCCCAAGAATGATATATAGAACAGAAATTTACAGAGATAATCTATAGAAACAAAGTCTTCACAGATAACATGATGAAAATAAATTCATATCTTTCAATAATCACTCTCAACATGAATGGCCTAAATGCTCCCATAAAACAGCACAAGGTTGCAGATTGGATAAAAAGATAGGACCCATCCATATGCTGTCTACAAGAGACTCATTTGAACCTAAAGATACATCCAGACTGAAAGTGAAGGGATGGAGATCCATCTTCCATGCCAACGGACCTCAAAAGAAAGCTAGGGTAGCAATTCTTATATCAGACAAATTATATTTTAAGCTAAAGACTGTAGTAGGGACACAGAAGGACACTATATCGTTCTTAAAGGGTCTATCCAACAAGAAGATCTAACAATTGTAAATATCTACACCACCAACATGGGAGCAGACAACTACATGAGCCAACTGTTAACCAAAATTAAGAGTCATTTTGACAATAATACATTAATTGTAGGAGACCTCAATACTCCACTCTCAGCAATGGACAGATCATCTAAGCAGAAAATCAACAAAGAAACAAGAGCTTTGAAGGACACACTGGACCAGATGGACTTCATAGATATATACAGAACATTCCACCCTAAAACAACAGAATACTCATTCTTCTCGAGCGCACATGGAACTTTCTCCACAATAGACCACATACTGGGTCACAAATCAGGTCTCAACCGATACCAAAAGATTGAGATTATTCCCTGCATATTCTCAGACCATAATGCTTTAAAACTGGAACTCAATCACAAGACAAAATTTGGAAGAAATTCAAATACTTGGAAGCTAAAGACCACTCTGCTCAAGAAAGTTTGGGTCAACCAAGAAATCAAAGAAGAACTTAAACAATTCATGGAAACCAATGAGAATGAAAACACATCAGTCCAAAGCCTATGGGATACGGCAAAGGTGGTCCTAAGGGGGAAATACATAGCCATCCAAGTCTCACTCAAAAAAATAGAAAAATCCCGAATTCACCAACTAACTTTACACCTTAAAGAACTGGAGAAAAAGCTACAAATGATGCCTAAGCCACGCATTAGAAGAGAAATAATTAAGATCATTTAAGATTAGAGCAGAGATCAATGAATTAGAAGCCAGAAACACAGTAGATCAGATCAACAAAACTAGAAGTTGGTTCTTTGAAAGAATTAATAAGATCGATAAACCACTGGCCAGAGTTACCCAAAAGAGAAGAGAAAGGACCCAAATTAATAAAATTATGAATGAAAGATCATGACTAACACCAAGGAAAGAGAAACATTTATTAGAAATTATTATCAACAACTAATGCCAATAAACTGAGCAATCTGGATGAAATGGATGCCTTCCTGGAAACCTATAAGCTGCCAGGACTGAAACAGGAAGAAATTGACAACCTGAATAGGCCAATAACCAGTAACGAGATTGAAGCTGTGATCAAAAACCTCCCAAAAAACAAGAGTCCAGGGCCTGATGGATTCCCTGAGGAATTCTACCAAACTTTCAAAGAAGAAATAATACCTATTCTCCTGAAGCTCTTTCAAAAAATAGAAACAGAAGGAAAGCTTCCAGACTCATTCTATGAGGCCAGCATTACCTTAATCCCCAAACCAGGCAAAGACCCCATCAAAAAGTAGAATTTCAGACCGAATTTCAGACCGATATCAGGTGAATATGGATTCCAAAATCCTCAACAAAATCCTAGCTAATAGGATCCAACAATACATTAAAAGGATCATCTACCATGACCAAGTGGGATTTATCCCCGGATGCAAGGATGGTCCAACATTCACAAATCAATCAATGTGATAGAACACATTAATAAGAGGAGAGAGGAGAACCATATGGTCCTCTCAATTGACGCAGAAAAAGCATTTGACAAAATACAGCATCCTTTCCTGATTAAAACTCTTCAGAGTATAGGGATAGAGGGAACATTCTTCAAGTTCATAAAATCCATCTATGATAAACCCACAGCAATATCATCCTCAATGGGGAAAAGCTGAGAGCCTTTCCCTTAAGATCAGGAACATGACAAGGATGCCCACTCTTGCCACTACTGTTCAACATAGTACTAGAAGTCCTAGCAACAGCAATCAGACAACAAAAAGAAATAAAAGGTATTCAAATTGGCAAAGAAGAAGTCAAACTCTCTGTCTTTGCAGATGACATGATACTTTATATGGAAAACCCAAAAGACTCCACCCCCAAATTACTAGAACTCATACAGCAATTCAGTAATGTGGCAGGATACAAAATCAATGTACAGAAATCAGTTGCTTTCTTATACACTAACAATGCAACTGTAGAAAGAGAAATTAGAGAATCGATTCCATTTACAATAGCACCAAAAACCATAAGATACCTTGGAATAAACTTAACCAAAGAGGTAAAGATCTGTACTCTAGGAACTACAGAACACTCATGAAAGAAATTAAAGAAGACACAAAAAGATGGGAAAACATTCCATGCTCATGGATCAGAAGAATAAATGTTGTTAAAATGTCTGTGCTGCCCAGACAATCTATACCTTCAATGCCATCCTGGTCAAAATTCCAATGACATTTTTCAAAGTGCTGGAACAAACAATCCTAAAATTTATATGGAATCAGAAAAGACCCCAAATCGCCAAGGAAATGTTGAAAAAGAAAAACAAAGCTGGGGACATCACATTGCCTGATTTCAAGCTATATTACAAAGCAGTGATCACCAAGACAGCATGGTACTGGCACAAAAACAGACATACAGACCAATGGAACAGAATAGAAAGCCCAGATATGGACCCTCAACTCTATGGTCAACTAATCTTTGACAAAGCAGGAAAAAATATGCAATGGAAAAAAGACAGTCTCTTCAATAAATGGTGCTGGGAAAATTAGACAGCTATATACAGAAGAATGAATCTTGACCATTCTCTAACACCATACACAAAGATAAACTCAAAATGGATGAAAGACCTCAATGTGAGGCAGGAATCCAGAACATAGGCAGTAACCTCTTTGACATCGGCCACAGCAACTTCTTTCAAGATACATCTCCAAAGGCAAGTGTAACAAAAGGGAAAATGAACTTTTGGGACTTCTTCAAGATAAAAAACTTCTGCACAGCAATGGAAACAGTCAACAAAACAAAGAGGCAATCCACAGAATGGGAGAAGATATTTGCAAATGACACTACAGACAAAGAGCTGATATCCAAGATCTATAAAGACCTTCTCAAACTCAACACCCAAAAAACAAATAATCAAGTCAAAAAATGGGCAGAAGACATGAACAGACACTTCTCCAAAGACGACATACAAATGGCTAACAGACACATGAAAAAATGTTCATCATTAGCCATCAGGGAAATTCAAATCAACACCACACTGAGATACCACCTTACACCAGTTAGAATGGGAAAAATTGACAAGGCAAGAACAACAAATGTTGGAGAGGTTGTGGACAAAGGGGAACCCTCTTACACTGTTGGTGGGAATGCAAGTTGGTATAGCCACTTTGGAAAACAGTGTGGAGGTGCCTCAAAAAATTAAAAATAGAGCTACCCCATGACCCAGCAATTGCACTACTGGGTATTTACCCCAAAGATGCAGATGTAGTGAAAAGAAGGGCCATATGCACCCCAATATTCATAGCAGCAATGTCCACAATAGCCAAACTGTGGAAAGAGCCGAGATGCTCTTCAACAGATGAATGGATAAAGAAGGTGTGGTCCATATATACAATGGGATATTACTCAGCCATCAGAAAGGATGAATACCCAACTTTTACATCAACATGGATGGGACTGGAGGAAATTATGCTAAGTGAAATAAGCAGAGAAAGTCAATTATCGTATGGTTTCACTTATTTGTGGAACATAAGGAATAGCATGGAGGACATTAGGAGAAGGAAGGGAAAAATGAAGGGGGGGAAATTGGAGGGGAGACAAACCATGAGAGACTATGGACTCTGAGAAACAAACTGAGGGTTTTAGAGGGGAGAGGGGTGGGTGGGATGGGTTAGCCCAGTGATGGGTATTAAGGAGGGCACGGATTGCATGGATGTTATACGAAAACAATGAATCATGTTAGACTACATCAAAGACTAATGATGTACTGTATGGTGACTAACATAACAAAATAAAATTAAATTAAAAAGAAAGAAAATGCGTTAAACACTAAAAAAACCCCACAATGTACTATAATATTAATTCTAAATGAACTATGATTATCTATAGATGCATGCTGTAGTCTCTACAGCAACCACTAAAACTAATACAAAGTGAGGTTAAAAATTAAAAGTGAACTGTAAAAAAAAATGAAATGCTATCAAAGATTCATTCCTGAATATGCACATACCTAAATGTGCGTGCATCTCATAACAGAGCTTCAAAGTACATGAAGTAAAAAGTGAGAGAATTAAAGGGAGAAAAGACAGAAACTATAGTCATAGTTGGAAATTTTAACAACCATTTCTCATAAATTTATAAAACAAGCAGAAAAAAATCAATAATGATAAAAAAGCTTGGAACAACATTACCAACCAACCTATACCCAATTGGCACTTACAGGGAACTATTTACTTCAACTACCACACACATATCCTTTTTATTTTTTTAAAGATTTTTTAAAAATTTATTATTTGAGATAGAGCGTGAGAGCATGAGCGGGAGGGAGGAGCAGAGGAAGAGGGAGAAGCGGACTCCCTGCTGAGCGGGGAGCCCACTGAGGGGCTCAATCCCAGGACCCTGAGATCAGGGCCCCAGCTGAAGGCAGAGACTTAACCGTCTGAGCCACCCCTGTCCCCACACACATCCTTTGCAAATATACATGGAAGTTCACCAAAATACACCACACGCACAGCCCTAAGTAAGTCTCAGTACATTTCAAAAGACTGAAATCTCACAGGATATGTTTTTTTGATCAAAATGGAAAATTTTTTTAAAGATTTTGTTTATTGAGAGAGAGAGTGCGCATGCCAGTGGGGAGAGGGACAGAGGGAGAGGGAGAGAGAGAATCTCAAGCAGACTCCACACTGAGTGTGCAGCTAACCAAGGGCTCCATTTCACGACCCTGAGATCATGACCTGAGCCAAAATCAAGAGTTGGACGCTTAACCGACTGAACCACCCAGGCACCCCCAAACTGGAATTAATTTAAAAATCAATACAGTATCTAGAATATCCTCAAATGTTTCTACATTTCAATAAAACAAATGAATAAACAAACAAAAAGCAAGAAACAAACACACAAACAGTCCTTACCCCTCGCCCCCCTCCCCCACATACACTTCTAAATAACCAGTGGGTTTGGAAAGACACAATGGGTAAATTTGAAGTCATTTCAGAATGAATGATGATAAAAGCTCAGTGAAGGGGTAAAAAGTCTTCAGTCAGATCCAGAAGTTTCAGCTCCCAACACTGCAAATTTCTGACTATACAACCTTTGTTAACTTCCTTAATATTTCTGTAGTTCCTTCATTTGTAAAGTAGAGATAATGTGGTGACATTTTTCTGCTTTGATATTTGACTGTCATGTGTTATTTAAAGCTTACTTTTCCAAATGCATAGTTTTATTTTTATTAATTTTTTGTTATAGATTTCTAACTTACAGTTTAGGCAAATAATATGGCCTATAAGTGTTTTCTTTGAAATATGTTGAGATTTGCTTTTTTATATTATGTGTGACCAATCTTGTAGATATCTCCTGCAGGCTTGAGAAACATATGTATTCTCTAATTATGGAGACAGAATTCTACATATTTTCATTGTGTTCAAACCAACTATATACATACTATTTTTTTTGTCTGCTAGAAACAAGATTATTGTTTGACAAACTTTCCTTGTAATATTGCTCTTTTTGGTTTATGTATTTTTTAAGGTCATATAATTCTGTGCATAAAATTTAGATAAACATCATCTTGATGAGTTAAATTTTTTGTATTATGTGTTGGCCTTACATTCCAAATAGTGCTTTTTGGCCTTACTTCCTATTTTGTCTGATAATAATATAGATGGACCATCTTTATGTTAGTAGCTATTCCCTTATATTTTTTCACTTCCTTTCAATTTTTTTTTGCATCCTGTACTTTTAGATCTGCCATTTGTGAATAGCATGTTGAATTTTTGCTATTTTATATACTATCTGAAAATCTGTGACCTCCAAGCATAGAATTCGGTCCATCAACATTCATTAGTCACCAATGTATTTGGACATATCTCTCTCTTTCTTGTTTTGTGTTTTTGATATGCTCTGCTTCATTTATGCATTGAAAAAAAAACCTCATATCCTGCCTTCTGTTGCTGTGATTGGGCTTTTAACTCAATTTTCTCCAAATATATTTATAATTTTAGAAGTTATGCACTTTATTATTTTATTGTTTACCTGAATAGTTTAATGTGCATATTTAAGTCTTATCTAAATAGATTTCTTAATATTATTTTTGTTCATTGAGTGAATCATCCTCCTTCTGAACAATACAAGATTATAGAATGCTTGAACTCCAGGCACCTTATCTGTCTTACATATTATATATATGTAATATTTTAGTTCTATCTCAATTGTTTTTAAATATTTTATTTATTTATTTGAGAGAGAGAGAGAGAGCGCAAGCATGATTGGGGGAGGGGCAGAGGAAGAGGGAGAAGCGGACTTCCCAATGAGCAGGGAGCCCGATGTGGGGCTTGATCCCAGGACCCTGAAATCATGACCTGAATCAGACACTTAACTGACTGAGCCACCCAGGCACTCCTTCTATCTCAATTTTTTAATCCCCATATTGACTTAGCTAATTTTGTGTTATGCAGCCAATGTTTATTTAGATTTATTTATATGTTTACCAGTTTCTTCACTAGCTATTAATATTTTATATTTTGAAAATTCTTATTAAGATTCATTTGCCTTCATCTTGGTAGTACATTCTTCATGCTTTTTGGACAATAATCTCTCAGTTCCTTTTTTTCTGACTGCAAAGGCAATGACTTAGTTGGTATACAATGTTAGAGTTATGGATATTCTGTTGTCATTGAGGATTCTGCAGTTTAATTTCTTTTTTATAACAAGGAATCACCTTTGTTTTTCTGATTGCTTTAAAAGTCATTTCTTTGTTTATGGCATTAAGCAAACTTATTAAGAGGAGTTGAGGAGTCAATTTTTATGTATTTCTTCTGCTGGGTGTTTTTGTGCATCCCTGTTCTGATTTTTCTAAATCATCATCAATTCTTAAACTTCCTCATCTCTGATCCCTTCTGATATTACCTCTCTCATTCTTTCTATTCTGTCCTTTTGGAATTCCAATTGAATACATGTTAGTTTTTCAAAAATTCTTTCCTCCATCATTCTTTGTCTCTCCTCCACATATTTTATGTCTCTCTTTCCATGTTGCATTCTCTAGTTCTCTAGTTTCTTTAGATGTGTCTTTCACTTCAGTAGTTCCTCAGCTGTGTCAAAGCTTTTATTTAAGCTCTATATTAAGATTTTAACTACAGTGTTGACATCTGTCATTTTTAGAAAAGTTATTTTTAAAATATGCCTTGTTATATTTTTACACTCTTTTGTTTCTTATTCAAATTTTGAATTCCATCTGTTATTTCTTTAAACATTTCAAGCACAGTTGCCTTATATTCTGGATCTGATAATTATACTATTTGGAATCCCAGGGGTCTATTTTCATGATTTGTTTTTCTACTCATGGTAACTTCTTTTCTCATGAATCTTTAAGTTTTAGGTCTTAAGTTTTAAGTTAATACACATCTGTGTGAATTGAATCCACAGAATTCTGTTTGGGTGTAGATTAAGGACAAACTCTTTCATTGAGAATGTGTACTTCTTTCTGCCTGGCAACTGGAGGTGTCTATATGAAGTCACTTTCTGGCATGGTTTTCTAGACCAAACAGTAGTGTAATAGTATTTGAGGGCAGATCTATGATTTGTAATTTTTCTTCCAGTGTCATATTTTTTTTTTGCTTTCTTATGCCAAGCCAATATAAAGAAGTGTGTTTTCATCTTCCTTTGTGGGTAGTACACTTAGAAGATCCAGACTGGTAAGGGGAGCTCCATTCTAACTCTATTTTGCCAGGACCGAAGTGTTCTCACAAGACATCAAACCACTAGGCTCTAGGATTCTGGAATCAGCCAGTACCTCTTGGCTGAATGTTGGTTACATCCTTCCTGTACCATTCTTATCTCACTTCTTGGCTGTTTTTGGTGCCTAGCATTTCCTCAACTCCAACTTAGTATGATTTTATCATATGAGGTGTCTTCAAGGTAAGTCTGCCCCATCCTCATTTTTAAGAAATAAATATAAATATTTATATACAATATAATTTTAAATGTTATCTTTTTGGCTTCTTTCCTTGTTTTACTTGGTAATAGTATTCAAGCACTCTTCTAGGGACTGTGGAGGCTTTAAAGAAAAACATGGAGACCTTGTCCTTGAAGAATGTATCACAAGAATCATAATGTACTATAATGCAAAGTAGAAATTCAAGTACCACAAAAGGAGCCCAGATGGAGTGGGAACAAGGGGACATGCCATTTGAGGAACGGGTCATGCAGAATTAGAAAAACTGTCACTACTTCCCTCTTCCTCAGAGCAGTGAAACCTCTGCCCATGACATCTGCTCTCTTTTCATGGCTGGTTGCTCCCTCTACTCCTTGCCTAGTTAAAACCATTCTGCAGTCGGATCTTGGCTCCATCATCACTTCCAAATGGAAGCCTTCTGTGACATCCTTCGAAGGTCCAAGTTTTTGTGGTATACTCCTAACACTATGTGTTTCTCACTCACAGACCCTAACAGAGTTACAATTTTAGATTCATTTACGTGGTTAATTTTGATTTCTCCTCTGCAGTGTGCATTCTAAGAGGGCAGTGATAATATTTATTTTTGCTCATCATTGAATCCCTAGCACCTGGCATTGTACTTGGACAATATTTGATTCTCAATATGTATTTTTTGAGTGATTGAATGAATCCCTTCTATTTTATGTCATTTACTGATTATGTAGGTCTTTTGCTTATGGCTCTATCCAATTCATTGCTTAACATATAGCCTATTGGAAAAAAGAAAGCTTCACTGGCCACATTTCTGGTAGCTGTGGCAACTGAGTGACCCAAGTTCAGACAACTTTGGAGGCTGTAGGATTTATGAGGTTGGAATAGTCTAGGGCTTTCTCTCCTCGCTGGCCTGTACTAACCCAACAATTCTTAGCCTCTGTGTCAGTTGAACTTAAAGATTAATAAAAACCACAGAAGATAATGGCATACATTTTAGAGTTGAACTAGTTAGAGATTTAAAAAGCCATTAACTTGTTCTGGACTACAAGGATCTCTTAGACATGCTCAGAAAATAAAATAGTTCTACCATAAAGACATTGTATCAGATTTTATTATATTTATACATTCCTTACCTGTGGATATAGATACCTGTGAGACAAAATGGGAAGTAAAAATAAACTAAAATAGATCAAGATTTAGAAACAAAGAATAAAACTGTAAAAGTAAGTTGTGAGATGGTAGACCAGAGATGACATGGATCGGGTTAATTTTTATAGTTTCTCCAGACAGGTATATAAAAGGAGAACAATAATATTATCGTGGGAAGAAGAGAAATAGTTTTTCCTAGGCTTGCGAGGCCCCTTAGTTAGGATATGCAGAATGAGAGTCTGCAAGGCTGGCAACAGGGCATAATCTGGCCATCAAGAGGATAGCGTCCTATCTGTGGCAGCATTCAGAGATCTCCATTGAGTGTAAGACGAAACAGGGGAGCAAGGGGGGGGCTGTAACCATTGAAGCGATATGTTAAAAATGGCAGCCAGGAGAGCAATTCTAGAAGTATTAGGCTGAGCTTTTGTCTCCAGGATAAGGGTCTTCCTGATTCTCCTGGATCATCCACAAAGCCTTCCATTGACTTCCCACTGCTGCCGAGGCCATTGAAGACTGTGTCTGTGGAAGGAGACTGAATACGAGGCAGTTAGACAAACACTGAGCTCTCCCTCCTGATGAGGCTGACTGTGCCAGGCTCTCAGAGGACATAACGCGCTTGTTAAGGTTTGGTGAATAGCACCAGTCTCCACGGAGGACGATTTGGGTTCCCATAGAGAAGTCATCAACACAGGGTAAGAATTCAGCCAATTATGCCTCACCTCATCAGTCCTATTTAGATGGTAACCCCATGGGGCATGGACCATGTCTTTCCCTGTGTATTGTATAGTGTTGAGGAAACATTTGGCACTCAATAAATACCAGTAGAGAGCTTGTTTCTTGTCCCCCTCAGCCTCCCACTGAGCTGATCTGAGGAAGGAATTCCCTTTGAAGTCCCTTGTCCCCATGCTTTTTGATAAACAGCACAGAGGCACAGAGAGAGATGAGGCAACTATACAGTCCTAGAGCTGTTTTTGGTATCCATAGATGACAGATGCTATCTCTGTAGCGATATGGCCGGGGGGGGGGGGGCGGTGAGAGACATATCTAGTGGGACCATACAGTGAAAAAAGCCCATCTCCCATAAACATTTTCTTGCTTCTAGTTTCTCACAGATTCATGATTTGTGCTTTTCAGCCTCTATTAACAACACCCCAAGCTGTCTTGCTGAGCTGAGAGGTAGAGCCTTTATAAGTTTTTAGTTTACTTTAGTTGTTCAGGAGTTTTACCATATATAGAGAGAAAAGCAAAATATAGGTGAGTAAGAAATTAGAAGAGAAAATAAAAAATGAACATTATAAGAATAAGAAAGGATTTTTCAAAAAAGGTAACCTGTAATAACTTTAATAAGCCTTGCCAAGGAGTTGCCTATGGCATTGATGTGTCTCCATTGAAAAATGGCTTTGTTTTTTATTGTAAAATATAACTTTTGTATCGGGGGAAAATATTTAAAAATCTTCTCGAAAGCACAGAAAATAATATGCTACAAGTGAAATAAGGCATCTTAATTAACATGTGCATATAATATGCATATATATGATCAAAGGAATGTACAATTTTCTTTACATATGGGAAAATCAAAATGTTGTCTTAAACTACTAAGGCCAAGATATCTAATGTCATGAAAGGCAGGCCTAATTTAACCTAATGAAGTTAAATAATCCCTAGAAGATGAGGCCATGGGGTGAAATGATGACAGTTCTAACTTTTTTCATATACTCATAGTTCCACCCCCTCCCACTCTCTCCCTCTCTCTTTCTCTTCCCTCCCCCTTTTCCTTTCCCTTTTCCTTTCTCCCTCCATCTGAGTATTTTAATTATAAAAACTAGTCCATCTGAAAACTTACAAAGATGAAGATTTACTTTAGACTTTGATTTAGGAAGACACTTAGTGTCTCTTATCTTGAATAATAAACAGAATGAGAATAAGGCATGATGCAGCCATGATTTCAAAGAGAAGTGTCATACCTACTCATGTTTCTTTTGAAGATAGAGCAAAGCAGCTAAATTATGCTCTAAAAGGTGTTACAGGTCTAAAAAGAATGATAGAAATTAGGAACATCTTGACCCAAAGGTAATAGAGATTGGGAGATTTTCTTTTTGAAAATTTCCCATTTTGTTGTTGGTTCCTTAAACTTAATCCACCCCTAAATTGAGCCCAAAAGGTAGGCACTAAGAGGATTCACTCAATGCACTGGGTATTTTGTCACCTTTGGACATGATAATGAGTTCTGAGATTGAAATCATGGACTTGAGGTGTCTTGAATGAGGATGAAATTAGCCCTCTTCTGTGTGGGAAAATTATATCATAGCCAGAGTGCTGCGTTCAGTGTTCAATGTCATTAGACCTCAGGAGAGTGACTGACATATTGAAGACAATTGAAGTCTAATATGTTAATGAAAGGTTGAAGAAGCCATGAAATCTTTATTCAGAACAGAGAAGATTGAAAAAGTAGGTGTGTTGGAAAAATTGCATCGATTAAGTCATCTTAAATTTCAAAACACATTTTTAAAACAACCACTTGGGGCCAGGGTGAGGTGGTGGTTATTTTTTTGGGTGATAATCTTTTCTACTGTCACTGCTAAGGTTTGGGTGGTGATAATGAGGTGGATGTTCACATGTGAATGTCGTTCTTTAGCTCAAGACCAAGTAACTTAATGCCCCAAATCAGATCCATTCATTCAGTTAGTTTTTCATTAAATAATTATTGATGTTATGTACTGGGTAAGACACTAAATAGCTGCTAAGAAACTGGGGGTTGAATGAAAACGATATGCTATCTGAACCTATGGATTTTAGTTTCTAGAAAGACAGTTTAATCAATCAACTACAAATTTGGTACTTAATTATATTGTGGTGAGCACTAAGACAAGTATAGAGTGCTAAAAGAGCATATGACAGAGGGGATCTAAGCTTACCTGATGGTAAGTGGGGAGGTCATGAAAGTCTTCAGAGAAGAAATTATATTATTCTAAGATGTGGCTATAAAGAGAGCAAAGCAGAGATGGGCCAGGTAGACAGAAGAGCAAGTGTGAATAAGAACATGGGAAGAAGGTCCTAGGGAAGAAGCACTGTGACACATTTCAGAGAGTGGTAAGACACCTATATGACAAGGACTCAAACGGGAGAGGGTGAGTGTCATGTGATGAGAAAGATGAAGCCTTGTAGGCTTTCATAAGGATTTGGGACTTTATTCCAAGAACAAGAAGATGATACTAAAAAGCTTTGAGTAGGGAATTGGTATAACAAGATTCATATTTTTTGCAAAGACATGTAGTAGTGTGGGGGAATGGTTTAGAAGGCTTCAGGGTCATACATGGGGACCTCTCCTTCCCCCAGCCATAATTCTTGTTACAGGCTGATGAAAAGCAGAATCTATCCAAAGAGAAATCCAAAGGCCATCTATCAGCAATGGGAACCTTTAACCTCTTCTTATTAGCATGAAATCACCAGGTTCTTCTTGCATAACCATGGCCTCAAATACTGGTTTTGTAGCCTGTTGGAGTTCCTTCTCCCTGGGAAAGGACAGACCTTAATTCATCCTACATATTGGAGTATGCTTGTCACTAAACATCACAGAAAAATTGTGAGACAGTATCATTATCATCCCCCAATTGCATTGTGGGACATTCTACAACTAGACCAGAAGAAAACAAAAATTGCGATTTTCCCATCAGGAATAACCCATGTCTCAACCTTTAAATAAAATGCTGTATGGAACTCTTTGTTCTATTTTTATTTATTTATTTGTATTCTTTATGGATTTTTATTTCTGCTAACATAGTCCCCATTTGTAATATGTTACTTGATGGTAAATTTTGCTTAATTCTGGTTGGATTTCCATGAACATAAATATATCACCTATTGTTTGAACTATTGTGGGTGGTTAATCTCTTTAATTGGACCCCAGTTAAAATTGTGCCTTTGGGTTAGTATATTCACACCTTGTACTAGTCATCTTTTCATTTTCTTTGTATCATTCCAGAACTTTATTGTGATATAACTGACAATTGAATATTGTGTATATTTGGGGCGCCTGGGTGGCTCAGTAGGTTAAGCATCTGCCTTTAGCTCAGGTCATGATCCCAGGGTCCTGGGACAGAACCCTGCACCAGGCTCCCTGCTCAGAGAGGAGTCTGCTTCTCCTTCTCTCTCTGCCCCTCCCCCCAGCTCATGCTTTCTCTCTCTCTCAAATAAGAAAATCTTTAAACATGGTGTATATTTAAGGTGTACAACTTGATGATTCCATATATGTATATATTGTTAAATATTCACTGCAGTCAAGCTAATTAACATATCCATCACTTTACATAGTTACCATAATTTTGGGGGGGGGCGGTGAGAACACTTAAGATTTACTCTCCTAGCAAATTTTAACAATATGATATAATATTGTTAACTATAGTCATATTGTTGTACATTAGATCTCTAGAACTTACTTATCTTGTAAAAGTGAAACTTTGTGCCCTTGACCAAAATCTCCCCATTTCCTCCTCCCTACATCCCCTAATAACTACCATTCTGCTCACTTCTAGAATTTGATTATTTTAGGTTCTACATGTAAGTGAGATCATGCATTGTTTGCCTTTCTCTGGATGGCTTATTTCACCTAGCAAGATGTCCTCTAGTTTCACCCATGCTATCACAAATGGCAGGATTTCCTTTTTTTCTTTATGGCTGAATAATATTCTATTATAACAAATGTAACATATATAATAAGTAATATTATTATATATAACTAGTAAATATAAATAATATATTTGTCACAATTTTTTTTAGCCATTCATTCATCAATGGACATTTAGACTATTTCCATAACATGGCTATTGTGAATAATACTGAAATGAACATGGGAGTGCAGGTATCTCTTCCAGAGACTGATTTCATTTCCTTTGCATATATACCCAGAAGTGGGATTGTTGGATCATATGGTAGTTCTCTTTTTAATTATTCAAGGAACCTCCATATTGTTTTCTATAATGTTTGTACCAATTTACATTTCTGCCAACAATGTACAAGGGTTCCCTTTTCTCCACATCCTCACCAACATTTGTTATCTCTTGTCTTTTTTATAATAGCCATTTTCACAGATGTAGGGTGATACCTCATTGGGGTCTTAATTTGCATTTCCTTGCTATTACTGAAGTTGAGCACATTTTCATATAGCTATTGTTTCTTTGTATATCTTCTTTTGAAAAATGTCTATTCAGGTTCTTTGTCCATTTATTAAGCACATCATGTGTTTGTTTTTGCTTTTGAGTTGTATGAGTTCCTTATATATTTTGGATATTAACTTTAGTTCTACTTATTCATTAATTCACAAAATATTAGTATCATCTATACATCGTGTTTGTGTGTGTGTGTATCTATAATGGGTGGTGGTAAAGAAAATGAACATCATATCTACCTGCATGGAATTTACAGGCATTAAACAAATACATGTTATCATTTAATGAATATTGTCTACTGACTGTGTGTGAGCACTGCATTAGGGATAGCACTAACCTACGTTATCTCTGCCCTTGTGGAATTTATGTAGACCAGTGGCAGAGAGGGATGATAAGTACAAGTTCAGTTAATGCTCGGAGGGAATTTCATGGGACCATGAGAGAGAATGATAGAGACTGGTGATCAAAGAAACCTGTTTGAAAAATGATGCTTAGTTGAGAGTTGAATAATCAAAAGGGATTAGCCAGGCTCTATATCGATTATTTTGTATTCACTCTACTGCTTTATGTTTGCCTTTTAAGGTGTTCAAAGCACTTACGAGAATTTTACATTTTTGACTTGAGAAGCATATACCTGATGTGAATGTTGGGGGGTATTTAATTCGTTAAATACATACAGTTTTGAGTTATGAGTTATGTAATAAGTATTAATATTAAGAGAAATGTTAACTATATAATAATTAACAAACTAAACTTAGGAAAGAATAGTGTCCATTGCTCTTCACACCCTAAAGTCTCTTCAGCACTAAAGTGAGAGTCATCTCCAAAAAGTTACCTAACAGAGGTCTTCCTCCTAGGAGCCTGTTCTCTTCTTCACATGCCTACATTTAATAGTAAATACTGCCTTGTGTACCTGTGCAGTGCAGTATATCCATCTATTAATTCATTTACTCCCTTTTATGCATTTGTCCATTCATTCAACTCATTCATATATTCATTAAGCATTCACCGAGTGCTTACTTTAAGCCAGGTACAATGATGACACTGAGTATGGAAAATCAGTTAAGACAGGAGCCTTGCTGTCAAGGAGCATTCAGACCAGAGGAACCCAGAGATAAAATAATTTGTTATCACAGAAAGTGCAGCAAGTTCTGTAACAGAGCTAACCCAGAAGGGCACAGGAGCACAGTGGAGGGGCATCTTAGCCAAGAGGAAGAGGAAAGGCCTTCTGGAGGAAGGTGTGCTTGAATTGAATTTGTCCTTAAGAAGAACATTGCTGAGCAAGGCAAAAGACATAGCTAAGGACCATAAAACAGCATTGGCACAGGCCATTCATGAAGTAACAAATAGGTTTGTTTTATTGGAGCAAAGGGCTTATTCATTTCAAGTCATCAGCACCTACTGTGGGCAACATCTTCTGGTAGGCATTAAAGGATACTGTGTTGCACAAGAAAAACATTGACCCTGTTCTCTTGGAGTTATAGAGTATTAGGGGATAGCGAAGATGAATTAGAAAATCAGGCAGGGATTAAATTATGAAGGACCTTATGTATTAAGCTAAAATACCGACATTTTATCCTGTCTAAGTAAGAGAATTACAAGGTCAGTTAAACTTAAGAAAGATCAACCTGGTTGTAATATAGAATATGGATTGGGGAGGTGAAGATATTAGAGATTTGACATGAAAAGACAAATTAAGAGGCTATTTTAAGAAGTAAGGCAAAAACTGATGGATGCCTGGTAAGGCAGGAGGATGTTGTGGATGAGATTAATTTAGAGATATTAAGAAGGTAGGCTCTATAGCTAGTCAGGGGGAGTATAAGAGACAAAGGAGTCAAGGGTGACTCTTGTTATTCTGCCTTGGGAGGCTCTATGAATATTGTTATAATTCCTCAAGGCTTGGATTACTAGAACACAGGTGTTGGAGTGAATCCATAAGGTTATATATTTATGTATGTAAATATGTTCTCATGAAATAGGAGCTCCTTAAAGATAGGAAGCTTTTCTTAGACCTTCCTTATAACTTTACTTATTCCCACACTATAAGCAGTCTTCCCATCTATAATTACGAATCATAGAAAAGTATAAAACAGTCTTTCCTATCTCTATGTAAATACTGCTTTATATTTTTTTCTGAAATACAAATCTCAAAAGGTTCCTAATTACTTAATAAAAATAATGATACTCTATATCACAATCCATAATCTGCCCCTATATTTTAATAATCCATGAACTAGGCAGGCAATTCTTCACAACTACACAGCCTTTCTTCTCAAGAAGTCACCTCTCAATGAAAGAAGGAAAACTATGCCTCTGTCAGGGTGATGCAGTATCCAAGTAATCCACAGGAAATGCTATCATTAATGTTGTATAGGAAAGAGTCAATGGGGATTATGGAAGCTCTCTGATGGAAAGTCAAGGTGAGCAATGAATGTTTCACTGATATCCAGTGTCCTTGATGGGTTGCTGATGCTGAGTCTCCCACCTCTTCAAGACACACCCTCATTTGATTGAACTTATTCATCTTCCTCAAAACCCTTCTTCCATTTGGGCCAAGAGAGGAGACATTCACTCAAGCTGAGAAGAACTGGAGTATGCTCGGCAGCAAACTAATGGGAGAACAAACTCTCAGGAAGCTTGAGGCTGAAGGGGAGTCATATCAACCAACTAATATTTGTTGAATATTAAATCTGAGTAGTGCTATGCATTTGTGAAGATGAAGAAAACAGGTATGAGACAGAGAAATCACCTTCAAGGCACTGACAGTCTACATGCTGAGCCCAAAGAAGTGAAAGGATAGTGAAATGTACTTTTGGAAATATTCTTATGAAACCATGATATAGAAAATTCTCTTGTACAGAGCTTGGTTGCCTGCCCCAAAGATGATGATGATTTTTATTTCTATTACATTTATTTCCGTAAGAGTTGGGAGGAAAGAGTCTAAAAAATATACAGTCTCTAAATTATAATAAAGACACTAAAATTGAAATCGGATCTCATAAAGCTTTCATGTAACAGGACATCACAATGGTATAGCTCGTACCACAGCCCATTTGATGTCACAGGGGAACCAAGTTTGCTTTTTTTAACCATCTAGAAATGAGCGTTGTGGCATGTGTTACAATTACAAGGATGCCTTTCTCTGAAAGGCTATTTTGCAGAGACAGCCACAGCTTGATTTGGGGGCTCCCAGGCAAGAGAAGACATCAGAAGGTCCCCAATTTGGGCGGAGCCGGACAATTCCACTGCTCTGCTCTGAGCATTGGCGATGGCTGTGGAAGTGCGCCAAGGGCATTTCTGCACACAAGTCCAGCCTTTCCTCATTGAAGGTTTATGGGGCTTGTAATGTCAAGATTCATGAATTTCAGGGACTGCACTTGTCCTTGGATCAGATTTGGAAGCGGCTTTTGATCAGTGAAGTGAAACAATTAATTATAATAAATAATGCCACTAGGAGTCCTCACTCAGTCAGCTGAAGGAGGAGGGGAGCCAGAGAAATAAAGCTCGTTTCTGGCAGAACCTCATCGTCTGGCTGTCTGGATCAGATCCTGTTTGGCTACGGCACCCACAGCTCACTGGGCCGTTGGTGAAAGGCACAGTTGCTCTATCTTCTCAGCCAGTGGGTACTATCAGGTTCTGGTGGGTAGTGGGGGTAGTACAAGGAGGTCAAAAAAATCGGAGATGAATGCAAAATTTCTTTGTATTCATCTCTATTTGATTGCTTTGTGCCCTGAAGCACATGATTTAATTATTTTCATCATTGCTTTGGCCTCCTCAGCTACCAATCTCATTGAAGGCAATAAAATTATTCAGCCTTTAAAAAAATGCAGCCATAATAATTTTTGACTCGATGCATAGTTAAGGCTATAAAATCAGCTCCTTGGATGACCATGTCCAGTTGAAAACACCAACCTAGGGTTTTCTCAACAGTTAAAGGAAAACATAACCTTACATGAGATGGAAGTACTCTGCTTATGATTTTCATAGTAGATGCTTGTTATTCATTGCCTACAACTTATATTCACCATCTCTAATCCCCACGAGAGTCCTCTGCAGGCATTCTTTTCTGCAGCCTGAAAATGAGGAAAGTGATGCTCAGACCTTGACATCAGTTGGCTTCCCCCAAGGAAGTTCGAGAAAGCCCTGAACTCTTGTACTGAGTTGACACCGTAAGGTGTGGGGAAGGGGCAGGAGTGGAGCTGGGGGGAGGCCAGGAATGAGTGCTTGAGGTTGACAAAAGCAATTAAAAGGATAAAGCTGGAGCAGGAAATGCTACCAATGGAGAGGGATAGGGGCTCCCATGCTCAGGCCAAAAATCATGAAGGCAGGTATGACAGCTGTCAGGAACCGGAGGACCCTGGGCTTCCTCTAAAAGTGTAATTTCCATGGAAGACCGCAGCAGGAGATGCTGACTGTCTGGTACCCTGAGAGCCTTCCCTCTAGTTCGTATGTGCTTTTTAATATGTGAGTGTGTGTACATGTACATCTCTATGTTTGTGATTTCTTTATTCAAAGGACTTACAGGATTCAAATCGTAGCTCATTGTAAACTTCACCAAGTTAGTCCTAAGGCTCACTTTTCTCATCTGAAGCTGAGAACAATAAAAATGCAATTTTTTTTTTTTTTTTACACAGAGATGTTGCATGGAATAAATGGATGTGCAGCACTTAACACAATGCCTGTGTAAAGTAAGTGTGTAGTAATTGTCAGTAGTTGTTTATGCTCACTACTCACTTCTGTAACCTCACCATGTTGCAAGGCTTTAGGTGATGTGTCATTCTGTGTTGCACAGGAACCGTAATGTGGAAAGAATTGGATTAGAGAAATAGAGAAAGGACAGTGTGTGTGTGTGTGTGTGTGTGTGTGTGTGTGTGTAGAGTGGAGCAGGTCTCGTTAAAGATATGCTTACCGTATAGCAGCAAAGTTGTTCCAAAAAAATGTAGTATATATCCAGTGACATTTCACTACCCACATGAGGTGTATGAAGGTGTATGGAGTGCCAGGTGGTCACCAGCAAAGACTTGAAGGAATTAGTGTCCTTGTCCAAACTATGAAGGAGTTGACGGGCTGACTGGTTTTGCCCAAAGTCATGGATGGACTGGCTTTTTTGTTAAACATCTGGCCAGAGAGGCATATTTCACTTATTTGTAATAAACTGGTAGCTGAGAGATGTTAAGTTCCTTTTTGACTTCTGTGTTATTAGTACTTCCCAAGTGCATGTTTGCTTTAGTAGAAAATGCGTTCACTGTCACCCACCGTGAAAGTGTTAACAATAGTCACCCCTATGGTTTCACTGTCGTTCAGAGTTTGCAGAGTCTTGCTGGGAGGCCCATCAATTCCTCAGTGTTGTGGGGCTGCTGACGGGGACTGATAAAGAGGACAGAGGTTTTAGTGTTGGATAGCATGGCTCTCAATCTTAATTTAACTACTTACCAGTTGTGTGACCTTGGGCAAATGACTTGATCTCACTGAGTCTGAGTTTCCTTATCTTATGAAATTAATACCTGTCTCCCAGAGGTGCTGTGAAGATTAAATGGGGTGAAGCACATTAAATGTCCATGACAGTATCTAGACCTGACTAACTGCATCATCAGTGTGAACCCAATTGCCAAGTCCCTCGAGATACTGAGGGTAAATTCAAGCCTCAGTGAGGGAGTTGGATCAAATGATCTTTAAGTAACTGTCCAACACTAAGATTCTATGACCCTAAGGTTACAAACTATGCAGCCACACTGAGAAATAATGTCTTCAATTGCAGGTATGCTGCTTCTCCCTGTCTTCTCCTGTAAATCATTGCATGGCTGGAAGCGCCAGTCACCTGACCTCTTAGGGCTTGACATTTTTCAAGTGTTAATGGGATGTTCCCATTTATATGATAACGGTGAGAAATGATTGCTGATATTTTGAAATAAAGGGCACTGTATGTTCATAAGCAATTAATCAGGATGTTTTTGTCACATGAGAATGGATTGAAACTATCGGGGGAAGATAGAATCCAGGGTTCGAAGATGGCATGTTCAAATTCCAGTTCCTCCAAGGGGCCAGTGACAGATAGCTTTAACTTGTACTTCCTTTATTAGTAAAATGGGGATGATAACCTCTACCCACTGGGTCTTATAGCTTTAACTTGTACTTCCTTTATTAGTAAAATGGGGATGATAACCTCTACCCACTGGGTCTTATGAGGATTAAGTGAAATAAAGCACATAAAACACCTCCAATGAAAAGATATATAATAAAAATAAAGAAAAGGAAAAGAAGACGTACAATGTTTCTGCCAATGAAAATGATTATGATACTAAAAGAATGGATTAATAAAATAATTGTAGTTAGTTGGCATAACATAGCCATATTAGACACTGGAATTTCTCATTCTTGAAAGTTTTCTAATAATATCAGGACAAAAAGCACTCAGTATAAAATTTTGCTAGAGTTTAAATGGATTTCTTTCCTTTCCTTTTCTTTAGAATAGGATTCCACAAACTTTGTCTATAAGCGGCCAAATAGTAAATATTTTAGGTTTTGCTGGCCAAATGGTCTCTGTCGAAAATGCTCAGTTCTGTTGTTGTATGAAAAAAAAGCCATAACAATAGGTAATGAGTGGGTGTGGCTGTCTGCCAATAAAACTACGGGGGGATGGGTTAGCCTGGTGGTGGGTATTAAAGAGGGCACGTACTGCATGGAGCACTGGGTGTTATACGCAAACAATGAATCATGGAACACTACATCAAAAACTAATGATGTAATGTATGGTGATTAACATAACATAATAATAAAAAAAAAAACTACTCACAAAAGCAGGCAACAGGCTGGATTTGGCTTGTGGGCCATAGTTTGCCAATCCATACTTCAGAACACTGATTTATCTGACAGTATTTATCAAACAACAACATTGTTTAAAATGCTGTCTTTGAATTGTTCAAGGTGCAGAGATGAATCAGTATCTTACATGTGTCTTACAAAACACAAATTTAAAACCAAATCCAATTTTTATTACTAGAAAGTAACTGGCCAGAAGTAGGCTTTAAAAAAAGTTGAAGATAATAGCTAAGCAGCCATGTCCTGGGTTAAATTTTGATTATTTGCCAATTTCTCACTATGTGCCTTGGGGCAAATTACTCAAGGGTTCTAAGCATCAATTTGCTCTAGGTCTATTAAATGGAGATAACAGCTTTTACCTCCCGGAGTTTTGGGGAGAATTGAGATAAAGCCCACAGAGCACATAGCAAATTGACTAGCACATAGTAAACAGTAAATGCATGTTAGGTATTATTATTCAGAAGGTTGAAGGAGCAAGACTGGTCACTCCAAGCACACAATCCTTGCTCAAGCCATAGTGGACTAAGCCATGCTCCAACTCTCCCCGGTCTACCTTCTTAAATTCCAGTCATCTTTAAGGATTGTGAGTACACATCTCTTTCTTTGGGAAGATTTCCCCACAATCAGAATTGTTACAGTGTGTTATCTGTACCTGTATCTTTTGACTCAATTTCCTGCCTATTTTTAGGCGTCATCATCCTGAGCTTCCCTTTGCAGAACTCGTCCCTGCCTTCTACGACTCTCAGCACATTTTGTTCACTAATACGGGGCAGCACATGGTTCTCAGCAGATGGCCGCTCTGTTGAGGCCTGACTCGGTAAGATGTGTTGCACCCCCGTCGCCCCACTCTGTCACAATACTCTTTTGCCTGTCACCTTCACATTCTCTGTTGCTACTGGTCTGTAAAGGATATTAGGATATAATTGATGAATGGTAAGTGTTCTTAATATATATCCAGGATTCTTGTCAATAATACATCTTTATCAACTTAATCCTAAGTGGGTTTACTCCCTAGAATGAAGTTCTGTAACATGTCTGCTCCTTATTTTGCTCAGCCTTTCAGTTCTGCTACCTAAAAGAAACACTGGTTTGCTTTCTCAAGCTCACTGACAATTGGAAACAAATTTTACCATTTCATTGTTGCTAGGTTGAACCATAAAATTTTCCATTTTTTTGTAGGTCAAATGGTCAATTTTTTGTAGGTCAAATTAAGAATTTCACATGGATCAACCTAAGGCTATTGTTATCATTATTATATAGTGATAGCACTTTTTTAAAATTACTTTTTAAAAAATATTTTATTTATTTATTTAGAGAGAGCACGAACGGGGGAGGGGCAGAGGGAGAGAGAGAATCTCAAGCAGACTCCACACTGAGCAGGGCTTGATGTCAACCTCAGATCATGATCTGAGCTGAAATCAAGAGTCAGAGGCTTAACTGACTGAGCCACCCAGGCTCCCTGTGATAGCACTTTTGATTAGAGTTTAAGCCGAAAATGAATTTCCATCATTGGGTATATGGTATGATTCATATTGTGTATTGCAATTAAGTATCTATCTCTTTTAGCTCTAGTTGCAACAACTTAATCACTAATCATCATTTACACTCAGTAATACATAGGTACTTTATATACAACTATAGTTAGTTTATTAGTTTAATAGGTACGATCTATCTATATATCTATATCTATATATATATGTCTAATATCTATAATACACCTTCATGCATTAATGCCAAGCTAAACAAAGGAAGGTCATGTGTTCTTGGAAGCACATAGTTGGTTAAAAAGTATGGAAGGCGGGAGAGCAGGGGTAAATTCTAGGAAAGCATATAGAATAAGTCCACTAACTCATTCTAGAACAGTAAGGGTGGATTTAATAGATTTATTACATAAATGGCTCTAACTTCTCACTCATTGGGGTCTTCATTCTTTGTGATATGACTTTGCAACTCCACCCAGCAAGGGGAGTCTGTTCACCCCTTGATTTGGGGCTGGTCTTGTAACTTGTTTTGGTCAAAAGAAGGCAGCAGAAGTCATGTTGTGTCAGCTTTGGATCCAGGCTTTGAGTGGCCTTTCCCACATATACTTGGTTTTGATGGGGCTCTGAACACATTGCCCCAAATTATGGCACCTTGGCATATTGAATATTTCAAGATGATGAAGTTTGAGAAAATGGCAGAAGCAGAAATACACAGGTCTAACTATTTCTTTTGAGTCTTCATTTACTTATGAAGGCTCCCGTTTGACAAGAAACTAATATTAAATAAATCTGTATGCTTTTTTCCTGTTAATCTGCCTTTGTCGATTTAATTGTCAGATTCAGCCAAGGACCCTAAGAGGGTGGAGGGAAACATTTTCCTCCCCTACAATTTCACAGAATCTTGCTCAGTTTCCCTTTGTACAGCCCAGCCTGATCTACTAGAGGGTGAGAAACCATGAGGGGAGTGTAACTGAGCATCCCAGACCAGTTGCCCCCAGCTGACCTGGCCTAAGTCAACTGCAGACAGAGTAATCCAATCATCCAGTTTAGCCCCACTTAAACTGCTGATCCACATATCATGAGCCCAATGGGCACTGAAGTTTTGGGGCAATTTGTTAAACAGACGGTGATTATTGAGATACAGATTTCAGAGAGAAAGTTAGATTTCAGCGCATTCTTGAAATTAAAAAAAGAGATTGCCAGATTTAAGAAAAGGGGAGGAGGGAATAGGGAATTCAAGGCAGGACAAGCATTATACAGACAGGCTTAGATTCAAAAGGCTTCTTTTTTCTAAGAAAGTGAGAAATCCAGTAAATCAGGATCATACTGATGATATAGAATATAGAAGGTATGCGAGTGTGTGTGTGTGTGTGTGTGCGTGCGCGCACGCATGCACGGGCGCGCACATTGTGGTTATACATGTTTGGGAAATTGGTAGGGTATGATGAGAAATGAATCTGGAAAAATGGGTTGGGACAAGACTGAAAAAAAAAAACCCCTTGTAGAACAACCTTATGAAATGGGTTTTATCTCAAATGTTGTCCCTGCTTATCTGTAAACACTTTGATGTGGGCTGAGGAAGAATTGGAGGACGAAGAGAGAGAGCTACCAGTGATTTGGAGACTCTGCGTGCCAAATACTAGGATGGCAGACACTTTATACACCTGTCCTGTCCTAAAGCTTTCCTGTCACTTTTAGGAGTGTTAGGCTAATTTATGGAAAGAGAAGTCTTATAGGTCAGGAGACCATATGCCCTGGTTTGTCAAGATAGTCCTAATTTATACCTGTTGTCTCAGTGGACGACAGTGTCTCTTTCACTATCAAAAAGTCTGCCTTTGGATGACATGTTACATTGTTACAAACTTAGAGGGTTTATAAATTGTCTGATTTTGCACAGTTGAATAAGTGGTAGACCTGAATGTTTTGAATCTGCAAGGTGTATTAATATTAATTATTAAACTGACAATGTTTGGTGCATACAGGTGTGTTAAATATTTGCTTAATATTTTGTTTTTATGGAGATTTGGGGATGAGTGCTTTTATCCTGTGGGATGTATCTCTGGCATGATAATTTGAGTTGGGAGAAAACTTGCCCCAATTTATAGAAAACCAAATGGCTCGTAAGAATGCATCTTCTATGGGGCACCTGGGTGGCTTAGTCGGTTAAGTGACTGACTCTTGATTTTGGCTCAGGTCATGATTTCAGGGTCATGAGATTGAGCTCCGCATTGGACTCCATGCTGAGCGTGGAGCCTGCTTAAGATTCTCTCCCTCTCCCTCTGCCTCTCCCCCACTGCTCATGCATGCATATGTGTGTGTGTATATATCTTTTATACAAATTCAGACTCATCTATATTGACAAAAAAGAAGAAACTTTTAAAAATGATAGTACATGGCACAGGAAACATCTCTACAGATAGTGGTGTGGTGTGGGTAAAAGGGCTGAAAGGTCGACAATTTTCATCCATTCACATTTGAAGCCTTATGTTAAATCAGTAGATCTGGCATTAATTCCTTGCTCTTGAACAGGTATCATTATCATATCTGCCTTTCTCTGCCAACCAGCATAATTACCAATCATATACAGTTTAGCTAAGTCAATCAAAGCACAATTCTGACTCAGAGATTTAGAGAAGTGTCATGGTACCTGACTTAAGTTTTGAAAATAGATCATATCCTTTTTCCCCGGTTGGGCCCCATGTATACCTCTCAGCAAACTTGATGTTAATTGCTTTGTTGTAGAGTAGGTCAAGTGTGCTGTCAGTTCCTTCTGATTATATTTTTCCTGGAGCTTTTTAGTATCCAAACTTGTCTTGCTCTATCACACACAATTGATGTTATACATGATCAGCAAATTAACATACAGCTCAAACAATTTCCTGTGGCTGTTAAGCAGTCTGATCAGAAG
This sequence comes from Halichoerus grypus, assembly GCF_964656455.1. Taxonomy (NCBI): domain Eukaryota; kingdom Metazoa; phylum Chordata; class Mammalia; order Carnivora; family Phocidae; genus Halichoerus; species Halichoerus grypus. Next base: position 14,426,216 of record NC_135714.1, read on the forward strand.
CTGTTCTGAGCTTCACCACAAATGAGTAAGTCTAATTTAGAAAATATTTTTTAAAAAAGAATATGAAGCAAAGCTTTCAGCTCTACAGTGTAGAATATAATGGTCCCTTTATTGTGAGGATATGTTGGACATGGCATAGGTGTGTTTACACAAAAGATTATGATTCTGGGGCTGTAACCCTTAACCATGTGTGTTCTAAAAGATTTGTACATAGAAGGCTTCTGGATTGGGCTAACCAAATATTCACTGAGAATCTGCTGGGCTGTCCATGCTGCAGGCGTAAGAATCAGAAACTACTCTTGTCTATATGCTAGTGAAAGCAGAACCAAATCCAGTTAATCTGGGTTCAAATCCTACATTCCACACTTACCAAGGACAATTTACTGATTGGTTATTGAAGACTAAATTTCTGTTTTTCAGATTGTAAAAGGAACACATTTAGAAATTTGAAAAATTTGGGGCACTGGGGTGGCTTTGTTGGTTAAGTGTCCGACTCTTGATTTCAGCTCAGGTCATGATCTCAAGGTCCTGGGATTGAACCCTGCGTGGGGCTGTGTGCTCAATGGGGAGTCTGCTTGAGAATCTCTCTCTCCCTCTCCCTGTGCCCCTTTCCCTGCTTGCATGTGCGTGCTTGCGCTCTCTAAAATAAAAATAAATAAATCTTAAAAAATTTTGAAAAATTTGCAAAATTCAGAGAAGAGTAGAGAAAAAAATCAGCATACCAACTTGGCAACCATTAACATGTTAGCTATTTCCTTTAAATGTTTTTTGTTTGTACACATATGTATAATTATATCATACTTGTGTTTACAGTAGGTCTATATCATTTGTGCCTTGATTTTTACCCCATAGCATTAAAAAATATGTGATTTTTCAAAGCTATTAATGTTCTTGAAAACATTTTACTGGCTTCATGCTTTTCAGAGTTATGTATGTGCCACCATGTATTTAATCCTTTTATTTATGTGCGTTTAGATTGTCTCCAATCTTTCTTGATCATTGTTAACTCTCTGAGAAGCATATTAATGCATTTGTGTTTGTCTGCATCTCTGATTATTTCTTTTGTCTAGATCTTGGAATTGCTATTTCTGGTTTTGAAGTTATGAACTTAAGTTATTTTATATTTTGTAATACCTGTTCATAATTTTTAAATTTCAGTAAATCTGATGGTTTTATGATTAAAATATATTATACTTTTTTGAAACCAAGAGGAACCTGGTTTTCTTCTTCTTAGAGGAAGTAACTTTCAAAAATTTTGTTGTTTCTTGTAGTATTTAACACCCTGTCATCTAATAACAAGTGTAGATTGCTATGTCCTAACTTTTCAGGATTGACATCATTTATTGTCCTTCTACTATGAAAGACAAACGTTTAGTTTTCTTAAATCTCTTTTCTTTCTCCTTACCATTTCCTCAAATATTTCTTTTCCTTTACTCACCCAATATAATTTACCAACCCAAATATTGGTTAATTACATCAGTATTCAGTGTTTATGGCATTATGATTGTGTAAATATTATTCACAGGTGAGCCAAAGTATATATGCTGGAATTCATTTCTTGTGAAACTTTTAATTTTTCCTGGAGCTCATAATTGCCTTTATTTTTAATTGGTGATTTTTCTATATACCTATTACAATTCATCTCCACATTCTCTAAGAAAATTATAGTAGTCAAATATATAGTCAAATATATAAGAAAGTCTATAGCTTTTATATTTTATATCTGTATCCCTCCTGGAGTCCTCTGACTACCTACTTTTAATACGTTGTTCCAAGGCAACCCCAATTCTTGGCAACCACTAGTCTTTTCTTCTTCTCCACCATTCTGTCATTTCAAGAAGGCTATATAAATGGAATCATACAATATATAATCTTTTAATGTTTTCTTTTTTTCAATCAGTATATTTCCCTTGAGAACTATCTAAGTTGTGTGTGGATCAATACTTTGTTCCTTTTTATTACTGAGTAGTATTCCATGGTATGGATACACCATAGTTTGTTGAACCATTTACCCATTGAAGGACATCTCAGTTTTCTGTTTTTGGCTGAATGACATTTATTTTCTGCAAAAATTGGCTTGATTTTTATCTCCAAAAGCAGTATCAAAATTAAATATGTGCCTGCTCCCTCACTTAAGAGTGGGTTTTATAACCTATGAATGTCTGTGTCCTAGAACTTTGCATAGTTCTGCCATATGATAAATTCTAAGAATAAATTTGATTTCTGAACAACTGAGATGTGAGTAACAGAAGAGTGAGTAACTACTATAGGATTCCAGAGATCACTGGGTTTGAAGATTCTGTCTTGGCTTCCCAGAATAAAAGAGACTTCTGATAATACTGTCTGTTGAAGAGTAGATATGATATGGTTAGGCAGCAGCACGCAATGGAGAAGTTGCCCCATTGCTTAATAAAAGCATCTAGCAAGGAAAGTATGTTAAAACAACTGAATGGATCGAGTTGGATAGAGTTGAGTTTGTGTAGATGAGTCAAGGGAAATAGGATGGAAAGATACCTTGAAACCAGACTGAGCATGACCTGAATGTCCAGCTAAAGATTTTGACTTTTTTCTCGTAGACTTTCAAAAGCCATGTCAGGTTTATGTTTAGAGAAGGACTGATGAAAGCTGCATTTTAGTAAGTGATTGGTGGTATTTGCTGCAATACTGTGGTTATTTATGTTCAGATGATATGTATATCCTTGCCTGGGGTTGGATAGATCTCAAGTGCTACACTGTTTTTGGATAAGCAATCACCACATCATGAAAGCTTTCTGTTACCAATTAGAGGGAGGAGGGTCTACAAAGGGGGAAGGAGTTCTAAAGGCAGTCACCAGAATCCTTATCAGACAGGGAAAATAGAGACTGAGACATTTCAGTTCCTGAAACCTGTAGCCATTTTTGCCTTGCTTCCTGTCCTCACCGTCAAAACCTCATAATGACAGTAAAGTATGCAGTCCCCATGACTTTGGCTCCTTGCATGTAATTTACACATAATCTATCATTTAATCCTCACTGCAAGTTTGTGTGGAAGGTATTTTTACTTACATTATAGAGAGGAAGTACCTTCGTCCTATGGATGTGTCTTGTGGGGCTACAAATAGGCCAAGAGAATACTACCTTTCAGAGGAAAAGTAAGAGAAAGAGATTACGGCCACGAGAGAGTTTGGAGGATCATCAAAAACCAAACTAGAGGAGTTCTGGTACCATCATTAAATCAAAATGGGAGCAATGATGCTATGCATGGAAGAAAATCAACTGTACAGAGCACAAAGAGAAAGGAAATTGGAGTGAAATAGAAGCAGATGACCCAGACAGTCCTGGGGGAGGGAACTCTGAAAGCATTGCAGTGATGATGGTTATTTGCCTTATTGACTCCTGATATATGAGTCCATTAACGCAATTTAAAGAAATAGGATATATCCGTATCTGTAACTATGTTGATAGCAATATAGAGATTGAGAGAGATGTTTATTTTAAGGAATTGGCACGTGCAGTTGTGGGTGCTGGCAAATCTGAAAACTGTAGGGCAGGACAGAAGGCTGGTGACTCAGAGAAGAGTTGATGTTGCAACCTTTAAGTCTGGAGGCCATCTGGAGGCCATCCGGAGGCCGTCCAGAGGCTGTCCAGAGGCCATCTAGAGGCAGTCTGGAGGCTGTCTGGAGGCCATTTGGAGGCAGAATTCCTTCTTTATTGGGGAACTTCAGTCTTTTCTCTTAAGACTGTCAACTGATTAAATGAGGCCCATCCACATTATGGAAGGTAATTTGCTTTACTTAAAGTCTACCTACTTTCCCTAGGTATTCTGGGCCTGGAAAAGTCAACATCTTTCAGATGGTTGGTGAGAAAAGGGTATTTAAATTCATCTTTGTCCATATGCTGCTTCGGTGGGAACAAGGCTCCCTAAAAACCTGGCCCTGCCCACTGCATACTTGTGTCTTGTGTCCATTGTTGGAAGATACACTGAGAGTTTATTTGGAATCAGGCCGTGCCCCACCAGAAGGGGTTAGCAGTTTTCCACTGACAGAAGCTAGGGAGAGACTTTTCAGGAGAAAAGACAGAGAAAAGTAAGGAAATTATTGATTGGCTGTAGCTTAAAGTCTAGTTGGCTGCTTGTGATTGGTTGTCCCTCGTGTTTTGGCTTCATAACCTTGAGGCATTTATGGGCTTAGATTTTCGTTTCTTCCATTGGCAGCCAGGACCTTAGAGCCACATCAGTATAATGGCCTCCTTGTTTAATGAGTTTGACACCATCTCTAAACACATACTCTGATCACCCTGAACTTTTCCTCTTCCTGATCACATTAAGATACTTTGTAATCCTGACCTTCATCTATGTTGTATCTCCTCCTAATCATCTACTTGGATAACTTCTGCTGCTCCTTTCTGTGCAGTTGAAGAGTTTCTCTTCCCATGTGAAAACTTTTCTGACCTATATTACGACAGAGCTACCCATTTGTACTGTGCATTAAATACGTGCTCTATCAGAGCGTCCATGACGTAGATGATTCGTTATCTATATGTTTGCCTATCCCGGTACACAAAACTCTTAAAGACAGGAAGTGTGTTATTTATGGTAGCATCCCCATGTTTGGTATCTAGTAGGGACACAAAATACATTTGTTGAGTAAACAAGTGAATGAGCCTTTATTACTTGAGGTAATATTTTAATATGCTAGAGCAATTATTTTTTCCCAGATGTGTTATTCTCCCTAATGAAGTAATTAGCCTTTTGCCGATTTGTTAAAGTTTTCTTTTAAAGAGTAGATTTATGCAAATTAATTTTAACACACAGTACTATGATTTTTAAAAAACGAAGCCAACATTTATTTAGGAAACTCGAAAGAAAAGCTAAAGACTCAGTGAAGTATAAAAATTTGCCATAATAGTGGTACCTACCTCTGAATTATTTTTTTCACAAGGGAAAACGGAAACCAAAAATGAAACAGAAAACAAAGCATTTTTCATGAGCCATTGAAATTTGACCTCCTAGCAAAGGAATAAATAACAAGAAAATAATGTAGAATTTGTTTTATAGATTAATTGTGAGTAATTAAAAAGGTATTCATTAGATAAGCAGCAATACAAATTGCAAAAATGTTAGATAAAAGAAAATATCATTAATGTTATGTCTATTGAATAATAAAATACGGTATTTGGAAGCCCAATTATTGTGGTACTATTTAAAACACTACCATTAGCTAACTGTAAGTCTTTGGGAGGCATCCTTCTACTCTCTTGCTTCAATTTCTTTATCTATAAAATCGTTCCAAAAATGCTCTAAACTCTGAACTCTAAAATGACTCATGATTTAACTTTACCTATTTCTATGTAAAAAAAAAAAAAATCTAAGACGTGATACCCAAAATCCCCACTAGATGGCAGGGTTCCCATTTCAAAGGAAGAGCTACTTTTCTTGTTCCAAAATAAGAGCCTGCAAGAAACAGAATTTGAAATGTGTTTATTTGTATGGCTATAAAAATGGCACATCTGATCCAGTTTTCCACTGGGTTCCATGTTTTCAGTGATTTGCAGCCAGTTTTTTTTAAGGCAGATTGAGGAAGTTATTTGATATGCAGTCAAATTCTTTCCAAATAATCAAAGTTAATCCCTAGTTCTTCTTTTTAATCAGACATTACATGTCCACAGTGTCATTAGCTGATTTGAAAAAAAAAAAATATGGAACCATTCATTAAGTAGTTTGTGATTTCTGAGTACAGTTTCACAGAGCCCTCAGCAAGTGTAAGTGTGAACATCTCTGGAATTTCTTTTCAGTTCCAGAAAGCCAAAGCAACACCTGCTAAATTTCGTTAAATTTCTGACAGGATGCTCACTGCTGTTTAAAAACTGTTCCTACCCTGGCCAGTTACAACTGGCTGAGACCAAATATTGCAAAGGTAAATTGAACTGAATTTCCAGACAAGTAAATGTGCTTTGATCAACTAAGTAAATGTATGTGGGTAATCTTTGCGAAACAAATGGCATGCATACAAACAAAGGTATGTTTATTATTACCAATTATTATGATTATTATTGTTGCTGACTTGTTTTTTCTAAAACCTTCCCAGCAGTGTTTTCCAAGAAACTTAAGAAAAAGAGATGCATTTCTTCCAAATCTCACATAGCAGACCAACTGTGTCTCAAACAAAATAAACTTTTTCCACTTGCAAAGTTCATACTGAGTAACACTATTAAAGAGAAAAAGGAATCATCCAGACTTCTCTCAAAATTCCAGATTTTCTCATTCCCAATATTTCTAGAAATTGCTAGACTTTCTAGCTTAAACGGATGAAAATTATCCCAAGGCAGAGTTATCTGAAGCATTTATAACCCTGTCTTTCTATTTGCAAAGCAACATAACACATTAAAAAGAATCCCTCTTAACATAAAACAAAATGATACATTGTGTGGTCTTCAGGGTAAAATATGAAACAAATACACAAAAGTGCTACCTCCCTCCACTTAAAAAAACAACAACAAAACCAGGTTATTCTTGACCCCTCCCCCCCCCCCTTGTGATGGACAATAGGGTTTTTAAATCCTTCTCCAGCTCTGGGCAGTGTTTAGACACAAAGTATTTTCATATATCATGAGATCTCTGTCTTCCTGCCTAATCCTACTGTATCATAATGCCTCATAGCACAATGGAGATTCATGCATGCCTAATTTCCATAAATTACACAGCCCGACGTTTTCATAAAGACAAATTCCAATTGTAAACTATTAAACCCAATTCAGCGTCCTTTGATGTCTCTGAGAAAGACTGGGGGAAGTTTAAGCATTCCCACGTGGGAATGTGTCCCCTGGAGTAGGTGAACACAAAGGAGGGAGGTGATATTTTGCCCCTAATATCTCTTCATTGACTTGGGTATGTTTCCCTCTAGAGAAACACTTAAAAAAAATAAATCCTAAACGCTGGGGACAAACTAACGTATTATCACTTCTCCCAAAAGTGAAGCTCTAGATCTGAATCCGTAGGGAGTCTGTTTCTCTGACCCCCTGACTTGATTTCTCCCTCTAAGGTGGAAGCCCAGTCCAGCTTCCCCCTCAAGCAATAGTCTTACTCTTTAGATGATTTAATGTTAATTTTTTTTCTTTGTTTCTAGACTCTGTCCTTCCAAGATCCTTGGTAACTAGGTCCTGAGATCAAAGCCAACACCGGCCAGGACTTTGTGTTCAGGTACCGTCAGTTTTCATCATTTAGTTGTGGAATTTCCTCGACAGATCTTGTTCTCAGCATCCTGTTGACATGATTTCGCATGCAGGTTATAAAGAATTCTGTGAACCTTCTCCCTTCCTGTTTACTTTCACTCCTCAATGGAGCCTAGTGCTCAGAAGCGGCTCTTTTAAATCTGAAAGCCGGATCACCTCCCCCAAAGCAGGAAAGGTGTGAAAAGCAAACAGAGGAAAGCAAATACAGTGGCTTTCAACAGTTCCTCAGTGCTTGCTTTGGTCTGAGAGGTGATTCAGGGAGTGAGAATTCTGAGCAGGAGGCAGGATGGGGACCATGGATACATTTCTAGGTCCTGCTGAGTTAGTCCTTCACAGGGTGGCTTTGTTATGAGATGTGAAGTGTTATGGATTCCTGGCACCCCACATTGCACACTGGTGTGCAGTATGCAAATGTAAGTGCTTTTAAACACAAGAGAGGGGTCACCAACTAGAACCAGTGAGCTGGAAGCTCCCTTAGTCCTATAATTACTCCTGATGGGATAATCCACGTGTACCTCTGGGAAGAGGCTCTTTCCCCCCAACTGTGTTGTCAACACTGGCTGGAAACCATGAGGGCCTGGCCAGCGATCTCCATTTGGGTAATCTCTGGTCCAAATGAGTTGAAATGTCATAACAGAGAAGTAGCGCCAGAAGGTCCTTTAACAACAACTTGAACTTTGGAAGCACAATACAAAGCAGCTGTTGATGGCCCCAGGCTTGTGGAATGAGGTGTTGGTGGGCAGATGGGTGTGGGTCCGCTGCCAGGGTGGCCCTGGGAGGCAGGCAGCCCAGAGGCCAGGCAGAGGAGGGGATCCTGTAGGCGCATGGCTCCAAGGAAGGAACGAAATTTCAGAGTAGCTAGGGCGACCTTCTCAGTTCCTGGTGCACCATGAAGATTTCCTTAAGTCTGTTTTTGACAAGCTAGCAGCAAAAATGCAGGCATCTGAACCAAGAGAGGGCAGGGGTGAGTCAGCACCCGGTGTGGATTCGGGGCGTCTGAAAAGGAGCTTACACAGATTGCAATTTCATCAATTCAGTTCGGGACTTCTTTATAAATTCCTTTTGTTTTTACAATTAACTCTTAGGTGACATTTTTCTGAAATGATCAACATCAAGTAAAAAACGGTATGCGCACACTCTTCCTTCCACGAAAACGGAAACTTTAATGTGGTTTTATTCTGCTACTTCCCATCCAAATCTCAATTTTTTTTGTTTTCGTAATCTGGGACTTAAATTCCAGTCTGATAATAAATGTGTATTTTCTTATGTGATTATAATGTTATGAACACTGTAGGTACATAAATATTTATATATTATTTTAATTGATGTTATATTTATAATACTTTGTGAAAAGTATTTTCTCATTTGCCTTAGGTGTATAAGCTTTAACAATAACTGTTCAGACTTACTCTACATGTAATTTGATTTCTCATTACCAGTTGTTTGTGATACCATGATACCCCCCATACCTTTATGCCTATACTTTTATTCTTTCCTCAGTCAACTGTCACAAAAATTTTAATATGTTTTTCACAAAGGGTATGAGAGCAAAGTATATTCTCTAAATTCACATATGAGGTTGTCTTTCTGTTTTTCTTATAGTAGAACAACAATATGGCTTGTTGTAGAATTTTTGGTCAAAAGTTTGTCTACTTAAAACCCTGAAATTTCATTTATTCAGCCTATTTATTGAGCACCTACTACGTGCCAGCATGTCCTAGTGCTTCAGACAAGTGAAGAAGATTATAGCCTTTGACGTTTTTGAACTTGCCTTTATTGGCGGCTGAAAGACATCTTTTACTTCCTTTCTCCCTCCGTGCCTTCTTTCTCTTCCTCTTATGTTGAGCAAATAAGTGTTTTTTTCCTTTATTTTTGAAATTGAAAAATGTAATTGAGTATATTACTGTGAATGTGTAAGACGAGAGGATAAAATGAGACTGTGTCTCTTTTTACTAATTTTTCCTGGTCTTTGGATTACCTTCCAAAATATGAATTGTTATGTTAAACACGCTTGCATCTTCATTTTTTTTAAAAGACTTTATTTATTTATTTATTTGAGAGAGAGAGAGAGAGAGAGCGAGCACAAGTGGAGAAGAGAGGCAGAGGAAGAGGGAGAAGCAGACTCCCCGCTGAGCAGGGACCCCAGCGTGGGGCTGGGTCCCTGGACCCTGAGATCATGACCTGAGCTGAAGGCTGATGCTTAACCGACTGAGCCACCCAGGCGCCCCACATCTTCATGTTTTATTTTAATCTTTTCTCTTACAGTTTTCGTCTCTTTATCTTTCTATTCTGACATCTAGGATCATTTGTTAGGCTGGTTCTCTTCACTAATTTGTTCTTCGATTGTATTTGGTTACAATCCACATTGCGGTTTTTAGTTCAGCAATTATACATTTAATCTCTGAGTGTCCTTTCCCAATCTTAGATCATGCCCTCTTCAGGACAGCCTGTTCTAGGGGTTTTGCTTCTTTGTGTAACTTCTCTAACTTAAGAACAAAATTCAGGTGTTTTCAAAAATATCATTTCTTGCAGCAAATCTGTTCACTGACATGCATTTGCATCTTCCTCAGACTGTTCTCTTTCTTTTGAACCATGGTATCTTTTCTACATCTGAACGTTTCTTTTTGCTCGTTTTTTCAAAGAGAGGGCTCTGCTGGTTTTGTATGGATGGTGTAGGTTGAAGTGAGTCCTGTCAGTGAGGTTTTCTGTCTGATTCTTACAGACCCAAATGAAGGGATAAAGGATCATGTGATTGGATCATGTGACTAGAAGGGGGCTTCTAGTCGGGCTCCCTGCTTTTGCATGTGCAACATCATGCCTTTAAAAGGAAAGGAATTCATGTAGTCCTTTTTCTTTCCTGTTCAGTGGAATGTGCATGTGGTGGAAGGAGCTAGAACAGTCACCTTAGGCATGAGATATGAACTGCATATTAGGGACGGCAGAGCAACAAGATAGAATAAGCCTGGGTTCCAGAAACACACAGCTGTGTATCATACCTGGAATATGTACGCCGGGACTGTCATGTGGGAAATAAACCTCTCCATCGTTTTAGTTCTGTTATCCTGGCCTTTACTCTGTGTGCCACCCTGCCTTGGTTTCCAGCACTGAACTAAGCTTTTCCTCATTTTCTTCTTACGTTAATAATTTTCATGGACTTTGGGAGGAGGAGACATCACCACCTGCTCCCATTCCTGAAATGATCTCAAAGACTGGTAGAATTCTATATTAAGACAATCTCACTTGAGCTGTGATTGGTTTCTCCCCTCCCTACCTGCTTTTTGCCATGCTGCTCTTGTAGTGCCAAGAGATCATGCTTTTATTCATTGATGAAACACTTACTATTTAGAACCTACTACTATCCTGCTCCACTAAGCACCAGAGATACTTTAGGACTTTCTGAAGACCTATCATTTAATAGAGAGAAACAGAAATGTAAAAAAATAAGCACACTAAAGCTTATAGGGAAGAATGTACAGGGGACAGTGAGAGCATGGAGGACCGGGTGGCAATGACCTTTGACCCAACAGCATCTCTGCCGCTCCTATTTATGGGCTTTTAAAGGAATTTTTATCCCTTTAATATTTCATTTCCATGAGACTCCCAGCCACATATGCTGATTTTTTTCTCTCTTTGTTGTGAAGAATGAGTGGTAATTAGTTAATGAGCTTGAGATAATTGTTAATTAAGTTGTAAGCACGAGTAGTAGTATTGAGAAGTAACTTTAGTTGTACAACTCCAGAAATACTTGAGTACTAACATTATAGAATTCTTTCCCTTCTAACTCCTAGAGCAGAAGTTTTCCTTGTTATAAAATTTGCTATAAATTATATGCTTAAGATAGGGCATAGACCTCTCAGTGCTAAGCAAAGTGTCAGACGAGGAATACAGCCAGTGATCATTTGTTGAGGGGAGGGAAGAAAGAAGGAAGGATTAAATGAATGTATTACGGCATAGCCTGTCTTGCTGACTAGATTATAAGAAACCACAACTTATATTTCTTATGCATGATGCTTGTTAAGTATGTCTGATGCATTATTTAAATTGTTATTATCAAAGAAAAAATAAAAGTGGGAAAACATAGGTAGTGGTGTCATTCATGTTGGTGTCAAGAGACTTAAGTTAGCTTCAAAGCTTGACAACTAACTAGCTTCATGGTCCTTGGCATGATAATTAACCTCTATGTATCTCAAGTTCCTCATCTGTTATTTCGGCATTTTATCTATTCTGTAGTCTTTTTGTGTCAATGAAATGGGATAGCTAAAAAACCTACTTAGTAAAGATCCAAATACATAGTAAATACCCAATAAATGTTAATGTAATGTGCATTTTAATAATACTATATTTTTTATTTGAAACATTTTAAATATACCGAAAAGTTTATATTTTATTTTATTTTTTTTGTATTTTATTTATTTATTTATTTGAGAATAGAGGTCGAGAGAGAGAGAGCATGAACAGGGGGTGGGAGGACAGAGAGACAGGGAGAAGCAGGCTCCCCACTGAGCAGAGATCCCGACTCAGGGCTCAGTCCCAGGACCCTGGGATCATGACCTAAGCTGAAGGCAGACACTTAACCGACTAAGCCACCCAAGTACCCTGAAAAGTTTATATTTTAAATAATAAATATCCATTTTAAAGATAAGCAGAAACTGTCTCATTGGAGGTAGGCATCATTTCTTATCTCTTTGAAATTATTTTCCCATTACAATTTACCCATATATCAACCCAATGTATTTTTATTTTGAAAGACTTTTATTGATTCACCATCTTCCATTGCTGTAACAAAAATATGTAAAAAAAAAAAGGAAATTAAAATGACTTTTTGTGGCCATAAAGCTCTAAATATTTTGTAGTTTCTTCTGGATGAGATTCTCAATTCAAAAATTGATATGTAATTGGCAAAAACAATATAAATATATTAAGATATTGCTAATAGAAATTAAATGTAAAAGGTAAAATTTTGTTGGAAATTAATTTCTTGTTGAGATGGGTGGGGCTGAAATTTCAAGTTTTGATTAAGGAGCCTTGACTGACATCCTTATTTGAACTGTCCTTTTGTTAAATAAACAAGAGGTTTCCCTTCTTTGGAGCAGCTCACCATAGTTACATTATGATGAGGGTCTCTTCTTATTTTTAAGAAATCAAGGGTAAGTGCTTGTGAAACTGGAAGTGAAGAAAGAGATCTGACCAGTTACCTCCTCAGCTAGTTTAACACTAGGAATTATGACATATATTGAGCATATGGAAAATGATTCCCATGGGGCGCCTGGGTGGCTCAGTTGGTTAAGCGACTGCCTTCGGCTCAGGTCATGATCCCAGAGTCCTGGGATCGAGCCCCACATTGGGCTCCCTGCTCAGTAGGAAGCCTGCTTCTCCCCTCCCACTCCCCCTGCTTGTGTTCCCTCTCTCGCTGTCTCTCTCTCTCTGTGTCAATTAAATAAATAAATAAAATCTTTAAAAAAAAAAAAGAAAAGAAAATGATTCCCAAAAAATGAACTGTGCAGATTTAACCTTGAGGTGGAGGCAGTTGCGAAGAGGAAGCAAAGGGAAGTGAGACAAATGGGAGTTAAAGTACACCACATTGCCTTGTATATTTTTAAAATATTTTTTGTTTCTTTTTCTAAGTATAAAACATGCTAGTGGTGGAAATTTCTACTGTATAATAAATTTTAACAAACAATTGAGGTACAAACATTTACATATAAACTCAAGGTTCTCTGTTAAACACTATGATAAACACTTTACTTTGTGTATTACACTTGTTAAGGTATTTCTATGAATTTATTTACATTTTAAACATTTTTTATTATATACTGTATATTTGTAAACAGATCTTTCTTCCCAAGCTAAGCATTTAAATCTCTATATTTCTATCAAAGAACAAAAATTTATATTTTTATTCATTATAATTATTTATGAATTATATAATTCATATAATTCATTATAATTTATATTTTTATTCATCTTAATTCAGTTTAAAACATAGTCTAATTCCCTGTGTGATTTATTTGACCCATGAAATTTGTACAAATAGGTTATTTTATTTCCTAGTAACTTAGGTTTCTTTTCAGTCAGCCCTTACTATCTTTTTGTCTTCTCTCAAAATAGCAACCGAATGATGCTGTTAATATGTAAGTTGAATCATTATAGTCCTCAAAGTTAAGTCAACGTAAATTTTTACAAGACTCCATTATTTTATGTATGATTAAGTTGGAAAAAAAATACCACATAATACAGCACTGATTGCAAGATGTATCTCTATTTCAGTGGTGTTAAAATGTGAAAAATAAAATGAAACCTATGTCTTAGAATTGGTGAAATCTATTGTAGTCTTCTCAGCTCAAAACTCATGACCTTCGACCTGTTAGCAGAATCGGTAGTAATTACAATAGTCCACAGCACCCTCCCGTAATCTAGCTCCCCCTGCCTTCCCGCCTTCCTGCCTCCCTCTGCCACAGCTACTACATGCACCGCTGCTCCTACAGCACTCCAGCCATTCTGGACTGGCTGTGCTCAGACTCCAGACGTACTCCTACCTCGTGGCCTTACAAATATCCTATTTTTTTCCTGCTAAATGTCAATTCCCTGTCTGCCAAATTACCACGTGACTTACTCTTCCCCTTCTCGCAGGTGTTGGCTCTCACCTTCTCAATGAAGGTGACCTTCCTCAGCCACCCAATTCAAACGTGCCAACACCTATTTCCTCTCCTACATCCCCGATCTTCCTTCCCCTTTTTCTTTCTGTCCACTGCACTTACAAGAATTTAACCTACTACAGAAAAAGCCTACACACTGTCTCTCAATTAATATTTTCTCAGTGGAATACCTCTTGGTTATTAAGGCCCAGACTTCCCAGGGTGTTTTTGGATACAATATTGTTTGGCTAGTTTTTAAGAAGGAAAAAAAAATATACCCACAGGTCTAAATACAAACAAAACAATGTGCATGAAAAGTCTTGACTTATATTCCAAATACAATTGGTAGAACATTAAAATTTCAGCAAGTGAGAGTTGAATCGTCAACTAGGGAGATGTCCATTATGATACTACATAGCCAGAAGCTATTTGTAAACAACATCAGTCATCTGGTGAACAAAACCAGTGTTTTAAGTATTTTACATCCCGATATAAAGATTTGTCATTAATATTTAGGTATTTGATTGTATGTTAATTATGTTATAGGATATTCATTGGATTTGGGGGTAAATGTGTAATATTTCGTTATTCTCCTGATTTAAAGTAATAGAAGCTATGTTCCTATGGAGTTAGAATTTTCATGCAAAAACGACTTATTTTAAGGAATGGATGAGATGATTAGTGGATCTTACATGTAAGATTCATGTATGTATTTATGTATTTTACTTATTGTTTTATGATTGTTATTGCTAGTATTAGTACTATTTTCCTCCAACAAAAGCCCCACAAAGGAAGTTTTTTTTTTTTTTTTTTTGTCTGTTTTATTCACTGCTATATTATTAGACCTAGAATAGAGCCTGACACATGGTAGGAGTTTAAGAAATATTTGCTGAATGGGTTTTCTGGCCTTTTTGATTATTCTTTTTTTTTTTTATATCACTTTGCAGATAGACAACTAACTGAATTAATTTTTTATTGCTTCTAAGAGTTTTTCAGGTGATTCTTACATGTTTTCTCAGTAGATTGAAGAATTATTTATGAATGATAATTTTGTCTTCCCTTTTCATATTTCATTGTCTAGAGCTTTGAGAAGACATTCAGTTTTGTTTTTTTTTTTTTTTTTTTTTTTAAGATTTTATTTATTTATTTGACAGAGAGAGAGATAGCAAGAGCAGGAACACAAGCAGGGGGACTGGGAGAGGGAGAAGCAGGCTTCCCGCCAAGCAGGGAGCCCGATGCGGGGCTCGATCCCAGGACCCTGGGTTCAGGACCTGAGCCGAAGGCAGACGCTTAACGACTGAGCCACCCAGGCGCCCCTCAGTTTTGGTTTTTATAGCAGGCTTAACTGCCTTAGTCTTAACTCTCATGGGTTATGTTTTAATGTCTCTGCTGTTTCATCAATAATATGATGTCGGGGCACCTGGGTGGCTCAGTCAGTTAGGCGTCCGACTCTTGATTTCAGCGCAGGTCATGATCTCACGGTGGTGAGATCAAGCCCCACATCGGGCTCCATGCTGAGTGTGGAGCCTGCTTAAGATTCTCTCTCTGCCTCTGCCCCTCCCCCACCCTGCTCACATGTGCCTTCTCTCTCAAAAAAAAATTATTTTTAATACACAGAAGTTTGTTTTTAAGTGGAATGATAATGTTTTATTGGAATGCTTATATAGTTTTAGTTTTGCTCCTGTGATGTTAAGATAGTATACTTCTTGATATTGATTCACCTTTTCTTTCCTTAGATAATTGGATTTTACGTATTATTACTATTTTTTAATTTTTTGTTGTTATGTTAATCACCATACATTACACATCATTAGTTTTTGATGTAGTGTTCCATGATTCACTGTTTGTGTATAACACCCAGTGCTCCATGCAGAACGTGCCCTCTTTAATACCCATCACCAGGCTAACCCATCCCCCCAACCCCCTCACCTCTAGAACCCTAAATTTGTTTTTCAGAGTCCATCATCTCTCATGGTTAGTCTCCCCCTCCGATTTCCCCCCCTTCATTCTTCCCTTCCTGCTATCTTCTTTTTTTGTTTTTAACATATAATGTATTATTTGTTTCAGAGGTACAGGTCTGTAATTCAACAGTCTTGCACAATTCATAGTGCTTACCATAGCACATACCCTCCCCAATGTCTATCACCCAGCCACCCCATCCCTCCCAACCCCCACCACTCCTCAACCTTCAGTTTGTTTCCTGAGATTAAGAATTCCTCATATCAGTGAGGTCATATGATACATGTCTTTCTCTGATTGACTTATTTCGCTCAGCATAACACCCTCCAGTTCCATCCACGTCGTTGCAAATGGGAAGATCTCATTCCTTTTGATGGCTGCATGATATTCCATTGTATATATATACCACATCTTCTTTATCCATTCATCTGTCGATGGACATCTTGGCTCTTTCCACAGTTTGGCTATTGTGGACATTGCTGCTATAAACATCGGGGTGCACGTACCCCTTCGGATCCCTACATTTGTATCTTTGGGGTAAATACCCAGTAGTGCAATTGCTCGATCGTATGGTAGCTCTATTTTCAACTTTCTGAGGAACCTCCATACTGTTTTCCAGAGTGGCTGCACCAGCTTGCATTCCCACCAACAGTCCCCTTTCTCCGCATCCCTGCCAACATCTGTCGTTTCATAACTTGTTAATTTTAGCCATTCTGACTTGTGTGAGGTGATATCTCATTGAGGTTTTGATTTGGATTTCCCTGATGCTGAGCAATGTTGAGCACTTTTTCATGTGTCTGTTGGCCATTTGGATGTCTTCATTAGAAAAATGTCTGTTCATGTCTTCTGCCCGTTTCTTGATTGGATCATTTGTTCTTTGAGTGTTGAGTTTAAGAAGTTCTTTATAGATTTTGGATACTAGCCCTTTATCTGATATGTCATTTGCAAATATCTTCTCCCATTCTGTTGGTTGTCTTTTGGTTTTGTTGACTGTTTCCTTTTCTGTGCAAAAGCTTTTTATCTTGATGAAGTCCCAATAGTTCATTTTTGCCCATGCTTCCCTTGCCTTTGGTGATGTTTCTAGGAAGAAGTTGCTGTGGCTGAGGTCGAAGAGGTTGCTGCCTGTGTTCTCCTTTAGGATTTTGATGGATTCCTGTCTCACATTTAGGTCTTTCATCCATTTTGAGTCTATTTTTGTGTGTGGTGTAAGGAAATGGTCCAGTTTCCTTCTTCTGCAGGTGGCTGTCCAATTTTCCCAACACCATTTGTTGAAGAGACTATCTTTTTTCCAGTGGACATTCTTTCCTGCTTTGTCAAAGGTGAGTTGACCATAGAGTTGAGGGTCCATTTCTGGGCTCTTTATTCTGTTCTATTGATCTATGTGTCTGTTTTTGTGCCAGGACCATACTGTCTTGATGATGACAGCTTTGTAATAGAGCTTGAAGTCCGGACTTGTGATGCCACCAGCTTTGCTTTTCTTTTTCAACAATCCTCTGGCTGTTCGTGGTCTTTTCTGGTTCCATACAAATTTTAGCATTATTTGTTCCATTTCTTTGAAAAAAATGGATGGTATTTTGATGGGGATTGCATTGAATGTGTAGATTGCTCTAGGTAGCATAGACAATTTCACAATATTTGTTCTTCCAATCCATGAGCATGGAACGTTTTTCCATTTCTTTGTGTCTTCCTCAATTTCTTTCATGGGTATTTTATAGTTTTCTGAGTACAGATTCTTTGCCTCTTTGGTTAGATTTATTCCTAGGTATCTTATGGTTTTGGATGCCATTGTAAATGGGATTGACTCCTTAATTTCTCTTTTGTCTGTCTTGTTGTTGGTGTATAGGAATGCCACTGACTTCTGTGCATTGATTTTATATCCTGCCACTTTACTGAATTCCTGTATGAGTTCTAGCAGTTTTGGGGTGGAGTCTTTTGGGTTTTCCATATAAAGTATCATATCATCTGCAAACAGTGAGAGTTTGACTTCTTCTTTGCCGATTTGGATGCCTTTTATTTCTTTTTGTTGTCTGATTGCTGTGGCTAGGACTTCTAGTACTATGTTGAATAGCAGTGGTGATAGTGGACATCCCTGCCGTGTTCCTGACCTTAGGGGGAAAGCTTTCAGTTTTTCCCCATTGAGAATGATATTTGCTGTGGGTTTTTCATAGATGGCTTTTATGATATTGAGATATGTACTCTCTATCCCTGTACTCTGAAGAGTTTTGATCAAGAAAGGATGCTGTACTTTGTCAAATGCTTTTTCTGCATCTATTGAGAGGATCATGTGATTCTTGTTCTTTCTTTTGTTAATGTATTGTATCACGTTGATTGATTTGCGGATGTTGAACCAACCTTGCAGCCCAGGGATAAATCCCACTTGGTCGTGGCGAATAATCCTTTTAATGGACTGTTGGATCCTATTGGCTAGTATTTTGGTGAGAATTTTTGCATCCATGTTCATCAAGGATATTGGTCTGTAATTCTCCTTTTGGATGGGGTCTTTGTCTGATTTTGGGATCAAGGTAACGGTGGCCTCATAAAAAGAGTTTGGAAGTTTTCCTTCCATTTCTATTTTTTGGAACAGTTTCAGAAGAATAGGTATTAATTCTTCTTTAAATGTTTGGTAGAATTCCCCTGGGAAGCCATCTGGCCCTGGGCTTTTGTTTGTTGGGAGATTTTTGATGACTGCTTCAATTTCCTTAGTGGTTATAGGTCTGTTCAGGTTTTCTATTTCTTCCTGGTTCAGTTTTGGTAGTTTATACATCTCTAGGAATGCATCCATTTCTTCCAGGTTATCTAATTTGCTGGCATATAGTTGCTCATAATATGTTCTTATAATTGTTTGTATTTCTTTGGTGTTGGTTGTCATCTCTCCTCTTTCATTCATGATTTTGTTGATTTGGGTCATTTCTTTTTTCTTTTTGATAAGTCTGGCCAGGGGTTTATCAATCTTGTTCATTCTTTCAAAGAACCAGCTCCTAGTTTCATTGATCTATTTTACTGTTCTTTTGGTTTCTGTTTCATTGATTTCTGCTCTGATCTTTATGATTTCTCTTCTCCTGCTGGGTTTAGGCTTTATTTGCTGTTCTTTCTCCAGCTTCTTTAGGTGTAGGCTTAGGTTGTGTATTTGAGACCTTTCTTGTTTCTTGAGAAAGGCTTGTATTGCTATATACTTTCCTGTTAGGACTGCCTTTGCTATATCCCAAAGATTTTGAATAGTTGTGTTTCATTTTCATTTGTTTCCATGAATTTTTTAAATTCTTCTTTAATGTCCTGGTTGACCCATTCATTCTTTAGTAGGATGCTCTTTAGCCTCCATGTTTTTGAGTTCTTTCCGACTTTTCTCTTGTGATTGAGTCCTAGTTTCAAAGAATTATAGTCTGAAAATATGCAGGGAATGATCCCAATCTTTTGGTACCGGTTGAAATCTGATTTGTGACCTAGGATGTGATCTACTCTGGAGAATGTTCCATGGGCATTAGAGAAGAATGTGTATTCTGTTGCTTTGGGATGGAATGTTCTGAATATATCTGTGAAGTCCATTTGGTCCAGTGTGTCATTTAAGGTCTTTATTTCCTTGTTGATCTTTTGCTTAGATGATCTGTCCATTTCAGTGAGGGGGTGTTAAAGTCCCCCACTATTATTGTATTGTTGTTGATGTGTTTCTTTGCTTTTGTTATTAATTGGCTTATATAATTGGCTGCTCCCATGTTAGGGGCATAGATATTTACAATTGTTAGATTTTCTTGTTGGATAGACCCTTTAAGTAGGATATAGTGTCCTTCCTCATCTCTTATTACAGTCTTTGGTTTAAAATCTAATTTGTCTGATATAAGGATTGACACCCCAGCTTTCTTTTGGTGTCCATTAGCATGGTAAATGGTTTTCCACCCCCTCAGTTTCAATCTAGGGGTGTCTTTGGGTCTAAAATGAGTCTCTTGCAGACAGCGTATCGATGGGTCTTGTTTTTTAGTCCAATCTGTTAGCCTGTGTCTTTTGATTGGGGCATTTAGCCCATTTACATTCAGGGTAACTATTGAAAGATATGAATTTTAGTGCCATTGTATTGCCTGTAAGGTGACTGTTACTGTATATTGTCTGTATTCCTTTCTGGTCTATGTTGCTTTTAGGCTCTCTCTTTGCTTAGAGGACCGCTTTCAATATTTCTTGTAGGGCTGGTTTCGTGTTTGCAAATTCCTTTAGTTTTTGTTTGTCCTGGAAGCTTTTTATCTCTCCTTCTATTTTCATTGACAGCCTAGCTGAATATAGTATTCTTGGCTGCATATTTTTCTTGTTTAGTGCTCTGAATATATCATGCCAGTCCTTTCTGGCCTGCCAGGTCTCTGTGGATAGGTCTATTGCCAATCTAATGTTTCTACCATTGTAGGTTACATATCTCTTCTCCCGAGCTGCTTTCAGGATTTTCTCTTTGTCTCTGAGACTTGTAAGTTTTACTATTAGATGTTGGGGTGTTGACCTATTTTTATTGATTTTGAGAGGAGTTCTCTGTGCCTCCTGGATTTTGATGCCTGTTTCCTTCCCCAAATTCGGGAAGTTCTCTGCTATAATTTGCTCCAGTATACCTTCTGCCCCCTTCTCTCTTTCTTCTTCTCTGGGATCCCAATTATTCTAATGTTGTTTCATCTTATGGTATCGCTTATCTCTCAAATTCTGCCCTCGTGATCCAGTAGTTGTTTATCTCTCTTTTTCTCAGCTTCTTTATTTTCCATCATTTGGTCTTCTATATCACAAATTCTCTCTTCTGCCTCATTTATCCTAGCAGTTAGCACCCCCATTTTTTATTGCACCTCATTAATAGCCTTTTTGATTTTGACTTGGTTAGATTTTAGCTCTTTTATTTCTCCGAAAGGGTTTCTCTAATAACTTCCATGCTTTTTTCAATCCCAGCTAGTATCTTTAAAATCATCATTCTGAACTCTAGTTCCGACATCGTACTAAGGTCCATATTGAATAGGTCCCTGGCAGTCGATACTGCCTCTTGTTCTTTTTGTTGGGTGATTTTTTCCGTCTTGTCATTTTGTCCAGAGGAGAATAGATGAATGAGAGAACAAAATGCTAACAGGGTAACAACATCCCCATATAATATACTCTAAATAAATCAGAAAAGACCTGAAACTGGGGGAAAAGAAAGGGAAAGAATGAAAAAAGAAAAAAAAAGAAAAAGAAAAAGATAAAAACAAACATAAACAGAACAAAACAAAAAAAAACAGAATATGATCAAATATGATCAGGCTGGTGCATAGATCAGTGCCACACTAGATTTTGGGTGTATTTTGGCCTGTTAGAAGAAAGTGCCTCCCAAAATTTTAAAGAAAGAAAAACTTATATATGTACAAAAATAAGGTTAATACGATGAAGGGATGGAATATGACTGTAAAGATGAAAATTATAAAAAATTTTATAAAAGGAATTGATAAGAAGTTGCTTGAAAAAAAAAAAGAAGAGGATGTAAAAAAAAAAAGAAAAAAAAAAGGGAGAGAATGTGATTAGGCAGGAGACTAGAACAAAGCCATACACTAGAAATTTAGGGTATATTTTGCTCTGTTAGAAGAAACTGTATCTCAAAATTTTAAAGAGAGAACAACTTACATATATATGCCAAAAATAAGGTTAACTACTATGAAGGGATAGAATATGACTCTAAAAATGAAAAATAAAAATGTTTTTTAAAAAAAGGGATTGATAAGATGTTGGTTGAGAAAGGGAAAAAGAAAAATTCAAAAAAAAAAGACAGTTAAAAAAAATTAACTTTGAAAGACTAAAGAATCATGGTTAAAAAAGCCATGAATTCTATGTACTGTATTCCCATAGCGCTGGAATTCTGCCGTTCTGACGGTAAACTTGGTCTTGGCTGGCTGTTCTTGCGGATCTTCTGGGGGAGGGGCCTGTTGCCGTGGTTCCCAAATGTCTTTGCCGGAGGTGGAATTGCCCCGCCCTTGCCGGTTAGGGCTAAGTAAGCTGATTGGGTTTGCTTTCAGGAGCTTTTGTTCCCTGAAAGCTTACTATCAGGTTTGGAGGACGAGAGTGAAAATGGCGGCCTCCCAATCTCTGCCCGGAGGAGCCAAGAACTTGGGGCCCCACTCCTCAGTGCACCCCCAGAGAAAAGCAGTCAATCACTCCCGTCTCCCCGGTCTCCAGCTCCACTCTGTGCTCACCCAGCCTGTGACCGCGCGTTTCTATCTCTGGCACCTGACCCGGTGTGGAGTCTCCAAACTCAGCAGATCCCTGTGTGCGCTCCCGCGCCGCTCCTCCCGGGGGAGGAAGGTGAGTCTCCCCGGATCTGCCGCTTGTTGGGTCCCTGCTGGAGGAGCAGTGGCCCGACTGTGCCACGGATCACGATGTATGGCAACCCCGAGCTGAGAGCCCGCGCCTCGGCTCGGTCTCTGCAGCCGGCTTCCCCGCTCCGATACCTGGGAGCGCTGCCGCACTCAGGCACCCCCGGTCTTTCTGTGACCCCGAGGGTCCTGAGACCACGCTGTCCCACAAGGGTTCCACCCCCCGCTTAGCCACTGGAGCGACGTCCCTCAGCGGAGCCGACTTCTAAAAGTTCCGATTTTGTGCTCCGGGGCTCTATCACTTGCCAGAAGCGGTCGACGGAGGCCCCCTCCCCCGCTGGCGGTCTATCCACCTGCATATCGCCTCGGATTCACTTCTCCACATGACCTACCTTCCAGAAAGTGGTGGCTTTTCTGTTCAGAGAGTTGTTGCTATTTTCTTTGATCTCCTGTTGAGTTTGTAGGTGTTCAGAATGGTTTGATCCCTATCCAGCTGAATTCCTGGGACCAGACGAAATCCTACTCCTCTGCCATCTTGCTCTGCCCCCGGCCTTACGTATTATTTTTTAAATATTCTATTGAAATTGATTGGTATATCTGTCATATAAGCTAGATTATTTCATGGTTAAAAACAATCTCAAACGTCAGTGATTTAAAACAACAAAGACTAGTTCTTAGCTTCACAAAGTCTGCTTGAGTATACATAAGCTTCTGGAGCAACTGTTCTGCAAATGTTAGATCATTACTTTATCTATGTCTGAACCCAACTGCCTCAGTCTCCAGAGCAGGGGAAGAGAGAGGTGAAAAATTGGGCACTGGTCATCCACTGATAGTACCCCAAAATCATATTAATTTCTCTCTCTTTTTTTTTTTAAGATTTATTTATGTATTTGAGAGAAAGAGCATGCACAAGCAGTGGGGAGGGGCAGCAGGAGAGGGAGAGAGACAATCCCAAGCTGACTGCCTGCAGAGCACGGAGCCATATACAGGGCTGGATCTCACAACCCTGAAATCACCACCTGAGCCAAAATTAAAAGTCTGATGCTTAACAGACTGAGCCACCCAGGCACCCCAAAATCATATTAATTTCTGCTCACATTTCATTCGCTATAGAAACTCACATGGCCTTTGCTAAATTCAAGAAGACATGGAAGTGAACTCCTTCCATGTGCCAAGAAAGAGGGGAAAAGGAATATTGGTAAATAACAGCGAGTCTGTGCCACATTGGGCTAGTATTTTATTGAGGGTGTTTATGTGGGCATTCTTAAGTAAAATTTTTGTGTAATTTTATTTCTTGTGCCATCTTTGTAAAATTTAATTATCGGGGATATGTTAGGATTCTAAAATGTGTCAATGCCAATGCAATGGTATTTGGATGGGGCCTTTGAGTGAGAGTTTGGTTTAGATGAGGTGAGGAGGGTGGGGTCCTCATGATGGGATTCGAGTCCTTAAAAGAAGAGACATCAGAGGGCTTGTGCTCTCCCTCTCTCTCTGCCATGTGAGCACACAGTGAGTAGGCAACTGTCTTCAACATGGGAAGAGGCTCTCACCTGAACTCAGTCATGCTGGCACTCTGATCTCGGACTTCAGCCTTCAGAACTGAGAGACAGTACATTTCTGTTGCTTTAAGCCACTAAGTTTTTAATACTTTGTTATGACTGCCCTAGGAACTAAGACAGCATCCCTCTCCAAAAACTAAGGAAGAACAGCATCTAGTATGCTTCTTTAGATATTAGTCTGCCTAGGCTGCCGTAACAATATTACAGACAGGTAGTTCAAACAATAGGAATTTCTCTCTCAACAGTTCTGGAGGCCAGACGTCTCAGATCAAGGTGCTGGCAAGGTGGATTTCATGCTGAGGTTTCTTCCCTTGGCCTGTAGGTGCTGCCGGCTCACTGTGTGCTCACATGACTTATCTTTCCACTCAGCCCTATCAGACTAAGATCTAGGAATATTGTTCCAGCCATATACTAAATGACACAGCTTTGAGTGGGGCCTGGAGCAGGAAAGGGCCCTGTAGCAGATCTAGGCCAAGAGACAATCAGCTCTCCTGTTGGGTCATGTGATCCTGCAGACTCTGTGGTGTTGGAGGTGTTCATAGTGGGCAAGGATGCAATGTGGGGTTTATGACAAGCTCAGTGTGAGAATCAAAACTCACACCCCTGGGATGCTAGGATGAGGCCGTGCCATTTACCACAGACAATCGTGTGTCATTTGAGAAAGAGTTTGGCGCATGTTACTGCGTCCTAGTAGAGATGGACGGTTTGACTGTTAGATACCAAATGACCCTATAGCCAGAACTTCTCATTACAATCTAGGTTCTTTCATAGCCACCAAGCCATAAAGTGGGACAAGTCCAGCAGCTGTCCATCCTAAGGTAGAAATGGTACATCTGGGATGGGCTATTAGAAGGACTAGAGGGCATGTGTATGCTACATGAGCGGGTAGACTCCCACGTCACCCACCACAATTGCACCAGTGCTCCCTCCCTGGCCTTCACATATACCTGTAAGGGGGTTCTGTGCAAACGTTTGAAGGAGCGGGGTAGATAAGCTTGGTTTGTGAATGGATTGGCTTGTGCATCGGTGAATAATGGTGGCGGGGTGTGGGGCGGATATCTGAGGCACCCAGGTGATCGACTTGGCTGCCTCCTGGTCACCCTGATCGCTTTGCAACTAGGAATGGGTGTGTGCACGAACCGTGGACTGAGAAGGCTATGAACCTTTGTGTATTAAGGTCTGGCTCACACTGTCAGGGTAACCCCCGAAATGTGCCAAGATGACAGCAGAGGGTGAGGGGAATTTAGGATGCCTGGTGGAAGTGGGGGAAGATGAGTGCGGTTGTGCTCTGAGATCGACTGCGGCCCAGGCAGGCTGTAGTTGCTCCTAGTAAACTCCTTTTTCCAAGTTCTCGCTCAGGCCGATCCCTCCCAGAGGCTGTGACAAGAGCTGCTCACTGGGGTAGGTTTCTCTCATTTCCAGTCTGAACTGGTCTTTCTGGAAGAGCCTTCTTCCAGAAGTTCACATTTTGTGGGAAAGGATAACTAATCATCATTACCTAATTTGTTATAACCTCTGAATGGCACTTTCATGGTTACAATCACGTAAACATATTTAATCATGTTGGGAAGTAGGGGGTAATAAAACTATGTGAGTGTATGGGAGAGGGAGCGCACGTGCGTCCGTGCGTGTGTTTGCGTGTGTGTGTGCGTGTTGGAGGCTGGCAGAGGAAACGGAGCCTAAATCTTCATCTTCCATAGAGTCCAGTAGATTCCGACTGAAACCCAAGAGGCAAGTAATTGCGGCAAACGCACAGTAGGAAGAAGCAAATAAGAGCATCAGCTCAAAGAATTGAGAGTGGTTGCTCTGGGGAGAGGGATATAGGTAGAGTAAGGTTACTCTTTTGTTTTAAAAGGGGACGTATTCTGCCTTCTTAAATATGTGCATTCTTATTTATGACTGAAAACAAAAAAAGAGAAAATCTGATTATCTACTGAGTAGTATAAATACTTCAGGGTGATTTTACTTCTTACTCCCTCACCCCACTTCCTCTTTATAATGAACAATTTAGGATTTTCTATTCAGTATTATTAGTGTTAAGTTATAAGTTGTAATATCACTTATCTTCTGTTTCACCTTAAACTTTGTAATGATTTTATAATTATATTAATAATGTTTTAGATGTAGATTTCCGTTATTTCCCTCCTCCTCTCCCCTCCCCTCCCCTCCCCTCCTTTTCCTCCCCTTTTCCTAAACTTAATTTTGTCATTCTTCGGTTCTTTATTTTGGATTATCTCTATGTAGCTAGACTAAACCTTTGGGTATTTTTAAGAACACATTCAGGGAAAGCAGATGGACACTTGCATCCTGGGATAAAATTCCAGAGACAGCATCCGACAAGGATGTTACAGCATAAAAAGTTCTGTATTTCAAGTGGTAATGATGTGCTCTGAAACTTATGTTCTGTGGTGATGAAGGCTCTGATGTTGAATATGTACCTGAACAATTAGAAAAAAATAGATTCACAAAACATGAGTTGAAAAAGCAGTATTTTAGGGGCGCCTGGGTAGCTCAGTTGGTTAAACGTCGGACTCTTGATTTCAGCTCAGGTCATGATCTCAGGGTCGTGAGATGGAGCCCCGTGTGGGCTCCGTGCTGGGCATGAAGCCTGCTTCTTAAGATTCTCTTTCTCCCTCTGCCCTTCAACCCCCCGCCCCCTGCACTCTCTCTCTCTCAAAAAAAAAAAAAAAAAAAAAGAAAAGCAGTATTTTAAATTCAGACATTATTTACATAAAACATTATTTTATGTGAGTGCATAAGATATGATTTAATTATTAAAAGTGTGTCTTTAATTATTTTGAGCATATCCATAAAAATGTACAATATCAAATTTGCCAAAAATTTACCTTTGGGTATTCTCATTGAAGAAAGTGTTCTCAGTCTTTATTTAGAGATACATGGTATTGACTATTCAACCTTCAAATGACCCACGGAGTTACAGTCTTTACTACCCAGATGAACAAATGGAGGCTCAAAAGTTAAATTTATGCTCCATGTCACACAGCTAGTAGAGTAGAGAGATAGGATTTGAATCACCCAAGAAACTCTTAAGACATCTTAGTATTATTTATACCAATTCCTTTGTTTAGGGGAACCAGTGTTAAAATTGGAGCTGGGGATGGGAAAGTCTGGGCAGTCAGGGATTCGTGTACAGGACAGTCTTGGATGAAGGTTTAGTAGGGGATCTGGGAAAAAAGAGCAGTACATTGAGGAGGACAGCACTCGAGGGAGAGGGCATAAGATAAAATACAAGACACCTGTGGACAGATGGCACCTACCTTATCATTTTCTCATAAAGCCGTCCTTACCAGGGTTTCCACCTGTGCTGCACCCCATCTTCTTTGTAACTGCCTAGAAGTTTCCTGCCCTCCCACCAAAGCCTTCTCAAGTTTCTGCTCTGCTGGAGTGCTTTCTCCGACCTACCTACTCCTTTCCTCTGAGCTCCCTTGTGCACACATCTGCCGTCGTTATCATCATCACCCAGTAACTTATATGGCAGTTATTTCTTTGCATGTCTAGCTCCACACAGGATTGTAAGCTCCTTGAGGCAGTGTTCAAGTTCTTCAAAAGCCTTTCTCTGCACAGCCTAGCTGAATATCTGGAACATAAAGCGTAACCAGTAGTGGAGCTGGGGTTTGAACCCAGCTGCGGGTATTACCTGAAAGAACAAGTGAATAATAAACAGATTCCCTTGCAGGTCTATGTGGGAAGTGGGGCTTGGGAATACATTTGAAATGGTTTTTTCCTTATTTTAGATATTTTTATCCTGGAGGAAAAAAAAAATCTGTAATCTTTCACAGAATGGTAGATTACGTTTCAGATCTGGGCGTAATTTAATGTATGATCGTCTATCATTCTGTAACTCGTTTTCCAAAGCTAGCTGTGTTTTTATCATCTTGAATATTTGGACCTTACTCTGAGAACATGAGGTACTGAGATACTAGGTTTGGCCATAAAGGAAGAGCAGCATATGGTCATGTGGGAGGGAGGGGGCACTCCTTCCCGTTACTCCCCCCATAAGACATGGAGATTTCTAGTGCTCTTTATTTGTAAGCTTTTAAACTTACAGAACCAACTTTCCTATGAGACACCTTGACATAATTGAGTGAAAAAGAAGTAACTGTATTAAACTGATAGTAGAAAATGAGCCCCAGTCTTCAATGAGCTATAGAAGAGCATGTTTTGAATTGTCAGGAAGCCATAGTGCAGCTAATAGTTCTTTGATCAATCAATCTGAAGAAGACACACGTTTACTTTGGAGACTGTTTCTTTTAGAAGAACTGACTGCTCAGTTGTTTGAGAACCAATGGAAGGGTAAGCTGGTGTTCCCCCGACAGGATGTGCTGTTCTTCCCACGGGCAGTCATTTCTATTTATGTTATAGTAACACAACCACTGACTGAAGAGTTTGTTCTAGGAAGTCAGTCCATTCTGCAGCAAACCAACATTTCTGCACTCTCCTATAGAGACATTGCAAGTGTGCTTTTCATCCCTCACACCTAATTTATGCAAAGGATCTCCTACCTTGGGGGCTGTTCTGTTCACTTTGATGACAAGTAAATGCGGCAGGTGTTTCAGGAAGCACACATAACAGTTCATCCAGGGATAGTTCAACTTTAAAATTCTCTCACATGTGTAATATCTCCTGAGTCCAACATTTTGGTTGAAATGTGTAGATTTTGTTTCCTTTTTCATCTCTTTCCAGACATGGTATTGCTAACTTATGAGTGGCCCTCATTGCTGGGCTGGAGGTAAGGAAAACTTTAGATTGCCTCTGCCAAAAAATAGCCACTTGACCCTACTTACGTCACTGAGTAAACTCTGTGCTTCAGATTTAAAACCTATAAAATGGGTTGGTGGCAGTGGGGAGGGAGGGTTGGGTGAGATGATCTCTCCATGGCTTCAAATACTACTTCTGTGCTAAGGATTTACACATATAGATCCTCAGCCCAGTTTTTGAAACACAGATGGGCATCTTCAGTCAATATTCCCAAATACCTCAAGGCCATCAGGCAAAACAAAACAAAACAAAAAAACCCCCAAAAACTGAGCCAAGCATTTTAGCGGTTTTGCTGTTGTCCTCTGTGGTTGTGAATAATGTCACCATCCCTTCAGGGACCCAGAAAGACACGGACACATCATTCTTGGCATTATAACTACAGGTCTGTGGGAGTGTTTGCTCTAAATTTCTCCTCATTCCTGCCTCCTGTGTTAGATTGGCCTTGATGAATCTAAATCTGAATCATTGTTTAATAAAAACAATATTTTCATAATACTTATGGCACAGATATATTTCACCTTTGAGTAGCTACAGCTTTTTGCTGTTAAGACTAGATCATGAGACTGAAGTAAGACATGAGAGAGACATGACATAAGGAAACAGAAGAGAGAAAAGGAGACAAAGCAGCTCTCTTCTGGGTTGGGTTTCAGACAGGAAAAGGGGAATTGAAGGGCAAGGGGTGGGATGTCCACATACTGTTCACCCCCTTTCAGAGGAGCATTATCCTCCACTCTTTATGGTATAGCCTGGGGTAATTCCAGCCTTGCATTTAGCAAGACATCAGTGTATTCTGTTTACACATGACGAGAAGACATCTAGAGGGGTTTGGTGGTGTCCCAAATAAGAGGAGGCCTGGCTGGAGTTGGGATGAAGAGGTCACCGGGGCAGGACTTTGGAACCCAAACCTAGAAACTTAGTACAACACAGATACCAACAGTAAGTAGGATGTAAACACAGTCAGGCAGAGATCTCTGCCTCATTTGCCTGTTACTGTCCATTTGTAGAACCTAGATCATTGCCTGGTATATACTAGGTACCCAATAAAATGTTTATTGAATAAATAGGTGTGACAAGATACCTAAAAGAATCAGATGTGATCAACTAGACTTGTGTAGGCATTATCACAGGGTATCCAGAGCCCAAGCAGGGTGATCTCTGGGAGATGGGAGAAGCCAGTGATGCCAGCACATGGGTCCAAAGCTGATGCCAGGTTGGTATGTAAGTTCCCTACTCCCACCTCAAAACTGAGTTCTTACATGAAGGGCAGGGGAACGGGCAACAAACCCTGAATTATTTGTGCTTATACTGATTAAAAAAAAAAGAATTAAAGAAATAGAAGGCATATATTGTCCTTAATTGACTGTTTTAATGTTTCACTCCTATCTCTTGAGAGAAGATGAAATTCGTTATAGAAAAGGAAGTTAGTTGTAGGGTGTGACTTGGCCCTCACTGCAGCTGCTATCATTTCCTGCCATCTCTCTGCTGCCAATTTTGTTCCTTTGTAAAACTCTTTAATGGCTCCATAACATGGGAGAAAGTTGAGCATTCAGACTCTACATGGCTTCACCAGGTCTTCAGTCTTATCTCGTCTGCTCTGTATCTCTTCTGCATTCTGTGTTTTAAGGCCACCACATTAGGCAGCTGGCCGAAGGGAGAGTGACTGCAAATATCGGGTCCAGTTAGGGGCACTCTTTTCTGATTCACATCAAGGTGCCATAGGGGCTAGTGATGGCTGGTCTTCTGTTGCTGGCACCTACTTGGAAACACATGTTCTCACTCTCTCTCTGAGCTCTCCCTCTCCCTGAATTCACACACACACTAAATCCCATGTCATGTGGAACTATTTGCAGTTCCTTCCAAGGCCACCAAATCTGTAGTTATACTGGATCTCCATCCACCCACCACCTCTTCACTCCTCCCTTCTGCTTTAATGAACATGTACACATTAAAAAAGTTCTAACTAAAATGTTAGCCTCCTCTGTGAATTCCTGCTCCCCTTTCCTGTGCCCACTGGCAAAATTAAGTGTTCTCTCCTTTGTATCCATTTCTACCTTGCACATACTTCTACCCCAGCAGCCATAACACTTTGTTTCCTTTTGTTGTGCAAATAATTAGCATTGCAACCAGTTATTTAGAGCCATGGGTCCTGCTTTCTTCATCTTTGTATCTCTAGGACCTAGTATGATCTCTGGTCCATAATTGGACGAAATAATGTTTCTTCAGTGAATGTTCTCTGCAGTTTGTTTCAGCTCTAATGAGCTGAGATTAAACAAAAAATGGATTTTAAGATTAAAAACACAATTGGATTGAGTTCCTAAAGAAACCCCTTGACCTCAGGTTTTACCTGATATTGGTGAAACTTCTCTTAGCATTTTCTAAGCCTGAGATAAGTCAAATTAAGTTCCAGTGTAAAGAGGTGATACAATGGGCCGGACATGACTAGATTTGAATTTCAGCTCTAATTTCAGCTACACCGTAGCTGTGCAACCTTGGGAAAGTCACTGGACGTGTCTGACTTCAATTTCTTCTTTCATTTAGGGAAAATGAATAGCTATCTTCAAATGGTGGTTAAACATTAAAAAATGTGCTAACGTATGTGGCTGCTCTTAGGAGATTGTAAAGCAATATTGTTTCTCATGATAATACCTTTTGGAAGTTTTTTGTCCCCTTTTCCCTCCTCCTTCAAATCAGAAGCAGGAAAACAAGTCCTAGAAGAGGAGTTGGAGGGTATTGATTGGGAGAATAAAATAAGAAACGTTTTTATAATAACTAGTGCTGCAATCATTGCTAAGATTGGCTCTCATTTTATAATGAAACATGATTCTGTGAAATAGTAGTTAGCTAAATGTCAAATGAAGGTTATGCCATTAAAATGCTGTTTTAGTCCAATCAAGCAAAGACATGCCTCTATTATTCTTACAGAGTACAGCTATTAGTGTTTTTTGTGTTTATGCAATTTTCTGTGGCTGGAGGAGTTTCTGCTATTCTTTATTCAGCATTCCTGCAGTAGAACAGTTTGGCTGGGAATCTTTGTGTTAATGAAAAATCACACATTCAATATATAATATTAAAGTATCTCTGTAGTGCGCCATGTGTGTGTTTGTGTGTATGTATGTGTGTATAATTCTAATCTGTTATTTCAAAGTGGGACTGTGTGTTAAGGATTAAAAACCTATGCACTGCTTTGTTTTCTTTAAAACCAGAAGCTGACTATTTGTCTTAGGTACTACATTAACAAATGAGTTTGAGAAAATAATGTAAACTTTCGGAGGCTCAGTTTGCCTATCCATAAAATTAAAAATAGTGATAATGCCTCAACCTTATTAGCTCTTGCTTGTTGTAAGGTGAAAAGTAATTAAGTAAAAAAAGCATTTTAAAATGAAGTGTACAGTAGTAGGTGAAATAAAAGGTATTATGATGAAGCCCAGAGCATAGCCTTTGGGGCAGACATATTGGGCTCGTATTGTGTCTCTACCAATTATTAACTGGATGAATTTAGGCTGGTCACTTAGAACAGTCTTCTGTGGCCCCATTTGTTAAAATGGGAAAAGGGTTGTGTCTTACAAAGTTGTTGTGAGGAATCTATGGGATGCCATTTGTAAAAGGTCTTGTATATGATAGACATGCAAATATTAGCAATCCCAGGATCCCCCCCTTCAACTGTGCCTCTAAATCCAAAGAAATCGAGCTTTTTTTTTTTTTCCTGGAAAAATTGGTTGAATTCATTCTCATTTGTAATGCTCATAACCTGTTTCTGATCATAGTTGTGGGATTTCTTTTGTTTTTTGTTTTGTTTTGTTTTGTTTTGTTTTTAGGAAACGAGGTACCTGTGCTCGAATCTTGATAATTTGTGAACTGCCTCTCCCACTCATTCTTTTGTCACATCGACTTGACAAATGAGTCAGTGCAGATGAGTCAGAGGCTCTCTTGAAGTCACATGCTAGTGTACTTTCCCAGTGTAGGCCTTTATGAAAAATGAAGAAAAGGTTACTTTTATTTCTTATTATTTTATTTTGTTTTATTTAGGAAGAATTTAAGGGCTAGAAGAATCTGATAAAATATATGAACACAACACAAAATATGTTTATTGCTAATCCATCACATTTTAGCTCTGTTCTCCTTGCTGACAAGTACAGAGCAATGGTTTCACCAATACAGTCGTGATAAATATCTTAAAAGGGGCCAATTACTTTGTCTTTTCAGCACATAAATGGAAAACCTGTTTTATTTCAACTGAATGGAGTTCGCTTCATTTCTACCACATCTCTGTCTCCTTTCTCATTTTTTTGTTCCTTTAAAGCTTCATTTCTTGAATATATCATAATATACATATGTAAAAGTATGTGTAAATATATGCATATTTAAATATGTGAGTATACATGTGTATGCGTACGTGAAATACACAAGTATATATACACACGTGTATATGTATATGATATATGTATACATATATGTATGTGTGGATATATATAGATATATGTATGTGTATGGGTACACACACACACATACACATGTACTCATATGTATGGAGATTTCTATATACATATCTCCTGAGAACCACTGCTCAGTATAATTTAGGGTTTCTTACACACACAATTCTAGAATTTTAGACTTGGCAGGGGATATTGGTAGGTGCTGTTTTCTTCTTTCATAAATATCCTTTTCAGAATTTTCTCTAATACAGCCCACTGGTAGGTGTGAACTCTGCTTTATTACCAGCTACCATGGCAAGTGACTGTTAATGTTGTGCCATGGAATTTCCTTCTTAATTTCTTCTTTTCTGAAGAAATAATATATATTGTGTCCAAATTATCCATGGAAGGATGCAAGATAGACCTAGACATTTCCAGAGCCAGAGGAACACCTAGAGGATTTCTGTTTAACTTCACTTCAGAGTTCAGAGGAGGAAATAGAGGCGCTGGAGACTTCCGTGGGTTGGGCCCGTGTACAACACGCTGAATCCCAGAGTTCCAGCCGGTGCTGCCAGCAACAATTGCTTTTTATTTTTAAAGCTTTTTTTTTTCTGTAATTTTGCTCATATTTCTAATTTTTAATTAAAAATGTTTTTTAAAGTGAAAATATCTGTAGCTGATGACAACTGCTAATATGGATATTTTAATTCATCCTGAATGTCATAAGACCTATGCCTTGGCAGAAAGGGGATTAGTTTATTAGTCATGTGAGCCTGTGACCGTCCATTCATCCGTCCGGCCACCCATCCAATAAACTCACTGAACATTTGTCGTGAGTAAAAATCTGTGCTAGGTTTGAGAATGAATAGAATGAAGTCCTAACCCATGCCCTAAGGGTGTTTACAGCTTCCTGGAGGCTAAAAGACAACCACAGAATGGTAATTCAGGGTGAAATACAGTTAGTGTCTTGAGAGTGGCATGGAAAATTACCATTGGGGTTTGGAGAAGGAAATGTTACTTCTAGCTGGGGCTCAGCCTCAAGCAAGAAGTATGCCTTGAACCAAACACTAAATAGGGAAGATAGTTAATTGTGAGAACAAACTGGATAAACATACAGAGGTTGGACAAATAATGAAGAATGAGGTGTGCTGAAGGGTTTCATGCATGAAGGAGATAGTGGGAGGTAAAGCTAGAGAATTAGTATGGGATATTATCTTGCAGGGCATTGAATGCCAGGGCATAGAGTTTGATTATGAAGCAGTGGGGGATCATGGGATGTTCCATGCATAATGGCTTGGGAGAAAATGAGTCATTCAAACCACTGTCCAGAGGGGAAAAGTGTCATTATAGATGAGCTGAGGTAGTAGGGAATTTTAAATAAAAGGTGGTCAGCAAACCTTACGAATAAGCTTGGCAGGGTGAAAACACACACACAAATATTGGAACAAGTGACTAGAATGTAACATGTGTGAATGTAGTTAATTGGAGTGATTATGGTAGAAGCCACATTGAAGTAAGTCACGTTGTGTGAAACAGTGACTAAATGGTCCATAAGTAGTAGATAAAAAAACCTTGAGAAATATTTTGAGAAATTTGCCAGTATTCTTCTGCCAGTGTCTGCCACGGTGCCTACCACATTGTAAGACTTCAGTCAATATTTGTGGAATGAACCAGTAAAAAATACATAAATCTTGATAAGCCACACATTTTCTCTTTGTGGAATTAGCTATAGCTACACTTAACACATACATAAAACCAGCCATCTGGTTCATTAAGAACAACACATCTGCATGTCTGACAATTTCGAAGTGTGTATCTAAATTTGAAAATATGTATAGAAATTACAGAAAATTAATGTAGTAAGGAGAAAAGAGTCAGGCTATCTGAGTTTTAGTATTTGCGCTCCTTTAGGCAAGTTTTTTTTTAACCTCTGCCTCAGTTTCCTTCATTCTGTAGAATGGAGATAGTAGGTCATAGCAATGCAATGAAGAGAATGCATTAATACATGTAAAGTGCTTAGAAGCAACTCTTTCACATGACACAGATGATACTAGCTCTTAAACATTATTATTATTACTCAAGAATGTACTTTTTAGAATTTGCATCATCCCCCGTATTCCACCTTAAAATTTACCAGCTGTTTACATTCAGTATCTTAATGTATTCCTTCATCCCACTTCCATCATTTTCACATTGTCAGTGAGGAAACTTAGAATCTGTCCGGCCAGTTGACCTGCCTAGGATGGAATTAAGTCTCCAACCTAGATCTTTCAGTGATGGCCATTAATTTCTCAGTGGTCATTGTGTATCAGGCATTGTTTTGAGAACTTTGTCAAAATAATTTCATTTACTTTTTATTAAGCTAGAGTAGGAAACAGAGGATCGGAGAGGCTCAGTACCTTACTTAAAGCCACACAGCTAGTAAGTCATGGGGGGAGAATTCAAGTCAGGTCCCACGTCTTCAAAGCTCATACTCTTAGTCATCACATCATAAGTGTCCTAATGTGGAGTGGGAGGAAGAGAATAATCCTTTAGTAAAGGTGGAAGAAAGGCACCTCTAAGTGTGCTCGGTGGACTAAGTCTTCTCAGCTTCTCTAGGATCTTGGTTCAGGATTCCTGCTGGTGCTGCTGCCTTTTCTAAGTTCTGACATGCCAGAGCTCAGTTCTTCCTCCACCTTCATTTCCGGGGCCCACATTGCTTTGATGCCCCTGGCCCTGCTCTACCTGGGCCCTGAGTAAACAACCACAACCGTAAACCCTTCATGTAGGAGCAGAGAAGAGCTGTTTTTATCAAGTCAGTGTAGGCAGCGTGGGCTGCCAGCTTCCCATCAAAGCCTCCTAAACCCTTTCATGAGGCCCGTAAAGCGCTGCCTGCTCCTGCTAGGAAGAAGAGGACAGCCATCAGACCCGAATCATGCTGGTTTCAATGGCTTCATTTCCATACCTCAGACTCTTTAGAAAACCAGATGCCAGTCCCGGCCAAATAATAAAGTGGTCTTTGTGTTCCTGTGGTGTTCCTTTACTAGGCCCCCCATGTCCTGTGGTACACAGTAGTGTTTGATGACCCTGGAGAGCCGTTCTGGGTGGTGGGGTAAGCAGCATTCAGAGCTGAACAAGCATGGACTGCCAAGTGGGTTCTGTTTTCTCTGCGTGGACATTTAGAGAGAACACTACCTGACAGTCTCTCATGGTTTCTCCCCTGCAGTTGGACATAGAATCTGCCCCTATTTGTATCTGTGTTTCTGGCATGGATTGTAGTTGCCAAAAGAAAAGATAACCACCTTGTTAATTAGGTTCATGGAGTTGCCCAGCCTCCAAGGTTTTCTTATCTAACTGCCTCACATAATGCTTCATCTTTTCTGCTTTGCCATAGAGAACCAGCCAATTTTAGAATGCAGTAATGGGAATATAGTCAGAAGGCAATTTTCAGGTTACCTAATTTTCCAGTTAGTAGGTATTTTAATCTCACTATGCTGTAAACTCCCTTAGGGACAGGTGTAGTTCTATTTCCTATTTTATTTATTCATTATTCATTTGAGAGAGAGAACAAGCATGGGGGGGGCAGAGAAAGAGGGAGAAGCAGACTCCCCCTGAATCCCCCATGTGGGGCTCCATCCCAGGACTCTGAGCTCATGATGAGCTGAAGGCAGCTGCTTAACCCACTGAGCCACCCAGGTGCCCCAAGTATCTACTCTTCTGCCTGGCATATATAGAGAGTGCAAAACTGTCAATAAATGAATCACTATTACTATATATATCAGTCAGTGTGTGTGGTAACAAACAGAAAATTGAAGGTTTATTTCTCATTCTTTTTTTTTTTTAAGATTTTATTTATTTATTTGAGACAGAGAGAGAGCATGGGCAGAGGGAGAGGGAGAAGCAGACTCCCCACTGAGCAGGGAGCCTGTCTCGGGGCTCCATCCCAGGACCCTGGGATCATGACCTGAGCTGAAGACAGACGCATAACCGACTGCGTCACTCAGGCGCCCCTTTATTTCTCATTCTTGCCGTAAGTTCATCTCAAGATGGTTTTTCCGTACCATCTTTACTCTGAGATCCATACAATTGGAGCAGTTTCTGTCTGGAATGTTCCTGATTTCTTGGCAGAGGGAAAAGAGGTCAGTGATATGAACTACATGCTGGTTTGAAAATTTCTGCTTGAGAGTGAGACACCTTACTTCCCCTCAGATTTCATTGACCAGTTCAAATGAAGACGAAGTCTGACTGCAGGGGGCTGGGAAATTAAAATTCTCCCACACTTAGTCCCTTTCTTAATCTTTTTTATGTCTTCTCAGAGTTTAATATTTACTTGTAAAAGTTGATGCCCCTAAAATGTAGTTTAGGGCACACAATATTTCACTGTAATTTTAAACAGGCTCAACTAATTTGAAACCTACAATAGCAGATATATTTCTGACACTTGAGGATAAAGCAGTGACAAGACGACAAACCAATATTGATGATTTGGAGCAGAAAAGCTTCATACATTTTGTGCTTAGCAGCCCAGTCTTCTACATCTGCAGTCCTGTATTAGAAAGATCAATGCCCAGAACAACAATGCCGCTAGCGCTGGAATGATCTTCAATCATTAAAGACAACTTCTGTTATTGCTATCAGCTTATAGTTACTAAGGCAAAGCAAAAACTTGATACATCTTAGGAAGGTTTTCAACAAAAAATAATTGAAATAAACACAAAAAGGTTTTCTGTTGAAGCCACTTTTCAATTCCTACAGGAATATGGGGAGGCACCAGAACATCACATTCAGGAGTGGTTTTATTCTAGTTTTTATATTATTCTGTGCAAGAAACCATTCCTTCAAGTAAATGACCTGCAGTAAGATTATAACTGAGGTTGAAAGAGTTGACTAATAGACTAGAAAGGGGAGGATAAAAATGAAATTAAAAATGAAGTCCTTAGTAATAAAATAAAAAAACAAGGTATTCTGAGAGAGACTGCACTCTAAGTCAGTTTTGAGGATTGGGGAGGAAAGAGAAAATGTTGACTCCAATTTAGTGTCTGCACAATATAGTACTGCATGCTTTTTACGTATGGGATTTTGTAATAAACAACTGCATGTAAGAGTTACCTCCTATGAGAGAGCTCTCCCTTTACCCTTCAAAGTCAGGTAATGATTAAATATAGTAATAGCTAATATGTGTTAGAAACTTACTATGTGCTAGACCAGTGGTTCTCAATCACCTGTGTGTCCTCATTTTGCTCCCAGGAGACGTTTGGCTGTGTCTGGAGGCATTTTTGGTTGTCACGACTGGTGGGGGAGGTTATAGGGGGCTGTGCTACCGACATCTAGTGGGTCGAGGCTGGGGCTCCTTGAAACATCCGACCATGTAACGGGCAGTCCCCCTGCAAAGAATCATTTGCCCATGGTATTAGCAGTGCCGAGATTGAGAAATCCTATGCTAAAGTTCTAAGGATTTGCATTAATAAATATTAGATAGCTAATTTTGTTAACTAATTTAATCCTCACAGTAGTCCTGTGAACATACAGTGTTTTTTTTTTTTTTTTTTTTACCTGTTACAGGTGAGAAAACTGAGGTAAAAAGTATTAAGTAACTTCCCCAAGATTATATAGGGGCTTGGGTTTGCAGATAGGTAGCTAGGCTCCAGATTCTTAACCACTGTCCCGAGTCCTTCCACTATCATATGAGTTTTATCAGAGTAGAATCCTGTATATTTGCTCTTATTTTCTACCAGCCTTCAGTACAGTGCCCGCAGTTGTGGGGTAAATGAATGAACCGAGGAGTTCATTCTCATTGTTTACCAGGTGGGTGCTAGTTAGTTAAGACAATTGCTCCTAATTTTCAGTCTTAAAGAATCTTTTATTAAGTATCTTCTATAGATACTAAGAAAATTTTTGTCCAACAATCATACATAATTTATTCAGTAATAATACATTTATTTTCAATCAGTGTGAGCCTGTGGTCAACATGAGGTGAAGTTATGGTTCATTCATGGTATTTACTGAGTATTCTTTATGTACTTTGTGGCAGGCAGAATTTCTAACCTTGCCTATACCCCTTCATCCCCAGTCAAAGACTCCATGCCCTAATCCCTGGAATTTGTGAATATGATGAGGTGTCACTCCCATGATTATGTTAAGCTATAAGGCACAGGTTGAACTTAAAATAGGGAGGTTCTTTGGTTGGGCTCAGTGTAGTCACATGAGTCTTTAAAAGCAGAGAGCTTTCTCTGTTGGTGGATAAAGAAGTCTGAGAGATTCAAAGCGTGAGGAGGGTTTGACAAATCACTGACGGCTTGAAGAAAAGGGGCTACCAGAGAAAGAATGCAGATGGTCCTGAGGAGCTGAAATAGGCCCTGGCTGTCAGCCAGCAAGGAAAAGACCTCAGCCTTAAAATCACAAAGAACTGAATTCTGCCAGTACTAGGAGTGAGGAAGAATGAGCCCGGAAGTAGAATCTTTCCCAGTCTCCAGATAACAGTCCAGTCTAGCCAAGATTTTGATGGCAGTCTTGTGATGCTCTGAACATAGATCTCTGTGGGTTATGACCTATAGGGCTAACGGGCTAATTCATGATGTTATTATTAGCCACTAAATTTATTCATTCTGTATTACGGAGTTAGATTATAATGGAGAAACGGTACATAGTAGTTGCCACATGAATATTTTTTGAACAAGTAGATGAATATTCCAATATTTATTAACTATTACAAATAACACAATTTTGACGATGTGCAAGTACTGTTATAAGTGCTTTACCTGTTTGTAATCATTTAATCTTCACACAACCCCGTGTAGCAGGTTACTACTATTATCTCCATTTTAAAGATGAGGGCGCAGCACAGAGAAGTAAACAACTTGTCAAGAGTTTGCAGAGCTAATAATTTTAGAGCTGATATTTAATCCTAGGCAGTCTGGTGTTAGAGTCTGGGATATTAACAACTACTCCAAAAGGCTTATCAACTGTGGTAAGTGACATAAAGGAGAAATGGGGGGGGGGGAGGAGAGTAGGGAGGGGAGATGACCTAGCCTGGGCCGTTGGGAAATGCCTTTTTTTGGTAAAGTTTTAAGCTAAGTTTTGAGCCATCAATAGAAATTAGGAAAAAGAGTATGAAACAATATTCCAGAAGAAAAAATTTGGGGGCATTCTAGTCAAAAGCATAAGAGACTACCATTTCTATTAGTCTGTGCATGCTAGATAAAAGGATTATTTTCATCAGACTTTAATAATGGGAAGAGTTTAAGGACATCCAAAAATCTGGTTTTCCCAGATTAGGAACCACTGAATGATAACAATAGATAACTCTGCTGGTTTGATAGCCACATAGGGAAAGGGAAAACAAAATAAAACAAATCAAAACACCTTTTTATTCTCCTAGAACCGGGGTTGAAAGCTGTAATTCACAGGCCAAATCTGGCCCACTCACTTTTTGTAAATAAAGTTTTATTGGAACACAGCCACACTCTTTTGTTTACATATTGTCTGTGGCTGCTTCCACACTATAAGAGCAGAGTTGAGTACTTGTGACAGAGACCATATGGAATGCAAAGCCTAAATATTTACTATCTGGACATTTTCAAAAAATATTTGCCAACTTCTGTAACAGAAAAATGCTGCCAATACTTGAAAAATAATATTATTGTGTCAATTACATGGCCCGGTATTAATTTTTTTTCCAGGAGGAATATCCAGACCTATTCTGTTGGCTTTGGAAAGTAAAAAGAATCTGGCAGTTGGGCTTTTGTTTGCATAGAGATTATCTGAATGACTGTGGCTGTAGCCTGATAAATCAGTGCACCTGCTCTACTGGATAAGTGGAAGGTTTTTGGAAGCTCAAGAATATGGCTATATACTTTTATCCATAAATGAAAATGCTTAAAAAAATTCTAGGAGGTTTAATTTCTGCCAGACTTGCCATGAAAAATAAACCAACATTTTTTAAAGCAGCATGCAAACAAACCTAAAAGAGATCTATAATTAGTTGTTATTGCATAATGATTTCAGCACAAATGAGATAAAATAATATCAAGATGACCAGAGTTCATTGCTAGTGTTTTTCTCTATAGCACATATTTTTGTTCATAAGTTTTTTTTTTTTTCAGAACAAAACCAAAGACAGTTTATTGAGATAAGTGGCAATGTTTTATCTTTTACAAATTTCCTTAATGTCTACCTTAATAGGAGACAGCTGGATTTTTATATCTTCCTAGGCATTTACTCTGTTATCACAGAGCCCCTAGAAAACTCTACCGTGCACTATTGAGAGAATGACAGTAAAAAAGGCAAATGACTTTCTCCTCCTCCTCTTCCCCTTCCCCACCCCCTTCCTCCATCTTTTTCTTCTCCTTTATCTTCTTCCTAAATTAATTTGTATCAGTTTGAGAACTGCTGTCAATAAGAATATTTATTCAATCTATAAGATTTAGATGATTTCCTTTTCCTTAGCCAATTAGAATCAGGCAGTATGGTAAATATAATTTATGGTATGTTACAGTCAGCTTGCTTGAGTTTGACTGCTCTCTTGCTCTATGACCCTGATTAAGTCACTCTAGATCTCACTTTTATCATTTATAAAATGGATTGTTCATAAGTTTTTATATAATCTTTAAACCTTTCACATTATTTAGATCCTCCTAATGAATAATTCTTTAAGTCCTGTGATTTTGCCATAATGGCTTTTTCCAAGTATTGGATATAGAAATTGAGTATATATAGAGGCCATTTTTACAACTTTATGTTGAAGTACAATGTATGTTCAGAAAAATGCACCAATAATATGTCCAGTTCAATGTATTCTTGAAAAGTGAACACATCTGTGTAAAGAGCACTGAGATCAAAGAACAGAAAGGCACCAGAAGCCCTCTTCTGCCTATTTTAAGTCAAAATCCAACACAGGGTAACCCTTGTACTCACTTCTAACACAGCATGTTTTGCCTGCTTGTATTACTCTTTTGTGTCTTTTGCTCAACCTCTTGTCTGTGAGATTTATCTACGTTATTACATATAGTGCTAATATCTTCGTTCTCATGACTGTAAAGTATTCCATTGGGAGAATATATAATTTTTATTTATTCTATTGTTGAGGTGCATTTGGTAGTTTCTAGACTGAGACTGTTAGGAATAGTGTTCCAGTGAACATTCTAATACATGCCTTTTGTTGAACATATATATATATACATTTCTTATCCTTTTTGCCCAGTGGAAGTATTTTATATGTAAACACATACACACACACACACATATATATGTATATATATTTGTTGAGCCTGTGTAAAATGAATTATCTTTCTTTAATATTTCATTTCTTGCCCAAAATGAAAGAGACTGGTTCATTTGAAATTATTCTTGATAATGAATTTAAAAATCCGTTGTCATGGAATCATTAAATCTCATACTTGGAAGAACTTCAGAGGTCATCTCCAGGTCATCTCCAGGATTAATTTGATTGATGTGTCACTTCTCTTACTATTCTCAACAAATAGGCAATTAGCTTCAGTTTATTTACCTCCAGGTAGAAGAAACTCACTTCCTGAAGAGGAAGCTACATCAATTTTCACAAAGCTCAAATATTTAGGAAGTTTTTCCTTATATTAAGCTGAAATACAGATTAGGATATCTTTTTTTTAAAGGATATCTTTTGATACTAGTTCTGCTTTCAAAAGTCATTTGGATTTGAGTTTAATTTATCTTCTGCATGGTGATCTTGTGGATATCAAAAGTTAGTCATTGTGCCTTTGAAAAATGTCATTTTTTCCTCTTTTCACATGGATAATTGTTTCTAGATTCTTCACCATCATGTAAACATTAGATTGACACAGTCTAGTCTGTCATCATCTCTTTTAAATATTGATGCTCATTTAAAAAAAGAGAGAGGGAGACGGATTGGAGAACAGATGCAAAAATAATCAACAGATGTTATTTTGGGGTACCAGGAAAACAGATAATTTAAATAATTTTTTACTTATGTTTTTCCTAGTTCTAAGATGGACTTAAAAATTTGGAAAAATTAAAAAAGCCATAAAAATGGTGTTCCATACAGCAAAAAAATCCCCTAGAGAATTACTGACCCAATGCAGAACAGAAGACCACTGTTTTCTCTCTTATACTGAACCTAATTTTTCTATAAACACAGTTTAATTATGTTGCTTTTGACAAACAAGATGTGGTTAATGAAAGTCTTGTGATAACTCTCACTTACTCATTCAGCAGTTGTTTCTTACACATCTGTTGATCAAATAACGTGAGTCATTCGAGTCTCTCCTCTTACGGAGCCTGTAACTGGAGAGGGAAGGTAGAGCTGTAAATCTCCCAGTACAGAGCATGTGCTGTTAGGTGCAACACAGGTGACCCCCAAGTAGCACGTAAAAGGAACACCTGGCCCGTTTCAGAGACTTGTTTCATGGAATACTGAGCCCTCAGGTGAAGATGCTCCAGGCTCCTAGAGAGTAGGGA
Organism: Halichoerus grypus; assembly: GCF_964656455.1. Classification (NCBI taxonomy): domain Eukaryota; kingdom Metazoa; phylum Chordata; class Mammalia; order Carnivora; family Phocidae; genus Halichoerus; species Halichoerus grypus. The sequence continues at coordinate 14,469,496 of NC_135714.1, forward strand.
CGGGACAGGCACAACATGCCCAGAAGGGAAGAGAGTGGGTATAATGGGATCCAGGAAGAGATAGATGAGACATGTGGATTAGACAGGAGGCTGAAGGGTCAACCAGAGACCAGATTCTTCTTTTTTTTTCAAAGATTTATTTATTTTGGAGAGAGAGAGAGAGAGGATGCACATGAGTAGGAGGGGCAGAGGGAGAGGGAGAGAGAATCTCAGGCAGATTTCACACTAAAGGCAGAGCCTGGCGTGGGGCCTGATCTCATGACCCTGAGGTCAGTAGTCAGACACTTCACTGACTCCACCACCCAGGCACCCAGAGACCAGATTCTTAAAGGCTCTCTGAAAGGTACCTTGACTTCACCGAGGCATCAATAAAACATTTATGCAGGGAAGTGACACCAGAGTGGGTGTATGCAAATACCCATTCTGGCTGTGTACCACTCACCGTACAGTTTTACATGAGTCTATATTTATCCTCACTGATTTCAATTTAGATGGAAGTTTCATCATTGAATAAATAGCATTTCTGTAGTCACTATATAGTTAACTTTAAATGGTCAGGGAGAAACTAGTGAAAAAGACTTTTTTTTTTTTTTTTCCTAAACCAGATTTGAAATTTTCATTTTTCCTGGCTCTCTCATAGATGTTAACTTCAGACTTCAAATATTTATTTAATTTTACTGGTGTTGGTGGATTTACTATCTTTGAAAACCAAGTGTGACATAACTTTATTTCATATTAATAATGCTGTCTAAGCTTGCTTTCTATGACTTTTGGATACTATTTGGAATATAAAGACGATCTTCTGGAAGTGGAATAAGACCTTTGCAGCTGTGCTTGTGTTAAGCGGTTTCAGTCCAAAAATAATCATGCTCTTGTATTACCATAGGGCACTGGGCTTTCTTTTGTGTTCAGCATTGATTCGGATCTGTAAAATTTAGTATGCCAAGTTTGTCATCAAATCCTTGGAACTCAGGCGAGAGAATGGAGTTTGAGGTTAGTTTTGCAGAAACAGAGCTTTTTATTAATATTGGAAAATAGCCACATTGATTCAAGGAAGGGTGGAAAAGCAGTACTGTGTCTCTTTCAGTTTGAAACAACATGCAATCTCTTGCTAAGTGCTTTACTCCAAAGGGCTGAAAATGTCTATAGTGTTGGGCTGCCTGAAAATTAGCACTGGAAGGAAGAGAAATAATTGAATGATGTCTTTCCTCCAAAAAAATGTCAAGCTCTTTCTTTGCCTGAGCAGGCTCATTTGCCCACTGCTCTTCGGCATCCATCAAATCCAGCTCTTTAACATCAATCAGATTGTCCAGGTGATAAGCACAGAATTTGTTCTAGCCAATGGGTCTGTGCCTGCATTTTCACATTTGGCTTGGTTGGCCTAGGTTCCCTCAGCAGGCTGTGTCATTGGAGTGAACACGCTAGGCTGTTGGTGCCTGAAATAAGAGAAACTTGGTTTGCCGAGCCCCTCCCTGCAAAAATCCTGCCTGGTTGGCACCTTTCTTTTATTGACTCTGTAACTCTGTTTTATAGGTTGAATTGTTTCCCCACAAAAATGTTGAAGTCTTAACCCTCACTACCTCCATGCTGAGTCCTAACCCTCACTACCACAGAATATGACCTGATTTGGAAATAGGGTTGTTGCAAATGTAGTTAGTTAAGATGAGGTCATACTACGGTAGAGTGGACCCATAATCCAGTATGACTGTATCCTTATCAGAAGGGGAAGTTTGGACAGAGACACGCACAGGGAAAACCCCAAGTGAAGATTGGAGGGGTGCTGCCCCAAGGCAAGGGACTTCCAGAAGCTAGGAGAGAGGCCTAGAACAGACACTTTCCTAGTGCTCTCAGAGGGAGCATGGTCCTGCTGACACCTTGATCTTGAACCTCTAGCCTCCAGAACTGTGACATAGTTTATTTCTGTGGTTTAAGCCAACAGTTTGTGATACTTTGTTAGGGCAGCTCCGGCAAACTAATACACTCTCTTTATGTAACTAATAATCTATCTTAAAAACAAACACACACCTTTGTTTCATGAGTATACCTACTGAGCTAAAGGTAGATTTGACATCTTGGTACCCTGGCCTGAAGAGCAGTCTGGGCTTCCTCTAGAGATTGCTCTGCCTTGAGCTTTTCTAATATAATTGCTGTATTTAATAAAATCTGAGACTAACACCCAGGCTCATTATCAACCAGCTAAGGGGCAGCCTTGCCCAGTTCGTCCTGAAGAAGTGATTATCCTTCCAAAATCTAGTGGTAGGTGACAATGGTAGACTCTTCCCATGCCAGGATAGATGGACCATATTAAAAAGACTTTTGGCATAGCTCGGAAATTACTTCCACTGGCCAAACTAGTGCCATAATTCATTTTTAATACATAGGTTCATTATTCTGTCCTTAACTCTGGAAATAAAATTTGCCAATTTGGAATGTTAGAATTACTTTAGAAGTGGCTTTAGAACTATAAAGGTAATTTAAGATGAGGTTAACCATATTCCTATGGAGGAAGTCAGTAACCAAACTTGAAATCTTCCAAAATTCTTCTGTGGTGTATCCAACAGACGTGTTTGGATATTAACCATGTGTAGTGCTCTGTGTGGAAGGTACAAATGTGATTGTTTAAAAAGTGCGCTGCTCAATATGCCTACCTTAATAAATATTTACTAAGTGAGAATAAGTTAAGTCATTCCGCAGTCAGTTATTTGGAACTCGCTATGTGCTTGGCGTTGTGCTGTGCCTTGTAGATGCAGTATTGGGTAAGATAAAGTGGGCTCCTCAGGAACTGTCCATTGGCAGACAGCAAGGAATACGCGCTCGGGAAGGGAGATGAGATAAATGCAAAGGTGACTATATTAAAATCAGATGTGAATAAAATGACTTGAGTGCTTTCCACTCCTGAATGCCTTCCCTTCTCCCTTTATTTCGCCTTTGCAATCTCAGAAACATACTCTTTACCCAAGATAATTGGTAAATTTATAATGGCACAGACAATAAACAGAGTATTATTAGACAATTTCTGAACTCCTTAGCATAAAAACACAATTATACACTTTTTGCTATATAGTGGAGGGGAGAGTGGGTCAACATGGGCATGTGCATTTCTTCTTACTGATGGTCACTGGAAAGGGAGGGAACGTTAATTTATTTGAGGGAATCTGCTCCAAACTGCTATACCATTATGTGCTATTATAATTAAAATTGCTGGTCTTAACTACTGTAGAAGTAGGATCAATTTGGAAAAAAATGTTCTAAAATAGAAAAAAAATTTTTTTTCAAGATTTTAATTTCTCTGTATGCCAATGCAGTTAATTACCAGTAATGATGCATCTAACATGTAATCATGTGCAGTGGTAGGAAGTAAATGGGGAGCATGAAGTCCTGGGTTCTAATTTTTGTTGTGCTACCAACTTCTATGCAGTTATGGGTAAAACATGTTCTCCCTCTGAGGATTATTTTTAGAATCAGGTGACTTGGCCTACATGATCATTAAATTTCCTTTCAGTGTTGAGATTCCATTTTACCAAATTAGCTCAATTAGAGCAAGAGGCCTATGAGGTACGTGTTTTGGGTTCTCTGTAGCTGGATGCTGGCCAGCTGCTCTTGCCTGCTTAAAGCTTAGCCATCTCCAGTAATGTAAGCTATTGAGGAAATAGCTAGTAGTGATAGGGAACATTTGTGCCAGACACTATGCCAAGGGTCTTACTATCTCTAATGTGTTATTTTTCATCACAAACCAGGACATCAGTGCTTATACTATCCACATTTTGTAGATGAGAGGTGTTCTGGGTCATGCAGCTGGGAAATGTAGACTAGATTAGCACCCAGGTGTACCTGACTCCATAGAGTCTGGGTTCTTGAGCTCCAGGCTTCTGGAGGGGGTTGAATGGTCACCCTCCAAAAGATAGGTCCCACACTTGGAACCTGTGAATATGCCCTTATTTAGAAAAAGGCTCTTTGTGAATGAAATTAAGAATCTCAAAATGAGATCATCCTTGTTTTAGGGTAAGCCCTACCTCTAACGACATATGCCCTTCTAAGAGACAGATAAAGGGACACAACACAGAGACATGCCAGGAAGCAGGCAATAGAAAGCCAAGGAAGAGACTGAGTGATGCGACTCCAAGTCAGTGAGCATCTGGAGCCAGTCGAAACTGGAAGAGGAAGGGGAGATTCTCCCCTGGAGCTTTGAGAGAGAATGTGGCACTAATGACATCTTGATTTTGGACTTCTGGCCTCTAGAACTGTGGGAGAATAGATTTCTGTTGTTTATTTATTTATTTATTTTTTAAAGATTTTATTTATTTGACAGAGAGAAACACAGCGAAAGAGGGAACACAAGCAGGGGGAGTGGGAGAGGGAGAAGCAGGCTTCCCGCCGAGCAGAGAGGCTGATGCGGGGCTCGATCCCAGGACCCTGGGATCATGACCTGAGCTGAAGGCAGACGCTTAACGACTGAGCCACCCAGGCGCCCCTAGATTTCTGTTGTTTAGATCAGCAAATTTGTGATAATTTTTTATATGATTTTTTATGGAGACCCTGGGAAACTAACTTCCAATCTGATAGATCTTTAAAATCATATGATCTTTAAAATCATAGGAAGCACTTCTTAAATGCATATAGGAGTGCTTGGGCCAGATAAACAGAACGAAGATGATATTTGTATGAGGCATTTAGTTGCCACTAACCCACAGAAAACTGTACTCTGGGAATGGCACCCTCCCCCCCCAACCTGCTCTATAGCACCAGGACTCTCACCTGTGACAGGGTGTCTGCAGTTAGCATGCACTGGACAAATGCTTCAGTAAGAGATCTAGAATTTCATACCAAGAGTTCCCTGGATTTTCCTCAGGCTTCTTGTTGCTCAGAAATCACTGACAGGGGCACCTGGGTGGCTCAGTTGGTTAAGCCTCTGACTCTTGTTTCGGGTCAGGTCATGATCTCAGACTCGTGAGATTGAGCCCTACCTCGGGCTCTGTGCTCAGCGTGGAGTCTGCTTGAAGATTCTCTTCCTCTGCCCCTTCCCCTGCTTGCGTGCATACACCCTCTCTCTCAAATTAATAAATAAATCTTTTTTTTTAAAAGAAATCACTGACAAAAATCACAGTGGTTCAGTACAATTTTTATTTGAACTTTAAAATATCAACAAAACCCCAAATTGAATATCAACAAAACTCAAAATTAAAGGGTTATTTACAGTGTTCATGTCACTGCTCCTTTCCCTTGTCATCTGAAAGGTGAGATCATACTTCTTCAGCACGATAGTGTAGGAGTTAGGTTGTAACTCAGGTAAACTCTCCGATTTCGAATCTCAGAATGTTCATGTATTTATTGTTTGGCTTTATCATACATATTTGGTTCACTGTGGAATAATCCTTTGTAGAAATGCAATCTTGGCTAAAAAGCAGACTTGTTCTCTCTGTAAAATTAGAAGCCACCATATATATATATAATGGAAATTATGTAGCCATCAAAAAAAAAAATGAAATCTTGCCATTTGCAACGACGTGGATGGAACTAGATGGTATTAGGCTAAGCAAAATAAGGCAGTCAGAGAAAGACAAGTATTATATGATCTCACTGATGTGAGGAATTTGAGAAACAAGACAGAGAATCATAGGGGAAGGGAGGGAAAAATGAAACAAGACAAAACTGGAGGGGGAGACAAACCAGAAGAGACTCTTCATCTCAGGAAACAAACTGAGGGTGACTGGAGTGGAGGTGGGTGGGAGGGATGGGGTGGCTGGGTGATGGACATTGGGGAGGGTGTATGCTATGGTGAGCGCTGTGAATTGTGTAACACTGTTGAATCACAGACCTGTACCCCTGAAACAAATAATACATTATGCTAATTAAAAAAATAAATAAAAATTAGAAGCCACCAGTTTTTGACAAAGCTCTAGGCAAAGAGGGCTTTCCTTTTGGGAAATCCCACAAAAAGCTTAAGATATAAGTATCATGAGACTAAAAATCTACATGTATCACAGAAAATAATCTCAGAGGTACAGTTTCCTAGTCAGTAAAAAGATAATGGGCTTGTCACATGACTTGCAGGAATCTTTGCATGATAACTTTGAGAATAAGATGGTACCTAACACAGTGAGTGCTTGGCACTGGTAGGTGTGGCCCGGATTTTTATTTTTGCTATTATCTTTTAACAAACTTGAGATTGATTTTTTTTCTTTCAATCTCATCTGCTTTATGTTTTCCTAAGTATATGTTTTTCATAAATAACTTTTTAGCAAGAAATTATTCTAGAGTCTTCTATATTTATTAATACATGCTCAGGAATTTTTGTTAGGTGTTTATTTAGAAAAGATGTGCAGTCATTGTTTAATGGAGTAGTTATAAAGGCAAGACTCTAAATAAGGAAAGATAATGCACTATGGTTAAGTTATTATTTTATCTCCCTACATGCTTAATTGAATCAATAATACTTTTATTTTGGGGGGATGTGTGCCTGGGTGGCTCAGTTGGTTAAGCGTCCGGCTCTTGATGTCAGCTCAGGTCATGATCTCAGGGTCATGGGATCAAGCCCCCATATCAGGCTCCCTGCTCAGCGGGGACTCTGCTTGAGATTCTCTCCCTCTCCCTCTGCGCCTCTCCCACCCCATATGCACGTGCACTCACTCTCTCTAAAATAAATAAATAAATCTTTAAAAAAAGGAGGAATACTTTTATTTGGTTCCATATAGAAAAGAAAGAGAAAAATCCCAAGAATTAAAAGCGACTGAATATTATTCTTGACTTTCTAATTTTGCTGAGCTCTTCAGCAGAGTCTATTTTGTTTGGATTTGAGGAAAGGAGTTGTTCCCAAAGAAAGAAAGATATTTTTGACTTATTTTGCCTTGATTTTGTGGTAACAGTAACATTTAATTAGTTAAGGATTTGCAAAACCAGCTTTTTTTCTCCCTTTGTCCTACAGCTTCCTTCTCTTTTAAGTATCACTGAAGGTCCTTTTGATAACTCAGCAGAGTCTATGAATCACAGATTCCTGAAAAATTATTAGATTTACCTATTTCACTAGAAGACAGTAAGTAATGTTCGAGAAATTATATCAGCACAGTGTCATTTAGGTCTACAACCTTAGGCTGTGTATTGGTATAAATTGGTTTAATAGGTAACGGAATTCCTTTAAAAATGTTATAATATGAGTTAAGGAGCACCTGGGTGGCTCAGTCAGTTAAGCATCCAACTCTTGATTTAGGCTCAGGTCATGATCTCAGGGTCGTCAGATCGAGCCCCACGTCAGGCTCTGTGGTGGATGTAGAGCTGCTTAAGATTCTCTCTCTCCCTCTCCCTCTGCCTCTCCCCACTTGCACACTCTCTCTTTCTCTCTCTTTCTTAAAACAAACAAATAAGAAAACAATAATATGAGTTTATATTTACTAAATGCTTTGTGTAGTCTGAGAATTGTACTGATATTTTGCAGACATTTTCTCATGTCATCCTCTTCCTATGTCCAGTTAAAACATGAGGAAATTGAAGCTCAGAGAAATTCTATAATTTGCCTAAGGTTTAGCAGTAATAGGTATTGATTGTTAATAATAGCTACTAACAGTAGTACAGTAGTGATACGCAAACTTCTAGCATAGCATGGTATCTATTAATGACCCAAAGGGTCAAGACAATACATATTTTATTATTGTCACTAGAGCTCAATCAAAGAATATTTCACACTAAAGTGCATGGCAGTTTTCCCCATGCGTGTTTTGGTTAAGCACGTTTGGTTAAGCTGAGTGTTATGGTTAAATTTCATTGACTCAGAATTATAGCAATATAATCAATTAAAGCAAAACATTTAGCATTAAATTGAGAGCTGGCAGAAGAAATGGGCAAACCCTTATATTAGTTATCTATTTCTGCATAAAAATGAAAACAAACTTAGGGACCTAAAGTAACAAACATTTATCTTCTCACAGTATTTGTAGGTCAGTAATCTGTGCAAAGCTTTCTTGGGTCCTTTGCTTTAGGATCTCTCATGAGGCTCCATTCAAGGTGTCAGCAGGGTTGGGGTGTCATATGAAAACTCTACTGGGGAAGGATCTGCTTCCAAGCTCACTAATGTGGCTGTTTGCGAAATTTTGATCCTTTTGGGCTCTTGGACTGGGAACCAGAGTTTCTAGCTGACTTTTGACAGGAGACAGTCCTCAGTTCCTTGCCACATGGGCCTTCCCAACATGGCAACTTGTTTCATTAGGCAAGGGAGAGAGTCTGCTACCAAGGTGGGAGTCAGAATTTTATAATCTAATCATGGAAATAACATCAACTTACTCTGAAATATTCTACTGGTTACTGAAGGTAGGGAATTATGAAAGATTGTAGATGTCAGGTGGCAGGAACCATGAGCGCCATCTTAGAAGCAACTTATTCTTTCCTTTCCTCCTTTTTTTTTTCTTCTGTCATTTTGCTATGTTGGGATTCTGTCTTGTAGTACACTTGATGCCTTGTAGGGAATAATTAAAGAGGAAACATAGTTCTTAAATTGGGTTCCCTGTCCCTGAAGTCTCCTTTCTGATGCCTGTGATATAATTTGTCTGGCTCTCTACCTTTTTGGATTCTATGACTCCCTGTGTATTCATTGGGTATAGACAATGCCTCCTATTGTCACATCAAAGTATGCATTTTGTTTTTTTAATAAACTTTTTTTTCTAGAGCAGTATTGGGTTCACAGAAGAAAATGAGCAGAAAATACAGAGAGTTTCCATATACCCTCTGACCCCCCCCCCCCGACAGCTTCTGCCACTGTCAATATCCCACAGCCCTTGTTACAAGTGATGGACCTACACTGATACATCATCATCACCCTGGATTGAGAGGGCTGGAAAAGAACCCAATTATTCTGTAGTAAGGAGCTGGGAATGAGATTAAGAGATTATATAGCAGAAAGAAAGATGGAATCCTGAAGGTCATGGCTAGAGAGGGGTGGTGATGAGAACAGGCTTTTATTTTGGTCTTAGTTGTTTGATGTGCAACACAAACTGTTCTTCATTTATCACAAGCTTTTTCAGTAAACTCCAGTAAATCTGCATTGCTCATAGGTAGTTTGATAAAAGGATATGCTTTGAGGGGAGAACATGCAGGGCTGAATCTTTTTTAAAAGACTGGTTTGGTGTTAAAACAAAGGCTCCCCATTAAAAAAACAGGCATATATTAACAAATAACTGAACTTCTCTGGTATCCCTGGTAATGTGCTCCCTGCTGAGGATACAGAACTGAGTATGGCATGGACCCTGCCTTCACAGGAGCCACAGTCTCCAAGACAGCATGTCTTATAAATCTCATAGTGGGCTACTTGGCAACCTGTTTAAAGAGATACTGATAAATGTGCCTTCAAAAAAGATTCCTTGGTTAAAGATGTTTGGAAAATGCCGCATGCCATAACTCCTCGTGGAGATTCCCAAAGCTCTTTAGTACATTAAAGATTGAGAAGTCTGTAATTCAATGTACTCACAGTCACATGGACTTATTTAAGTTTATGTAAGCCAGTCTTTTCCAAATGTATTTGCCTCTGGAACTCATTTTTTTTTTAAAGAACATCCTTATTACCTCCTCTTGGACAATGTTCCCTGAGAAAATCTCATTTAGAAAATACAACTTTAGCAGGAGAAATAAGGCACAAAATGTTATGTTTTTTTATAAGGGGCATGAATTTGTTAACATTACAGCGTGTTGGAAAAAGCTATCATTCTCTTTGAAGTTCTTTGAGAATTCTGTTAGGTCACTGTATAAGTTAGGGTAAAGAACAAGAGCTGCTGTGACAAACACTTTCTAAATCTCAGTGACTCAGGATAATAAAGGTTTATTTCTTGCTTATGCCACAGTTACAGTGTTGGTTGGCAGGGAGCATTGCTCTGTGGAGTCATTTGGTGAGTCAGGCTTCCTCCAGCATGTGGCTCCTCCTCTAAGTCATTCAATGAGTTGTGCTTTATGATATTCCGATGATATTCTGAAGCATCAGAGGCCTTCACTTGACCCCATGCACCCAGTTGGCATATGAGGAAAAGAGATTCCTCACAAAGAATCATGCAGACAGTTTTGGAGGCCAGGCCTAGAAATGGCAGACATTAACTTCTGCCCACATTTCATTGTCTGGAACTTGGTCATGTGGCCTTATGTCTCTTACTGAGCCATGCAAGAAGACAGCACAGATATGGGTGAGTATTTGCAATTCCTATAATTTGGAAAGTGTGTAGAAGTTTATTAGTGGGATGGAGTAGGTAAGGGTATTTTAGGCACAAGGAGCCACATGAATAAAGGGCATAGATTCATAAAATGTAAGGAGGTCTTGAAGAACTGTGAGAAGTCCAAGTGGCAGATGAGTCTGGAGGGACAGTTTGGGAAAAGAATATAAAGAATTTTAAGACCTATAATAATTTTGGACTTTGTATTGTAAATGATTGGGAATCAATGGGGGTTTTCAAGGTGAGTGGATAAACGTATTTATTTCATAAAAGCAGCTCTGATAAGAGTGTATAAGATGGACTGGAGAGAGGGGAGACTTGTAGAAATAGGAGACATTAGACAGGAAGCTGTTGTACTTGCCTGGAAGAGAGGGTTCAAATTCATGATGAAGATTGCATTAGTGATAAAGAGGACAAGCTAAATTGGAGAGATAGATAGTTTCTTGGAAAAATCAGTAAGATTTGATAAAGTGGTTGTTGTGGTGGAGGACTGGAAGAGAGAAATGCTTTTAAAATATCTCGGTTTTGATCTTGAGAGGATGGTGTCATCATTTATCACATATCATTTTGGAGCTGAACCAGATTTGGGGGTAAAAATAGTTATATTTTTTTCACATTGCATTTAATGCGATTATTGAAGGTATGTGGCTGGAGTTTGAAAGAGAATAAACTGTTGCTTGGAGAGAAATAAGCACATAGACTCAAGTTGAAATCTTGAGAATCGATGAAGTCACCCATGGATCACAATTAGGAAAAAAAAAAGTGGAAAGGGAGCCAAAAGGAGAAAACTCTGGACAAGGCTGAGAGTTAAATGATGGGTAGAAAAGGAAAACACTGTGAAGTTGCCTTAGAGATCAGAAATGAAAGTTTATCCAGAGTAGCATGGTGTCCAGTAGGAAAAAAAATGCCCTTGCATAAAACGTGATATCCAAGAACTCTTCTTTCTTGAGTAGCACAGACATTTTTGTCAATGTCAAATAGGAAAATAAAATGCATTGCTATTGGGAGCAAAAAAACAAACCTCTCTGACCATTACTTAAAACATGTTTCCGAACTTGTTGCTTGACTAATAGAAAGCATTTGTGTTGAAAACATGGCAGCTAATATCATTTTTCTCCACTGAATCAATATTTGGTAAATGCTGAATTTCATTGGAAAAATAAGGGAAAGCAATTTCAGTATCCATAATGCATGTTATGGACTAAGTGACAGTATGGGAAGTCAGAATTCTGCAGTCCTCTCTGACCACTGATGCTTGCATGCTGACTTTGTGGGAAGATGGAAATGATTGTCACAGTTTTATTTACTTAGAGGAAGAAATGAGAAATGAGTTCCATGACAAATGCATATCCAAGAGATATTTCTGTGCAGGAGAAAAGAAATGGCTGCTAAGTGGATCCTGATTTCGGTCATAATCAAAGCTTGACAATTTTTATATTTATTTATTTGTGAATGTTTCCTTTGTGGACTTTTAAATGGACATTTATAAAAGGTTTAGTATTTTTGGCAGGGGAAATGCATAAAGAACATGTTGTCATCTTGGAATGTGAATAAGGAAACAAGAAATACATTAGTCTATCCATTTTCTTACTTTGTTTAAAGAAAGAGAAGGATATTGAGCATTAGCTATATTATTAAATTAGGGCTCCCTATGGATCTGTGTATTATCCAACCAGATGTATGTACTGTGTGTGCCTCTTTGCTCTAAACATTATTGTCTTTCTCTTACTGTCTCCCTTGCTTCTAGACAAAGTGAATCAGCAGTGTTCCAAAAAGATTGAGAGTGGTATGGAATAAAGAAAAATATGGAGAGAATTTTATCTGTTCTCGGCACAACATAGCCAAACTTCAAAAATTTGCCATAGTCACAGCTCATTTCAGTTCCCTCTGGCTTAGGCACTTTCCTACTCCTACATTCCATTGAAACACCTCTGAGCAAGGCTGCCAGTGGTCTCTCCATCGGCTGGTACGAGGGGCTTTATGCATGCACCCATTGGACAGCTCTCTTGTTTTGCTGCTTTAGCTTCCATGAAACCACCCACTGCTAGTTCTTTTCTTACTCTCTGGCCCCTCCCTCATTTTTCTGTTCCACACCTCTGCAGGACACACAGGTGTGCTTTGTCTCCAGATTGTCGTCCTTAAGGCTCTTTTCTGCTGACTCTGTACCAGTTTCCCCTGTATGGGCTCATGGCATTACAAAATTAGGAATATGAGTTTGGAGATCATGTTCAAGTGGATTAAAAGACTCAAATCAGCATTCAAAAATAATTAATAATTATGATACAGCTCAAACATATATCATGATGTAAGAAAAATCCACAGTCATCACACTCCTTGAATGGGCTTCCTCCACATGGGTTAGGTAAAGTTGTTGTCTGGTTGTAACATTCTCACTGACTAACCAGATAAACTTCTAACACATTTCAGCAATGGCCTAGTCATTCATTCTTTGTCACTGGCCCAACATTAGAATAGACTTGTACATAGAGCATATCATACCTCACCCTCCAAAATATCCCACAGTCCATTCAGATCAGTGTTCTGCCTCTTACCATACTCCACTGCAGCCAAATAGGTTTTACTTATTATTATTTTTTTTTTTCAAAATAGATTTTATACAGAGATGAAAATACAGCAGACCTGTGGAGGAGGTTTTGGGGTTTATGTATCTCATGGGACTCCCTGCTTGATTTTCATGCTCCTGCTGGTAACATTCTCAGCATTTGTCAGGGACCTGCACGTCCTTCTAAGTGCCAGTGATTCCCGAAGATTATTTCCATCTGTCTAGTTAGAATTTCTAAATAATAGTTTTGCATCCACATCAGGCAAAGTTGGGTCCTTACTTTTTACCAACTCCCCATCACGTACTGCCTGTATTCCTAATTCAGTTTGTATCACTATCACCCAGCTGAGTGTGCACTGAGAAATCGGGTTGTCATTTTAATCCTTTCTTTATCTTTTAATAACCTCTGCTTTTTACTCCCCTCTCTTTATCCTGCTCACCCTCTGCCTAGTCATGCACCAGTGCCCTGGTTCCTGTATTCAATATATACGGGTAACTGACAAAGTCAGTAGTCTTTTATGACAGAGATAAGATTATATCCATGAGCTTCCCCACATTTCCCGTCCTCCTTGTGGTTAGATGGGTGGCACAGAATGGCCAGTGAGCTTTGAGTGGAAGTGACACATATGTCTCCTAGCCTTAAGAAATTTAAAAATAGAAATGACTTCTCCACACTCATTTTTCTCCTGCCCCAGCAACCTTTGAGGGTCAAATGTCCTAGATGTTGTACCTTCAAGATGGCTGAGGAGTTGACCATGGATCAGAGGTGGGAAGGAACAATCCCTGAGATCCCAGAGCTTGTTACAAGGCATAGTTCAGCACATCCTGACTAATACATTTTGTGACTGTTCTTCTGTTGCCAGTGGTTTGCCTTTCTGACCCACTCTCTGCACTATTACCAGCTATCTTTCTAAATGTACCTCACTCACTTCTCATTTTAGGATTGATTGATCCCTGATGTCTATAAAGCATATAGGCTTTGATAGCACATGCAGAGTCCTTCAGGATTTGGCCATGATTACCTGAAGGCTCTGGTCTTCTACAAGCTCATCATACATTTACTCTCCACTTACATCAAACGGTACATTGGAGCTCAGCTGTTTCTTTTTTTGAGCATATGCTATTTCTTTTTATGCAAGTAATAGATAAATATATTCTTACTGTAACAAGTCAAACAGTATAGGAGTATATAAAGCAAAATGTAAAACTTTCCTTTTCTCTTCTCTTTACATTCATTTCCATCCTCAGAATTAGAAACCCTGGTCCATCAACCTGTTGGGCTGCATTCTTTTAGTCTGAGGTCCATGTCCTTACTCATGTAAATGTACATAGTCACATGTATCTCTTTCTAAAAATAAATGGTATTCTATTTATATACGATTCTGCAGTTATACTCTTACTGTCTGTCTGTTATTTCCACAGCTTAGAAGCTCCTGTCCTTACTCTGTGGAATATGCGTTTTGTCTTTCAAGATGCAGCTCAATCATCAACTTTTGGGCAAAGTCCTTCCCTAAACTCTGACCTGTAGGATGGGTTCTGTTCCACCTTATTCCTTCCGTCTTCCTTCATCAGAGCTCTTAATGCATAGAAGTGTAATTATGGCTGTGAAATACTTGAATCATTTAGTAATTTTTCTTGCATGTAGTGGATACTTACCAAATACCTACATGGATGAAGTTTGTTATACATTCAACGAACCTTCTAAAATCTTTGCTTTTACTTAGCACCATGTCTAGTGTTAGGGGGAATTCTCTTAAAATTGAGCTTAAAGTCAACACAGATTTGAGTAACTTGGACTAGAATGTGGAAATTCAAAGGAAAAAAATAAGAATTCAATAACTGGTGTAACAGTTATTTTTTTTCTCTCTTTATCCTCTTCACTGTGTTTCCTTCCTAGCTGGAGCTGTGGTCATTTCATTTCTCTAAAGTCAAAACTTTTCCATCTTCTGCTTATAACTCTTCAGTGGACCCCTGCCCTCAAGCAGACTCCAAATTCTTTTGGAGTTTTATGATATAGCCTCTTTCTGTATTTATCTCTTACAGTTCTATAGTACCTTGAACTTACACTTACCTTGGTGTTGGACACACTGCACTGAAGTTATCTACTTACCTGTCTTGTGCACTGCAATATGAATACCATCTAGAATAGGATACCATCTTGCTCATTAATATAGCCCAAAGACCTAGTGAGAACATAATAAGTGCATAAAATGGTTTTTTGATGAGTTAGAATATGCTTTTATTGTACATTATTAAGTAGCTGATGACTTGCTGAATGCTTATTATGTGCCAGATAAAGAACTACGTCCTTTACAAATACAGTCTCATTTAACTCTCATACCAATTTTGTGATGAAGACACTATGTCCATTTAACAGATGATGAAATTGAGCCTTACTGAGGTCAAATAAATTGGTTAGCAGTACATAGCTCATAAGTAAAAAACCAGCCCCCCCATCCCTAACTCTAATTCAAACCTTATTACCCCTGCACTGCACTTGGTGGTGGCATGTAATTTGTTCTGCTCTCTTTTCTACTTTGAAAAGATTGTTTTTCAAATGTGTTGTTGTAGCCTGAATGTTCGTGTCTTCCCACCCACCTCCCTAGTTTATAAATTGAAACTCTGCTCCCCAATGTAATGATATTAAGAGGTAGGGCCTTTGGGATATAATTAGGATGAGATGAGGTCATGAGGGTGGGGCCTTCATGAATGGGATTAGTTCCCTTATAAGAGTCATGAGAGAGCTTGCTTCCCTTCTTTGCTCTTTGCCATATGAGAATACAAGGAGAAATCAGCAGTCTGCAACCCAGTAGAGGGTCCTCATCAGAATCCAGCTATGCCGGCACCTTAATTTCAGACTCTCAGCCCCCAGAACTGTGAAAAATAAAAAATAAATTCTGTTGTTTATAAGCCACTCAACCTATGGTGCTTTGTTATGGCAGCTGGAACTGACTAAGACATGTGTTTTTCCCTAATAGCCCCCAATTTTTCTTCTGCCCTCTGTCCCTTCTTTCCTTGTTTTTTGTCTTTCTTCCATTTTACTTTTCTCATTCATTGAAACTTTAAAGATCATGCTAGGCAACTTCTGTGCAAAACTATGGTTCCAAGAGGATTCAGGCTTTATTGGCTACATCTGAAGTTTTAGGGAGAGACAGTCCACGGCCATTTTAGTGTGTCTCCAAGGCCCCTTTACAGTGACTGAGTCTAAACACATACATTTATCTTCTTTTCTCCTTTCCACGCATCCCAGAGATCCAGCCTGCTCTTCTTTCTCTTGGATTCTGCCACCACTCACTATATTCTTTGGGTTTCCCCCCACACATACCTGGTTGCAGGGAGAGTGATTTTTTTTAAATGCTTCTCTTTCTAGCTTCTCTGAAGACATACGTAGAATTATTTTTTAAAATCTCTTTTAGATTTCAAAACCATTTTTTCCAGCTCTGCTGAAATTAATCCAAGGATTCAGTTTCTTCTAGTGCCCTAGTATTTGCATTTCTTTATTAATGGGTACTATGGACAGAGACTCCCAAGTGACTGGAAGAAACCTGGAGTCAGTTTCTCTGGGGCTACTGTTACAGAACTCTTAATAGGAGACCTTAAACTCCAAGCCTACAAGTAAATAAAAGCTACCAGGTTCCTTTTCATGCATACAGAATACTTTGCTCCCGAATTAGCAAACAAAAAACACAAGACACTGGCTCCCCTGGGGCAGAGAATGAAGGCACGTTCGTTCATGTGGTGGGTGCTAAATACTGCTTATTATCTACTTCTGGGAGTGAGTGAAGAAACGTTATTCCTCATATTATTCATTTATTTAGTCATACAGAAAGTGTTTATTGAGCAAATGCACATTCTTCTAGAAGCTCATACTTATGGAAGACTTCCCCCAGTCCCAGACTTCCCCTTTTATCCTGGTTAGCAATTACTGATAGTCACTCTTGGAGAAACAAGCTTGTACCACATCAATTGGTGATAATAGTTCCCAACAAAATTAACCACTCCTTACGTTGAATTGAACTATCTACGAGCCCATCCGCTGTTGGAGGGGCCACAGCATTCTTAGGTACTGGTGTCACTCCTTGCTTAAAGAACATCAGAGCATCAGTGACTCCCCTTTGCCTTCGGGACTAAATGTGAACTCTGTATCATGGTGCAGGAGGTGCTATAATGACTTGCCTGTCACCACACTCTGGTTTGTGCATTACCCACTAACAAAATGAGACCGCTGGAAGTTCCTTCCACACATCAACATGTTTCTCATTTCCTTTAATTCCTCTCTACCTGTAATGTTTTCCTGCTTCCATGACCGCTTTCTCCTTCCCAACCCTATTTTGGTACAACACCTCAAACCAATTAATTCCTAATCATCTTTATTCATTCAGTTTGCCATGACTGCACAAGAAACTGTCCCTAGCCCCAGGGATTAGATTTTGGTACTCTTTTTCTGGATTCCCTAAATGCTATTTTTTTGTCACTCAGTTGCCCCTCTGCAATTTTAACAACGGGTTTCTCTGTCCAACTGCCCACTAACTAGACTGTGACCTTCTTAAAGGCAAGAATTATGCCTTAATCTTCTTTTATACATCAAGGTTCTTGCGTAGTACCTGACACATAGCCGAAATGAATGAACTAATGAATAAATAAATGCAAGAATAGTGAGATGTAGTTTTGTTTCCAGTTTGGAATGTGTCTGTATTGAGTAGTAGATCCTAGTACCTAGAAAATAGTGGTTCTCATATAATAGAATGTAGGTGGTCCTGCGCTGGTATAAGTGTTCCACACATGTCTCCAGTGCTCCAGGCTCCTTTGTTTATTTATTTATTTATTTTAAAAGATTTTATTTTATTTATTTGATGGAGAGAGACACAGCGAGAGAGGGAACACAAGCAGGGGGAGTGGGAGAAGGAGAAGTAGGCTTCCCGCCGAGCAGGGAGCCCGATGTGGGGCTCGATCCCGGACCCTGAGATCATGACCTGAGCCGAAGGCAGACGCTTAATGACTGAGCCACCCAGGTGCCCCTCCTTTGTTTTTTTAGTGTTCATTGTAAATGATATCTTTCAGATGTTCTCATGGTCACAAGGTGACTGCATAGCTCCAGTCATCACGTCTGCATCCTAGGCAGGAAGAATCAGGAAAAGTGAGTGCAGTTACTTGGCAATTGAGTAAAGTAATTTTGGGCACTTTCCCGAAAGGCGTACCAACCATTAATCTCATTAGCCAGAATTTAATCATGTGACCACTAACACCTTCAACTGAACCTGGGCTAGTTAAGAATTTTAGTTAGATAAATTGTCACATTCAATAAGTCAAGGTTCTATTAGGATAAAAAAGAGGAGAATGGATATTGTCTGTCCCAGACAATAAAAAACATTAGCATGTCTAATGTTATGAGTTGATGTAAATGAAGGCTCTAATGAAATATCTAAAATATTTGTGTGGCCATTTGTGAAGTAAGCCCTAGTTAGGGAAAGAGATCCTGTGGTTCAACATGAGAGCATGAATACAGGGGTTTTAGAAAAGCTGAAAGGCCAAATAGGGCACGAAGAGGCAACCTAAGTCTTGACAATACGAGGAAATACAACCACCCTCCCCCAGTATAGGTGACCTAGTGTGAGGAGGTGGTGCTCCTAGGGTCTAGGAGCCAAGGATACGTACAGGGATCCTGGACATTAGTGGGAGCAGCCTGGAGGACTCTGGTAACATAGCAGAGATGCAGCCATTACCAGGCACAAGGTAGAGACAGTGAAATAGTCTAGATTCTACCTCCCTCCTGCCTTTAATCTCTGCCAGTGCCTCCCAGTCACTGCACACAGAAGCCTCTTGACAAGGCAGCTTGGGAAGGTTTGCAGGGTCAGCCCACTGTGACCAGGGAGTGGATCTGAAAGAAAATGGGTAAATGTCTGGCACAGACACTATGGTAGTGGGGCAAAGAACAACCTCTACCTAAATACAACGTTTCATAAACCTTTAGGGGAAAAAATACATGGTAGTGGAGCATGTACTAACTTGTATTCAGAAGTAGATTTAGGTACTAGCTCCTCCACTTAACCAGCTATAGTGCTTTTAGCAAGCCACATAACCTCCATGAGCCTTGGCTTCTTAATTAAAAAGATGGAGATGTTAAAATCTTGTCTACTTTCCTCAAGAGGTATCTATGAATGTTTAGGAGATTATATATGGAAAACCACCTATATATGCATACATTATAAAGGATGTTTTTGAAGATGATTTATTAAGCATCTAATATGTGCCAGGTACTGTCTCTGTGCTTTCCCTACATCATCTCATTTAACCTTCACATCAGTATAGGTAGGAATAAATAGAGCCATTTATAGTTGAAATTGAAGAGCATGGTAAGATTTGAGGCTAGAGAGGTTGATAGGGACTCAATTTAAAAAAAGCCTTTTAGAGTCTTGGTAGCCTTTGAAACAAATGAGAGACATAAATCTGATCACGAATGAGATCTAAATTTTAGAAATTCCAACTTGGGTGTCGGGGAGCAGGGTTGATTAGGAGTGGGAGGAGGTGGTGGAATGGAGACAGCAGGATCAATAATACAACACTTGCTTAATTCTTTTTCATATCCACTTTAATCCTGTATTTCAAATTATTAGGATTTTTTTTTTATCATCTGAGAGGAAAAACATGCTATATACAGATTTTGAAATAAATGTTTCCTGAGAAGATTTGCTAAACCTTGATCAAAATTGATATCCAAGGAAGGATTAAGGTTAGAATTTCCTTGGAACTTTTGCTGATTTGTTTTGCTGGTTAAGCTCTAATGCCTTTATGCTGCTAAAAGGTTTGGATTTGACTTAGAGCCACATTCATCCTGATCAGTACAGAGTTTGTGATTGGAATCGGTGTGGGGTATGATGTGTGTCTGCCGGCTTCTGGGCTCGTGTAGGTATACATGTTTTCCTACCTGGTCCCCTGCACCTGTTTCCATGTGTCTCATTTTGTGTCTACAACAAATACATTCTCAGAGGATGTTGCAGTGGGCAAAAGGAACAGCTGTCATCCCTGGAAAAATGTGCATCTGCTTTAGAGGAATCAAACATTGATCTTTTTAGAATCAAAATTGCGAATAGATCTACTTACTTTTATTATTTTATTTGAAAATATTAATTGATGTAAGCCAATGTATGGCCTCTTCCGCTGGGAATACCTCATGTGCTGGATTATGGGGTGGTCCTTAGCACCATTCCCAGTGTCCCTCTTGTGCCCTCCTTGGGGCCTCCAGGGCTAGAAGACCAGGAACTACATTCCCCAGCATTTCTTACTCTGTCTTTCTGGTTTGCTTTCCTCTAATAACTGACACTGTATTCGTGTTGGGAGGTAGAAGGGAACAGAAGCCATGATACTTCTTTGTCAATGGCAAGTAGCACCTGGGCTTCAGCAGATAATGAGGTTCAGCATCAACTGTGGCTTCTGGGGACACTTGGAAAATCATTTGCCTCAACATTCCAGGCAGCAGGGCCCATTTGACAGTGGTTTCCTGGAGTTCCTGACCTGGTTGAAACTTGATTCTCAGAAGGCAGGTCAGGTGAACCTGAGAACTAGGTAGCTGGCCTAACAGCTAGTCAGTCAGTGCCAGTGAGTTCTAGGTATTAAATCCTTTCCTGCTCGAGATACCTAGAGCAGCTCCTGTTTTATTTTCCAAACCTGACTAACATACCCCATGGATACTGGTGCCCCATGTGACTCAGAAACCTGAGGAGAAAATTGCTTTTTTTTGTGATATCTTGTTACTCATATCAGGACTCATGGTAGACTAAAGGACAATTTGAGTGACAAAATCAGGTGCATATACTGAGACATTCCTCCTATCCAACATGGCACACATTTCGTGAACCAGACCTTTGAAAATTCAAGATTTCTTGAGGTATGGCTTCCGTACTCCAGAGGTCATTTCTTTTCCTTATAGAAAACAACTTACAGGCCTTGTCTGTAACTCCTCTAGACAAATACATAAGAATTCTAGGTTGAAAACAATGAAAATGTCACCTGAGAATTCTCTTACATATGTCCGAACAGTATATTAAAGAAGTACAGCTCGGGGCTTCATCAGACATACCCGTATGTTGGTCTTCCTCCATGTTTTTACTCAATCTTAGATAAAACAGTCTGATTGTCACTTTAAAAAATAAATACTACTTTAACTCAGAAATTTGGTGTCTAGTGTAGATTATTAATTAAAACTCTGAACATGATTTAGTGTCAGTCTTCTCCCTCCCTCAAGCTCTAACCTGCCTCAGGGTATGTAAGCCCGTAATTGGTTGTCTTCTGTCTTACTGCTCTGCCTGCTTCTCCTCCTTCACTCCCATTGGTTTGCTTCCCAGATTCTGAGAGCTTCAAGTTTAAAGGAAGTGGTAACATAAAAAGGACATAACTTTAATCTGTTCTCATGTAACTGGCTTTATGATCTCTGGTCCTGTCTTACTTTTTTTTTTTTTTTTAAGATCTTGTTTATTTATTAGAGAGAGAGAGAGCACAAGCAGGAAGGACGGGCAGAAGCAGAGGAAGAAGCAGACTCCCCGCGGAGCAGGGAGCCCAACATGGGGCTGGATCCTAGGACCCTGGGATCATGACCTGAGCCGAAGGCCGATGCTTAACTGACTGAGTCACCCAGGCGCCCCTGTTCTGTCTTATGTTTAAAGCTAAGTCTTTCTTTATCATAGGGTTACTGTTTTGGCCTTTTTTAAGGTCCCTCTCAGACTCTTCTAACTGTAGTCCTCTTGACCTAGGTGCAGATGCATCTCTAGTCCAGGTTTTTGGTTCCTTGTGAACCCCTAATAAACCAGTGTTAACATAACTTGTAGCTTCTGGATGCCGGGTTCCCTCAGTTCCTATAAACTGAATTATTGGAAAGGTACTAAAATGATCACAAGTCAGCTCTCTGTCTCTTGATTTGCTCACATCAGGTCCATGAGAAACACCCTTTTTCACTGACAAACTCAGGGACCACAGCCATCTACCCCTCTTCCTTCTAATTTTTCCTGATACATGTGATCTTCCCTGCCCCTCCTTTTCCGTGAACATCTATGATGATTTTTTCTTTATTCTTCATTTGAGCCTTTATATTTCGATGCCTTTGTTCAATTATATTGAATCTGAGTATTGTTTTTTACTCCCATGTAGGGAATTTTAATTTTATTTTATAATCTTGTTCTGATTTCTAGAACCTCTTTGTCACTCTCTTTCATAATAGAATTGTTAGATCTTGATGTTTGGACCCAGAACAGTCTTTCTCTGCACTTCACCAGTTGTATGACCTTGGGCCAGTTATTTAACCTCCCTGTGCCTTACTTTCCTCATCTATAACATGGGGATAAGAATCGTGTCCAAAACATAGTTTCTTGTGAAAAATAAGTGGTATGACCTGTGTGAAGTCTTTATTTAGTGCCATGCCTTGTGCTCAGTAAATGTTAGCTATTTTGCTCTAATGATCTATCTCTAGTTACACTTTTACTTCCCGTTATGACACCTCTTAATAGTTACCTTCTCAAAATAACAGTTGTGGTGGAGTAATCTAATCCCCTTCTAATATTAGGGGGTCACTGGGAGGTCAGGAGCATGTTAACATGAACACTTCCTAGAGGGAGGACAGGACGGAAACACCAATATGGAGAAGGTAATACACAGGACCTACAGCAAGCCTTGGAGTTGAGTGGAGGAGAAGGAACTAGCAAGGTAAACAAACAGATAAGCAAATGAACAGTTGTTAATGTCACATAAGAAATAGAAAAACTCAGTATGCAAATTGTGAAATGAGAGATGTGTTCAAAAGAAAGGATGTCTGTGTTTTCATCACAGTAGGAAGGTTAAGGAGATCAACTACTTCAGTAGGAACTTTGGTGTTAAGTGAAGAGGTGTCTGCTGTGCGCTAAGCACTGCCCCAGGCCGTGGCCCCAAGACAAACCTAGCAGATCCAAACCATATCCTCAGATTTACGACCAAGAAAATCATTTCTTAAAGATATTAAAAAGAAAACTATTTGTGTCCTGCGTGAGCAGTGGTTCTCAACCTAGGGAACTTAAAAAAATACCTGTGCCTGGGTTTCACCCCCCAACCCCCGATTCTTATTTAATTGGTCTGAGTAGTCTGGCATGTTAGAAAACTTCCATGTGAGTTCTAATTTTCAGTCAAAGATAAGAATCATGTTCTAGAGAATGGCTCTCAAAGTATGGCTTGGACTAGCAGAATCAGCATCACCTATGAATTTGTTGGAAATGTGAATTCTCTGGCCATTCCCCACACATACTGAATTAGAAATACTGTGAGTGGGCCTAACATTTCATCCAGGCTCTCCAGATGATTCTGATGCACACTAAAATTTGAGAACCATTGCATTAGTATAGAGTTTCGGTGGTGTATTTGGAGGAAGGAAGGCTAGATTGTCAGCTTTGCATAGAAGCTGTGTGATAAGAAAATGAAGGTGGGGATGAATACCTCCACAGTTCAGTGATAAAGGGTGGTTGTGCTGATCCTCCTCATCCCCTCCTTTGCCTCCTGTGTCTGCTTCCATTTTGTCTTTGTCTGCTCCTGGTTTATACAGCTTTGTTCTCTTTATTCGGTTGTTAACCTGTATTCCTTAGACACTGCAGATAAGCTGAACTGCCATACACACCTTATTCCTGGTTGGAAAACTCTGTGAAATTTGATGTAGAAGGTGGAATGAATTGGAAGGGGAAAGTGAACATGTGTGTCAGTGCTCAGAAAGGTTAAGTAAGCTGCCCACTATAATGGGATTAGAATGCAGGGCTATTTCTCTCTAAAA
The DNA here is from genome assembly GCF_964656455.1 of Halichoerus grypus. NCBI lineage: Eukaryota > Metazoa > Chordata > Mammalia > Carnivora > Phocidae > Halichoerus > Halichoerus grypus. The sequence continues at coordinate 14,493,020 of NC_135714.1, forward strand.
TACATGCTTTTTCTCTCTACTATTGCACTAATCTGTCTCTTCTTCCTAGACACACTCCTAGGCTATGGTCCTCTGTCTTTCTTGCAGTGAGATGTGGGCATGCAACTAGTACTAGTTTATATGAGCAGAAGTGAGTGCACCACTTTAAGGACTGGCTTATAAAATACCACATATTTTTATTCTCCATGCTCTTTCTCTTTCTGGTAACTTCATGCAGGTATGTCTGTTAACCTTGTTTGTGAAGACAGTGTAGCAAATAAGATGGTAGGAGCCTAGGTCCCTGAATCACCTGCTGGGAAGACATGTGACAAGCTTTGGACTTCACATAAGAGGTAAATAAACTTATGAAATTTGAGTGGTTATTGAAAAAGAAGCTGGCACAACCTTAACACACCCCAACTCTGCAATGACTGTCACTCAGGACACTCCTGCATTGGTGTTAACCATGTCTTCCTCCTTATCCTTCCTGCTCGCTGTCACACCTACTTCCTTTAGAAACTTTCTAGCAGGGCTAAAATAGTCTGAGCCTTTGTGCTTCGCTTGCTTTGGCTGTGACTGATTAATTTCTGCCTATAATTTATTTGCTTTGTGTGGATTTAGGAGTGAGACTTTCGTCTCCAGAATAGGACTCTGGGAGGATTCAGCATTGTCCTCAGCAGTTAAAGCATGGCCAATAACCTAGCAAGTGAGCCAGTGTTTGAGCAATCATCTGACTAGGCTCTGTTAGAGACCCTCTCTGCTTCTCTGCTGCTGTTCTTTGACTCAGAACTCCCATTTGCTTCAGATGTATTGTTGGACAAAGCTTGGAGAGAAAATTAATCCCCAAGGCCTTTCTGGAAATCAGCAAAACAGACTTTTGAGCCCATGATACATTCTTCAACAACATTCATGAGGTTAGCGTCATTAGAAAGAAAATTCAGATTATCTGTCTTCCTATGTATTTTTAAATGCACTTTGACTAAATAGAGTTTGATGCTACAACTGGTTCTCATTATGCACTAATTACTTGCTAAATTTGATTCAGAAGAACAAAGAAATTTTGAGTTATTCAAGGACAAAAAAGTCTCCAATTCTCAAAAATACACATTTTTTACATTCCTACTACTCAAAAATAGCTAACACATATTTCTTCATGTTTGAGGGGAAAATCTCCCAGGCTAAGGAATTTGTTCCAAGTTTTGTCAAGGAAAGAATTTATGCTTTAATTTGGTGCCTTAAAATAGAAGAATGTTGGAATAAGGCTATCTCTCCTTAGTTCTAAAGGAGAGAATTTAATGGTATATTTAGCGTAATTTTGACTTTGACTTTTTAGTGTGACTTTGACTTTCCCAAAGTGTTGTGACTCTTGATAATCTATTAACAATGATTTTTTTTTTAAAGAAAATTCTTATGAAAAACTTTCCATGCCATGTACCTTCTTTGAAATTTGCAGTGTTACCAACATATTGAAAGTTCTGGCATGTCCTCCTGTAAAACACAGCCCCTTGTCCCCTGGCCAAATGTCGTTTCATAAAAAATTTGCTTCCCAAATATGTTTAGCCACTTCTATGTTTTTGTATACTTGCCCCAGAAATTCTTTCTGTAAAACCACAGTTCTGCTGGTTCTTTGGCTAATATCACCTGTTTCTCTCAAGGTAAGTCCTATGACATCAATATGATTCTAACACAGTTGATTCCTGTTTATATTGTTCGTTATTCCCTTCATTATGTAGCATAGTGGTATGTTAGGCACTCGATGCATATTTCTTTAAAACCTGACCACAGAAGAAAACCAGGTGAGAGAAATGTGTAAAAATTCTGCTTCATTTCCCTACATAAAATGTGACATTTCTCAAGTTGCTTTGGATTTTTCTGTCGATGTTTGACCTGTTTGGATGAGGCTATAATATAGTCAGTCTGGGGCATCACCATGTAATTGGGAAAAGTATGTTATTGACAATGATGCACTCTGCAAGGTCCAGAGGACCGAGTTCTGATGTAGAAATGCTTTCAATAAAACTCCATTATAATTACATATTTGTTTGTTTTTCCTGCTGGATTGTAAATCCTTGAGGGCGACGGCTTTGTTGCTTCTTTACGTCCGCATTCTCTCAGCCTAGTGCAGTCACTGGCAGAAATACTCAGTGGATACTTAGGTAGTGTGTGATTGCATTTACTATTTTCATACAGGAAAATGCTCTCTTTCTAGTTCTGACTCGTCTAGTGCATCTGTGCAATCAAGTTCTGTGTTTTTGGGACATGGATTGAAGTCATACCCTCAACTCATGATCTGGCAGGGAATTTTCCATATTTATAATGTACATTATCAATATAATTTGAAAAAAAATTAATTTTCATGGGACTCCCCAATTATGGGTGGTTTCTTTCCCAGGGTATTGATTGTGCTTACTACTGCAAGTTTGAAAACTTTGAGACCGAAGTGTCATTTTAACCATCAATTCCTTCTCTCATTCATTAGATCCAGAAATAATTTTATTGTTTTTGCCTTCCAAAATCAACTATAGAAGCATTATACTCGTGTTTAAGAGATGTGAACTTGAAGTCGGTTCATGAAAGATTCAGGAAGACACTGTTCATAATTTGAAGCTGTTGATTTTCCTGAAAAGTTATGACTTCTCCCATAATGAGAGTAAACTCTTCAAGTAAAGCAATCTACAAATCAACTAAGGTATATAACAAAAAAAGGGAAAGATATACCTAAAAGTGATTCAAAAATATAATTTAGTAGCAATTATTACTATACTTGATATTAATAGTAATACAAACAGTTAATTGATTAGTTAATATTATTATTTTTTTTTTTTTAAAGATTTTATTTATTTATTTGACAGAGAGAGACACAGTGAGAGAGGGAACACAAGCAGGGGGAGTGGGAGAGGGAGAAGCAGGCTTCACGCTGAGCAGGGAGCCCGATGCGGGGCTCGATCCCAGGACCCTGGGATCATGACCTGAGCCGAAGGCAGACGCTTTAACGACTGAGCCACCCAGGCGCCCTGATTAGTTAATATTATTAATGAAAAAATATTCATGACATTTGTTGACAGAAAGACAGGACCATCATGATAGTTGTAAGGACAATGGCAGTGAGGGAGAAAGATTAGGTTCAACTTCCAAATACAACAAGGAAAAGTAGGAATTTATAGAGAAGGAAGTAGGGTGGGGTTTAGTGGATGGAAAATTACTAAGAGGAAACATCAGGAATAAGGGGGGAATTTCACCTAAACCAATCCAACTGTAGTTCTTGCTGAAACCAGATCAGATACCACCTGGGAGATGGTGGCAGGATGAGGAACCCTTGTTAGATACGGAGGGTGAACAGATATGGAGGATGGGCGATTCTGTTCAATTGACTTAGCAGGATTCTTGCTAAAATTGGACAATGCAAAGACAAAGGAAGTCCAAGTGTCGAGGCATAGTTGGGAAGAGGATTTAGAAGACTAGAGTTTGGTGAAGGAGAGACTCTTTTCAATATATATATACAGTCTTTATTGTTTCACCAAAAGCAAATTGGAATAGACACACCAAGCTGGCTAATGATTAATGATTAAAAACTCATATTCTTTTAACACTTGTTAAACTTTTATTTAGTGGGGAAAACTGATAGTGTGTTTAAAATATGAAAACAACAAAATACTCAAATACTAATTTCAGTACTGTTTTTTTTTCAAATTTTTATTTTTTTAATTAATAATTTAAACATTATACTTGAAAACTACAATAATGTAAATCACTTGATCACATTAAATAGCACCATGATAAGCATTATTCAGCTTCTGAATCTCTGCTTAAGTGAACAGCTAATGAAGTAACAACAGTGAGAGTCACAAATTCGCGGATACTGAGTCAGTGCTCCAATAAACATTACCACTCAGAAGCATTGTAGGAATTCCAATACTTTCACCAATTCATCTTTTTAAAAAAACACTTTAATATTTAATCTGGCAGGGATGAGGCTAATTTTACCTTTCATGTTTATAAAGCCATGACCATCCATGCTCTGTTCAGTCCCTAAAATGGTGTTACTTGGCCCAACTCTATATTTTGGTCTTGACTCAGCTGTCAAATACTTAAGGGGATCATATACTTTGAGGCCTGTTTGAAAATTTCCTTTCTCTCCTATGCTCCTACATCTCCAGATTTCTAAGACTTGCTTTCTTCCGTCTCTCTTTCATAGCATTCTTTCATGAATATCATCTACCCTGCCCATATGGCCTGAAAATAGGGTAGCCCTCCTCAGAGATCAGGGAAGAAAGAGAAGTTATGGGAGAAGAACAAGGAAAAGGCTGTGGCCCCTGGTGTACTGATGACTGTCCACATCATATCAATTTCTCCTGTTTATTCCTGTGATGTTTCCAGACAGGAGAAAAATATGCTGGTTTCCCTGCTGGTTGCTGCTAATCTGTGAATCTGTGTGTTCTGATTGGGTGCATGGGGACTGTGAGGTTATGGCTTGGAATGAAGCAGATGGAGCATCAGTAGACATACTCCAGTGACACACCCTTGTTACCAATGACCCATTGCTAAAATCATCATTTTAGTTTATATTTTTATATTTTAATATAAATAATAAAATTTGGGAAATGCTCTCTGGAAAATTATAGGAATTTTGAGAATATTTTTGCCAATACTTTTATTTTCCCTGACAACATCCTACAACTTGTAAGTTCTCAGCGTGTTCATTTCTAATAATAAAACTCTTAGAAAAGTGGAATTTTAGTACCGTCGGAGTCACTGGCTTTCCTGGTCCCTGAGATCTCACAAAGAGGCCTGACTCCGCCATTGATGGCCAAGGTGGACACATCGGTAACAAAGATACGGGGAAAGAGATGTAACAAAGATACGGGGAAAGAGATGAGCGATGAGGGGATGTTAAAACATTTGCTTCTTTGACCTCTGAAAGGGTGGGGAAAAACATGGACTTTGAAGATGGGCATATTAGTTGGAAAAAAAGTGCTCCGTTGTTTTCCTTTTTAAAACTGAGAACAATGATACTTATTCTTTAGAGTTGAAAGGGAACCTAAGGGTGCCTCATACTCCTTAGGCATGCTGTAGATTGGAACTGTTATTCTACAGCAATATATGGGAAGTCTTAGTCTTAGCTCAGGCAGTATAGATCTGTTTTCCCACATTAAAGGTAGCTTTTGATGTGCATCATTCACAACCCCATCAAACATGCAGTCTTTAATTTCTGCCTTCAGCTCCCTTTTCCACCATCATCTCTGTAATGAGATTCTCTAGAACCATAAGAGAATTTATGTGTTGGGCTAATTACACTTCCAAGGTTAAGATATAAGAACTAAATAAAACAACTTTACCAAAAAATCTTGGTAAACCTTTTGAGGGCTGAAGTTTTCATCTGATATTCTGATTCTGTGGTCTTGGTGGGAATTGGAGGAATGTGCTAAGTGACTTTTGTAATCAGAAGGATGACTATTCCACATTCTAAATGAACCAGAATATAAACTGCCTGGATGGGGGGCGGGGAAGAATTATCACTGAAGTACACACCTGGTTGTTTTTTAACATTGGGTGGCAACTGATTTCTCATCTGTGTATATTAGTCAATAATATCTACAATATTAGATTTCCTTTCATCTGTAATGTGGAGATAACACATCAGTGGTTAAGAGCGTGGGCTTTGGATACTATGATTAGCTTTATTTGAGGATTAAGAGAGGCTAAATAATGTAATAGAGGAGATAGAAATTAAAATTGTAAGATGCATTTATATAAAAGTCATTGTTACCTTAAGAGACATAAGGGTGTGTGTGTGTGTATGTGTATGTGCTCTTGGTTAGCTTAGGTCTTATATTAAACTTCCCAAATGCTCAGGGTACTACTGTTAAAAATTGGGCCCACCAGAAACCCATTCTACTAGACATAATGATTTAATATGCTCTAATGAAGGTATAACACATTCATGAAGAAATGAAAGATTACTTAATAAATTATATTGGCACAATTGGCAAGCTTTTTGAAACAATGGCTGATTTATTTCCTCATCTATAGGAATATTTGTCATTTTTTGGCAACTCAACATCTTTTGAACACCCATGTTATGCTTGGAGAGCTTCCCGCATTATAAATTCCACCCTTTCAAAGTCAAAATTTTGAACCGTCTCCCAGCCTCCTTCAAAGATATATCAGAGCATTTGACCTCAGCTTCAAAAATTATTATCTACTAGCTCATGACTTAGGTCATAAACTAGTAAGTGAAGAAGTGGGTGGTGCTTAGATTTGATCTTTTGGCAGAGATGGTGGCAGGGACACCTGACTTCTTCTTTGTAATCATGATCCCTAACTGATACATCATTTCGCCCCGTAGACTAAAAGAAATTTCAGATGGATTAAAGAGTTACATTTTAAAATTTAGATTTTTAAAGCATATGTAAAAAGTAAAAGTGAATTGCTGTCAAATCTAGGAATGAAAAATCATTTTAACTTTAAAAAGAAATGGAAAAAAAATCACGAAAGGAAAATCAACATGGGAAATTAAATTATTTTCTCTCTATAAATATTTTCAACAAATACAATATGCCATAGGTTAATTGCTTTATTATATAATAAACTCATATAAGACCTATGAGAAAACAAATATTGTTGCTGAAAGCTTGAGTTAAATAGCAGAGAAATGAGAAGAGAATTTATAGAGTAAAAAACAAAACAAAAAAAGGGGTAATAAACATTTGAGTAAAATGTTCAAATTCATTGGAAATGAAAGAAATTTAAATTAAAGCTGTGATGAAACATAATTTGTTGACCGTGTAATCAGTAATGTTTTTATTTTTAATAGAAATCCCTCATACTGATGAGTATATAGAAAAGTAGTATACTCATATACTAGTGGAGACAGTTCAAATTGATATAACCTTTTTTGGGGAAACATTTAAAAAATATATATCAAAATATTAATGTTTTCTGAACTAGTAGTTCTACTCTGAGAAATATTTTGCTTAAGGAAATAATCTGAAATATCCGTAAAGATTTATACGTAGGATACTTATTGAAGCAGTAGTTATTAAAGTATAGAAGTTAAAATATTAAAGTATGAAAGCAAACCTTAAACAGTACAGAAATGGTTAAATACATATGAACAATTCATGTAAGTGAATATAACAACGTTGTTAAAATTATGTTTCTGAAGAGTTTTCAATAATATGAAAAATACACATATTATAATTTAAATGAAAATTGAGGTAACAAAATTATCTCTGTAGTCTGTCTTGAAGGATGTCAGCAATGAATTCCTCTGAGGGGTGATTTGATAATTTGATTTTTTTCCCTTTTTAAATATATTTATACTTCCAAATTAAAAATTTTTATTTATAATAAAGAAAAAATTCTCTAAAATTAATTTTGTGCACAAGAAAAGCCAGTTTGACTAAATTTGCTTTAAAAATAAAATGTAAAATTAAATGAAACAGCCCTTGTTAAACAACTTGTTTGATGGAAAAATTTGTTTTTCAGTTTTCCACTGCGAAGATCATTTATTTCAGACAGTGCTTTTATCTTGTGCCCTGCTTAGAAACCTCACTGGTTCCCTATTTCTTATGCCTTCAAGTCTAAATCTCTTTGACGGCTTTTCAAGGCCTTCTATAATTCTGTTCCATCAAAAATTATTCCCCCTTACGCTGCCTTCTGCTTGTGTACATTCCAACTTGTATTAAAATCATCCTTGAAACTCCATACTTGTTCGTAAAACACACACACACATGCACGCATGCACGCATGCACTCTTAGACTGTTTGTCTGAGAGACTCATATTGCTTATTCACTCTTTCAACAAATATCAACAAATATCAACAAATATCTGAGTTTCTACCATGGACTGCTGTAGGTGCTGCTGTAGGTCTTGGGGATACACAGTTAAAAAGGTTCAGGAGTCTGTTCCCATGGAAAATTTTGCCCAGAGGAAACACTATTTAATACTTGAAAGGCCAAGAGGTACATGGACTCCTCTACAAATTTGAGGTCTAGCCGTGGACCTTAACTTTGGCACCAGAATTCTGCATATTGGGTCACATTATCTTGTACTTTGGAGGGAAGAAAACCTTCACTGATTTCTATCTTTATTTATCCCTCTCCCCCAATTTTTACAAGAAACAACTATGTAAAATGTACTATTGTATGTGCTATAAAGAAAATGCAGTTGAGGGCATTATTCCTTTATGTCATTCTGTTCCACCTTGTAAGGTTTATGTGCCAGCTTTATTTTTTAATGTATTACTAAAGAAAGTTTTGTTTCCTCTGAGGAATTAGTTTGCTTCCTCCTTTCTGATAAGGATAAGGATATGACACATCCCATTTCTCTTTTTACCCTCCCAGAAAGATTGGTGCCATATTCTTAAATTGCAGTGACATCCTCAAGTATTGGCATATTTGCCTTAGTATTTTCAGATATTGATTTTTTATTTCTAATTATAGAGCTTTCTTTTATTGCCTGTAACTTCTTGTAAGGAGGCCCAGACTCCTGTGGAAAGAGAAGATGGAGTCATCCAGACGCTGCATGCTAGACTGAGGCATCATTCTCAGCTGCTTGGGCTAGTGGTGGCCAGCGGCTCTCAGCTGAGACGCTCTTTGGTAATTGCTCTCAGTCAAAAAAAGCCTCTTCCCTAAGGGTACGTCCCCATCCCTATGATGGCCCACATCCAATACCTGGTTGACTGAGGCAGGAATAGAAAGGCCCAGTTCCTTTTTCTCAAGGAAGGCTAATGCTAAAGGGTATCCTAGTTCAACCGCATGGCATTCGACTTCTTCCTCAGCCCAGCCTTGCATCTCTCACCTTCAGAGATGTTGTTCTCTTGAGTACTCACCAGAACCTCTCATTCATGCAAATTTTGCACTCAGTATCTTTTCCAGGACGTCCTACCTACAATAAGTAGATTAAAAAAAAAGAAGAAAATGTTAATATCCCCTGTTAGTTACCCATAGATACTCTCTGCAGGGTCAGGTCAGTAACCTCACTGCTCTCAACCCCGTACTTCACATTTTATCTATGATACCACCATTGGTCATTGAGCTCCCTTCTGCCGTGGACTTCTATGGGTCTTAGAGTTAGAGCCACATTTCTTAGCACTTAATCCTTTATTGACTTCTGTTGTTCGCTATTGTTTCAGAATGTTTTAGGCATATGGCTGTACTTGACACCCTCTCTCACTGATCCTTACCTTTTTTTGTGTGTCCATAGTAAACTTTCAAGTGCAAGAAACTGGCCGTGCCTTTGAAGAGCTTAAATTGCCCTCATAGCTACTGTGCTACTTAGTCACTTTTTAGCCTGTTTCACTACTTGTGCAGGGAATGTAATTTTATTGTATGGACATTGCAGTCATATTCACAAGAGGCAAAGCTCTAGTCCATACATGCCATTTGTGGTGCTGCTTGAAAATTATGATCTGCTTTATGCCTAGAATTAAAGTCAAGGTTGTTTTAGTTTGTTAAGGCTTCTGAAATAAAGTACCACTCACTTGGTGGCTTAAAACAATTTAATCTCTCATAGTTCTAAAGGTCAAAAATCCCCAGTCAAGGAATTGGCAGAGCGATGTTTTCTCTGAAGTCTCTAGGGAAGGATCCTTCTTCTTCTTCTTCTTCTTTTTTTTTGTAAAGATTTTATTTATTCATTAGAGAGAGAGCGCGCACAAGCAGGGAGAGAGGGAGAGGGAGAAGCAGACTCCCTGCTGAGCTGGGAGCCTGACATGGGGCTCCGTCCCAGGATCTGGAGACCATGACCTGAGCTGAAGGTAGACTCTTAACCATCTGAGCCACCCAGGTGCCTCAGGAAGGATCCTTCTTTACTGCTTCTGAGCTTCTACTGATTGCTGGCAATCCTTAGACTACCTTGGCTTGTCAACTCATCACGTTAATCTCTGCCTCCATCTTCATGTGGCTTTCTCCTTGTGTGTCTCTGTGTCCAAATTTCCCTCTTCTTAAAAGGGCACCAGTAATATTGGATCAGGACCTACCCTAATCCAATATGACCTCATCTTAACCTGATCATATCTTCAAAGATACATTTCCAAATAAGGTCATATTAAGAAGTTAGGACTTGAACGTATCTTTTTGAAAGACACAGCTCAGCCTATAACAAATGTATACTTTGCTCTACCCTTAGCCTTCTCATCCAAGACCAACATGACAGATGCTACAGTCATCCTAAGCATCCTCAGTTGAGGAAAATTGCTTTTATTTATTGGTTGACATGTGACATCACACCTAAGAAGAGTTCACAGTGCATCATGTTAAATACTGATAGAGCCCCTGCAGGCATTGGGTGTGCCTTCTAAGTTTGTCCGATGCCCTCCTCATCCCTTTCTCTGCCTGTGCCTACCTCTCCTTTGCCTAAGGTATGCAGGGTGCAACATTCAACAGAATTCTATAATTTCGTAATTGTGCCCTCTGCTTCAAACCTTTTCTTTATCTTTCTTTCCTCTTATCCAACTTTCCTGTCTTGTGTATCAGTCTGCAGATTGTATAAAATGATGGGAGTCATTTGGATGGATCCTCCTTTTCTAAACTTTCTGTATTAACTTCTGAAATGAAATAAATATGGAACATTAATTCAGGCAGATGTTGAGATATTTTTAAAAATGTGAAGAGAAACTACTCCATGGACACATAAATTTAGGAGACATTGTATACTAAATTTCTCACAGTTCTGAAGGCCAAAAATTCAAAATCCACATTTCTAGTTTTGCAAGGTCTTTAGAATATTTAGGTTTGTGAGAATTCCCATAAGCAAACAAAAACAACAAAACATGTTTAGCTTGGTTTAAGTCAGCCTTTCCCAAACGTATTTAATCATGACACACACTGAGGAGAGCCAAGTCGTAGAACTTTTTCATAGCCTCTGTATGGGAAACAAAATAAAACTGTCATCATCTTGGAATGTCTCTCTACACAGAAGGCTTTTCTAGATTAGTCAATGACCCAAACTGATTAGAGCTAGTAATGAGAACCTCAGACAAAGCCCTGGTTTCTAAGGGAAAGGCTCATCCCCTTTAGGATGTATTTTAGCATAGATATTAAAAATACAGGTTCCAGAATCATGTTGACTGGAGTTTAAATTACTTCTCCACAACTACAAACTCTTTGTCTTTGACTAAATTATCTAATATCTCTTAGCTCAGTTTCCTCATTTATAAAATGATTATAATGACAATAATGCCTACTCACAGCATGATTATAGAGCTGGAATAGTCCATGTGAAATGCCTGGCATAGTCCTCAGCACACACTTCAGTCTCAACTCGAAGTCCCCCCCTGCCCCAATTCTCTAACACACACAACATTACTAATACTAAAATCATATTGAATGGTGGCTACCTCCCCCAATGTTCCATCTTACTGCTTTTTGCTTTTTGGCTTTGGAAAGGACACCACACTGGGCATCAGGCTAACAGAGCTGTAGCTCCAGTTCTGGGACTGCCCATTTAAGAGGCCCTGGGAAATCCGTTCTCTCCAGCTTTCATTTTCTTTACCTGTGAAATGCGCACAAGATGCAAAAGGTCTCCTCTTGTCCAAAACTTGGAAAATCAACTTTAAAAAATTCAACAATGGTATAGTGGGCATCTTGTTGCCACGAATAAACATTTTTATTTCCACGTGCTGCATAACACTTTCCCTTATTGCAGTAGTTCTTTCTTTATGCTAGTTGCTGCCACCGCCCCAAACTTGATAGAGAGTCACAGTAAGATGATCTTACAGGATGTCTAAAAGATTTCAAGAAAAACACTGAAATGTGTGAAATACGTTGACCACGGTTTCATAGATTCTGCTGATTTCGCTGGGGACTTAGATATCAGGCAGCCCAGTGTAGGGTTAAGGTCATGGATCTGGAGTCACGAGACTGGCATAATTATCTTGGTTCTACCCCTTTTCATTTGCTTAAGCCCTTTGTCCTCAGTTTCCTCATCTGTAAAATGGCATCTCTACCTTCGTAGAGATATTATAAGATAATATGTGTTAAGCAGTTAAAAACAATGCCTGTTGTATAGTAGGCACTCGCTATGCTTTGCTCTTACAATTCCTAGGTTATCCAGCATTTTAACAGATGAGAAAACTGAGACTCAGAGATTAAAATGCCTGACCTGGAAGTCACAGAAAATTAATGATAGAGCAGCACCTGGATTCAGGTTTTGAGCCTGATTATCCCTCCCTTTCCTCAACAATTTCGTTCCAGAGAGAATGGCTGTAAAACCACTTAGTTGCTTTAGTCATCCAGTTTAATTACCCTCAAAAGCCCTAAGTCACTTTGGCTTACTTTTCAAATTAAATTAATTTTTAAACAAAATCCGTTGAGTCAGTGATTTTTCTGGTAGGTGAGAAATAACAAAAGTTTTCTGTGTAGATGAAATAAAAATCAATTTAATTCAATTCCAAAGATATTTATTAATTATTATATAAAGGAAGAACATGTGTATCATTTTATTTTAGGCTCTTTTAGGGGAAAACCTCCCCCCTTCCTTCTTGTTTTTCATGAGGAGATTTTATTATTATTTTTTTGGCAGACCTCGGCATGTGGACATTTATCCACGCAATGATATTTATTTGAAATCTGCTATATTCCAGATGCTGTTCTAGGTAGAGAGGAGAGAGTAGTGAGCAAGACAGGTAAATTCTACTTTCATGAAGGTAATGTTCTTAGATAGGGGTCAGCAAACTATGGCCTCCATCCACATCTGGCTGCTGCTTGTTTCTGAAAATAAAGTTAAATTGGAACACAGCTGTGCTAATGCGTTTCTGTTTGCCTATGACCACTACCGCCCTACAGTGGTGGAGTTGGGAAGTTTCAGCAGAGACCCTATAGACCTCAAAGCCTAGTATATTTACCATCTGGACCTTTACAACAAATGTGTGTCCATCCCATCCAGTAGGATAAGCTATTCAATAAACAAGTAAATAAACAAATATTTTAGATACTATGAATAAAGTAAAACAGGATTATGTAATAGAAGCAACGAAATCTTTACATTTGAGTGATTATTGAAGGTTTTTGAGGTGGTGACCTTTGAACTGTGACTGGACCCTAAGAAGTAAGTCATGTCAAGAACCAGGTGGCGAAGTGTTTCTGGAAACACCAACAGCAAGTACAAAGAACTTATAGAACCATCACTGGTGGTATGTTGTGAGCAAAGGCAAGGTGGAAAAAGAGAAAGTCAGAGAATATGCAGGGGCTGAATCACAGGGGCCCCTATTTGAGGGAGAGTGGCATTTGACCTGGAAAATTGGGGAAAACTTGACATCTGTTAGGTCATCACACATATCTCCTCTCTCTTCTATACCCACCACAAGGGTGTAGGGCACAGTCATCTTTTCCTGTATGGATAAAAGTCTTCATATTTCTGTTCTCTTTTGACTTCTCCTCTTGCCATTGGGTTGACAACTCTGGGTGCTTTTGGTTTCAAATCCTAGGTTCTGAGAAGGACACAGCCTCGTTTTATCAGTAATAAAGTTGCACTATATTTTAGTTTTGATTTGGCTTATTGTATGTTCCTAATTGGCTATAACCCAGAGAGGAAAGAAAAAGAGATTCTTTAGCAGCCTCATAGGCAGATTTCTTTCAGTTAAGTGTCATGGCTTTGATATCACAACATAGAGTCCGGTGCAAATTTTCATGAATAAAATACAATTTACATACAGAATAAATGAACCATCTAGGCAATATAGAGTCTAACATCATATTCTAAAATGCAAATGAGATCTTCCTGTGATCTGCATTTTAAACTGTAATTGTCTATGTAAGTCAGGGGCAAATGAGCAAAGAATAATTAAAATGCAGAACACTGTATAGGTAACTATAGCTGTTCTAACTAAAGGGATCTCTGTTAGGAGAACTGGGAAAACCACAGATAAGAGAATGACAGAGTTGCAAGAACTGTCCAATCATTTGTCCTAGTAACCCTTAGAGAGTACTTCACTCGGTAGTATACTTAGATCAAATTTGCTTTCACCCAAGACATTCTTAACTTACTTTAGTCATATATTCATTGTGATAACCCTATTATTAGTAGTGTTTCCTAATAATCATTAGCATTAATATATTGATAATATTATTAAATAAATTAAATGATAATAATTATAATTATTAATTCATACGGTTGTATTTAGTGGCAGAATTGGGATCCCAACCAAAGCCATCTGATTCCAGAGCCCATGCTCTTAAGACATGGTCCTCACATTGATGATGGGGATTTTTGTGGAGCAGGCTGTTTGCTTGAGAAGGTGCATGGGCTTTGCAGTCATATGGATCTAAATTCAAACCTGGGATCTGTTTCTCATGAGCTGCATGATTTGGAGGACCTCATTCATGTAGCTATTCAATCCAGTTTCCTCATCTTTAAGTTGTGGGTAAAACACATAGCTCATAGGATTGTTTGGAGGATTAAATGAAGTGAAATGAGAGCATCACATACAGCGCCTCCCACACGGTAGGCACCCTGTCAGGAAAAGCTATTTTTATAGTTGCTGTATTCACATAGCAATAGAGTGAACTCCAGTTCAAAGTAGTAATATGTTAACAATTGCCTGGTCAAACTTGGCTTGAATATCTGAAATGTAACTGATTTTTTAAAAATTAAAACTGAAATTTATAATTTGCAGACATAGGAGTTGAGAATCCATGCAGATTGGTTTATCGCAGCTCTGGTACCCATGTGGACCCACAGCGGGGGCATGAGGTCGTGGGCGAGGGTCACAGACATGATCAGTGGAGGACACAGAGTCACACATCAAAAGACGTAGAGAACTCAAACCAGAAACAGGGAATTCCTCATATAACCATGTTGTAAGCAGTTTATCCTATCATGTGGTATCACCTCTTCCTCAGGGAATACTTCTGTAGGTTTTATGTACTGCCAAGTTGGATAAATCCAAGCAGTTATGTTTAATACAAGAAACTCATACTTGTTTAATTCAGTTATTTACAGTCACTTCCTGTGCCTGGAGTAAAAAGGTCCAATGAACAGCATCCCTAGAAACGTAGACCAAGGCAGGGTGTATTTTTGCTCCCATGTTTTGCCTTTTATATTGGGGTTCTGGGTAAAATCAGGATCAAAATTCAACTCTCCATTATAGAGTTTTCTTTTATTATGAACAAATTTTATACCAGCTATCATTTATACAGCACTTTTGCATGCCAGGTGATTCCCTATTCTTCTATTTTTATCTGATTTTTTTTTATTGAAGTGTAGTTGACACACTGTTACATTAGTTTCAGGTATACAACACAGTGAATTGACATTGACTGTACTATGCTCACCCCCAGTGTGGCTACCATGTGTCACCGTACAATGCTGTTATAATATTGTTCCCCATATTCCCTATGCTGTACCTTACTTATGCATGCCATAACGGGAAACCTGTACCTCCCACTCCCCTTCATCCATTTTGCCCATCTCCTCACCCTCTTCCCTCTGGCAAACACCAATTTGATTTCTGTGTTTATGGGCCTGTTTCTGCTTTTTCCTTTGTTCATTTGATTTGTTTTTAGATTCCACACATAAGTGAAATCATATGGTATTTGCCTTTCTTGGTCTGACTTATTTTACTTAGTATAATACCTTCTAAGTCCATCCATGTTGTTGTAAATGGCACAATCTCATCCTTTTCCAAGGCTGCATAATATTCCTCTCTGTGTGTGTGTGTGTGTGTGTGTGTGTGTGTGTGTGTGTGTGTGGTGTATATACACCATATCTTCTTTATTCTTTATCTATTCATCTGTTGATGGACTTGGGTTACTTTCATATCTTGGCTATTATAAATAATGCTACAATAAACATAGAAGTGCATGTATCTTTTTGAATTAGTGTTTTCATTTTGTTTGGGTAAATACCCAGTAGCAGAATTACTGGATCATATGGTAATTCTATTTTTATTTTTTTAGGAACCTCCATACTGTTTTCACAGTGGCTGCACCAATTTGCATTCCCACCAGCAGTGCAAGAGGTTCCTTTTTCTCCATATCCTCACCAACACTTGTTATTTCTTGTGTTTTTGATTTTAGACATTCTGACGGGTTTAAGGTGATATCTCATTGTGGTTTTGATTGCATTTCCCTGATGAATAGGGGTGTTGAGCATCTTTTCATATGTCTCTTGGCCATCTGTATGTCTTCTTTGGAAAAATGTCTATTCAGTTCTTCTGACCATTTTTTAATCAGATTTGTTTTATTTGTTTTGGTGCTGAGTTATATAAGTTCTTTATGTATTTTGTGATATTAATCCCTTATCAGATATATCATTTGCAAATATTTTCTCCCATTCGGTAGGTTGGCTTTTCATTTTGTTGATAGTTTCCTTCACTGTGCAAACCTTTATATTTTGGTGTAATCCCAGTAGTTTACTTTTGGTTCCTTATTCTTTTAGATTTGTTTCTAATCCTTTCAGAAAGCTCTTAGGGTACCATTAGGGAACCTAAGGTTTAGGACATTAATCATCTCACACGGGTTACACATGTGGCATCAAAGTAGCAAAGTCTGTGCCCTGCTCAGTGTGCCAGGCTTCCTTCCACATGCAGCTGATGAACAACAAACACTTTGACCTATCAGTAAGACTTCAGAGTTATCTAGAGCTTGCCACTGGAGTCCTCTATGAGCGGATCTAGGTTTCTGCTCATATTTCTATAGCACATTTCTCATAGGCAGGTAAAACAAATGGAATCAGAGTATATGTTTCCAATTCTCTGTCTTCCTCCCCATATCTCTGGGTGGGGGGAGAAAAAAACAACAACAAAGAAAACCTAAACAAATAAAACCCCCATGATGGTATCATCGAAGGGGCTAGCATTAGAAATTCAGAGACTTTATTAAGTTATATTTTCTTAGCATCAAAATATCTTGTCTATTTGATCAAAACTTTTACCAGTTCACTAGAAAAAATTACCTAAGGCAGCTGTTTGTCAGTTAATCATCTAAATATTTGCTAACCAGATATTGGTGTGTTAGAAGGGGAACGCTATAATCTCAAAGACTTTTATCTTGTGTCTACACAGACTATTACTTTTGGTTCTCTAAATCAAGGTGAAGGCCTCTACTTGGAAGAAAGATTAGAGCAAAATAAAGCCAAAATTTTTTCATTCTAAAAGTTAATTTCTCTAAGCAAATTCTCTCAAGTGGAAGGAAATCTGTTGAGTGGTCACTGTGAAAATTTATTTAATATGATCCTTTATTTTTGACTTAGCACCTCTAGCATATATCTAGATACCTTTTTTTTTTTTTTTTTAATTTGGTAAAAGAAAGAAATGGTGAGTGGTTTTAAAAAAAAGGGATAACAGAGGGGCACCTGGGTGGCTCAGTCGGTTAAGCATCCAACTCTTGTTTTGGCTCAGGTCATGATCTCATGGGTCGATAGATCCTTACATTGGGCTCTGTGCTCAGCAGGGCGTCTGCTTGAAGATTCTCTCCCTCTGCCCCTCCCACAGTTCTCTCTCTCTCTCAAATAAATAAATAAATCTTAAAAAAAGGGATAACAAAAAAAAACACCTGTTCTGTTTAATTTTAAAAATGATACATTTTTATGTTTATTTTTTAAAACCATGCAAATGGAAAAACACATAGTCTAATTTCATTCACTCACTATGGAAGTTTTAATGAATAGAGATTCTGAGCATAAAAATGTACAATGCTATTCACCTGGACTAAGCTGTGGTCTGAGTTCCACAGCATCCACCTTAGGCCATTATGGAGAATGTGGCTTATGTGCAGAATTCCAACCCACATCACTGAAGGTTGTGCTTTTAAAACAACACTATGATGTTGGGGAGAGGAATTTGAGACTACAAGGGAAATTAAGGCCTCTGGTAAACCCATGAAAGCTGTTAGGGAAGTCCATCTGGGGACTTTTGACTGCCCCCATGCTATTTTCCTTCCTCTGATTTCTCACTAAGGAACTCTTGTTTCCCATTCTACAGTCTTGCTGGAAACCATCAATCAAGATGCCACTTTTACCCCGGTGAATGGTGTACATGTGTTCTAAGCTCTGGCTAGCTAGTATAGTTCCCAGAAAAGTAGGTCGTAAGGGGCAGCTGAGTGGCTCAGTCAGTTAAGTGTCTGCCTTCAGCTCAGTCATGGTCCGGGGGTCCTGGGATTGAGCCCTGCATTGGGCTCCCTGCTCTCTCTCTCCCCCTGCTGCGCCCCCTGCTTGTACTCTCTCACTCTCTCTCTGTCAAATAAATAAATAAAATCTTAAAAAAAAGCAGGTCCTAAATCATTTGATCCAAACATATATTCCATAGGCAGTTCACCTAGGAAAATTTCATTATTTCCTTCTACCCCCCACCCCCATTACTGCTTCGTTAAGGAATGTTTTTCATCCTTCCCTTTGATTCTATGAGAGACCTCAAATTCTCAGTGTGCTCTTTTAAATCTCTCTTTAAAAAAAAAAAAATTATTTTATTATTGTTATGTTAATCACCATACATTACATCATTAGTTTTTGATGTAGTGTTCCATGATTGATTGTTTGCGTCTAACACCCAGTGCTCCATTCAGTACGTTCCCTCTTTAATACCCATCACCAGGCTAACCCATCCCCCCACCCCCCTCCCCTTTAGAACACTCAGTTTGTTTCTCAGAGTCCATAGTCTCTCATGGTTCATGAGATCTTTCTTTTACTTTGATTAGTCAGATTTAGTCTCTGTTGCTTGCAACCAAAGAACCCTAACAAACACAACTTTTAAAAATTTATTTAAATATACAAGGATACACATTAAATAAAAAACTACAGCATTGCTATTTTATGTATTTATAATACATAATTGCTATTGAAATAGCAATAATACAATGGTCATATTAATTTTTAATGTTCATCCCTTAGTCCTTGGACAGATTTCAGGATCTCTCTCTCTTACCAGTTTCAATGCAGTTGACTTGGGAGATAGACATGAACAATGCTGAGTTTTCAGGTTTTGAGAAAGAGAATAGTTAGAGGCTGAAGGGTACTGGAGGGAAGTTTATTAAGCTGCTTTAAAGTATAGTTGAGATAAATAGTTACATATACATTTATTTTGTTTTGTTGTAGCTAAAATGCAAAAAGACCCTTTTTTTTTTAAAGATTTTATTTGTTTATTTGACAGAGAGAGACATAGTAAGAGAGGGAACACAAGCAGGGGGAGCGGGAGAGGGAGAAGCAGGCCTCCCATGGAGCAGGGAGCCCGATGCAGGGCTCAATCCCAGGACCCTGGGATCATGACCCGAGCCGAAGTCAGATGCTTAATGACTGAGCCACTCAGGCACCCCCAAAAAGACCTTTTTTTATACCTGATCCTTCATTAAGTGTTTAACATCTAAAATATTGACTTGACAATTAGATAAATTACCATCTTGATCTTTTGGTTCTTCTCACAGTTGAGGAAAGGATATAGAAATATAAATCCCCACCTGGAAGAATTTCATTGAAGTGTAATTTGGGGAGAGGTTACTATATATATTTCAGTACTCAAATGCATTTCTGGACAAACCATATAAATTTTTAAAGTCATGTTTATGGGCCTCTGTTGCTGGGCGAATCATGGAATTGGCTCGGGAGATGTTTTGTCCCCTTCATTTCAGATTTGGGCCACTTATATCCCTTTCTCACTACAAGCGATCAGAATTCACACGGAACATGGGTTTTCTCTTTATCAGGGGGAAAGAGACATAATAGCTGAAGATGCCTGGAAGAGATCGCATTCTCTCCCACAGAAGAATATGTAATGGTATAATTTCAGATATAATGATACCTGTGGAGGCTTTGCATTTTACAAAACAGAGAGAAATTTACATGCGGTGAGGAACCCCTGACTATTGATATCCATAGGGCACTTTGTTTTGGGGAAGCTCCTAATTTTATTCTCACACCAGTCTTGGGAATCAGATTCATTTTAGAAATGAAGAAACTGAGGCTAAGGATTTAAGTGAGATTCACTAAATTGCCCCAGATGGGAAATGTAGTAGTTTAGATTATAATCTTTCCCTTTGTCACCGGAGCCCACATTCTTTGCATTAGAACACAGTGCCTTTCTAAATGCTCTTTAAGCCAGGCTGGCTCAGCAGGCCTGTCACAGCATAGTTCCTCAGCTCTCCTCCTCATCTCCGTCAACCAGGCCCTTCATAATTCTCAATTCATTTTATAAAAGAAAAAAGAGCAGACTCCTGTTTTGCACAATTTTAGCCAAAAGCGCCTTATCCCCTTTTACAATTTATCTTGTTATAGGTGAGAGAACATGAATACATAAGTACTAAACCTCCAGTCTTCAAACTAACCAAAACCATAGAGGAGATGAGAAATATAAATACCAAGTTACAATTTCAGTGAACCATAGAATTCAAGATTGGAAGGAATGTTAAATTGTCAGATTCAATCTTGGTTATTTCTGAAGTTACACTGTATAATAGGTGCTTGCATAAGACTGATGTTGTTTCAGAAAATTGTGTGCCACATAATCACAGTGGAGATTTATTCAGTGTTTCCCATTTGTGCCAAATAGTGTTACAAGTGAATTACCCATATAGTCCCATAATAATCATAGCCCATTGTTTGTGTGTGTGTGTGTGTGTGTGTGTGTGTGTGTGTGTAGAGAGAGAGTCACAGCCTATATTAATCCATATAAAACCCATGTAGTCTTCACAATAACTCTTTGAAGAATTTTTAAAATTATTCCTCTTTAGAAATGAGGAAACAAGCATAGGCTTATTTATTTTTTATTATTTTAAAGATTTATTTATTTGAGAAAGACAGCACAAGTGGTGGGTGGGGGGGCAGAGGGAAAGAACCTCAAGCAGACTCCCTGCTGAGCGCGGATCCTGATCCCACAACCCTGAGATCAAGACCTGAGCCAAAATCAAGAGTCAGACACTTAATGGCCTAAGCCACCCAGGCTCCTGGGAGAGGCTCATTTAATTTCCTTAAAGTCACACAGCTCGTAAGCAGTAGTTGGGATATGAGAGCAGAGGTGTGGCCCCAGCAGTACTGGATTACACTTCCTCATTGGATCTGGGGACGAACCGCTCGCCTTCTGCAAGGGTCCTCGCACTGCTCCTGCACCGCAGAGATGATGACTTTGTGAATGACGTTTTCATTATCTCTTCGAAGTTCCTTTTCCTGTTCTATAGGAAAGCTATTGACTTTTATACATTTACTTTGCTATTGGGTAACTTACTGACCTTAATTATTAGTTGTGATAGCTTTTTAGTGTTGCCTGCTGAGTTTTCTAGGTGTACAATCACAGCATCTACAAATAAGCATGCTTTTTCTTCTTTCATTCCAGTTGTTATACCCCATATCGGTTTCTTGCTTTAATAGATTGGGTATAATGTAGGTCTTTGTACAAATTAGTTGGAATGATGAAAATGCTGTGGAATTTTGGAGACTCGATAAGGAGCTAAGAAGCTTTTCAGGTATAATGTAATAATAATGGTCTGGCCTGAATAATGGTGTGGTAAAATCAATATCTATTAGAGAGGAATTTTATATTAAAAATTGACTAAACTTAAGGATATGGCCTGGGAAACACTAAAAGTTTTTGAACCTGAAGCATGCAAGTCTAATTGATAATGATCAGGAAATTGACTTTATTTTAATAGCTGCTGAATTCCAGTAATCTGTTCATCTGAAATAAAGCGACTAGAAAAAAAATTAGAATTTTCAGTTTATAAACAGTTCTAGGAATGTGTCCTTAAGAGAAATTAACATATATTGTTTTTATTTTTACAGCCTCTCCATAGTCTGATATTTGCTCTAACTACCCAGAAAATATATTTTACAAATTTAACATAATGCTTATCTGGTTTATAAAGTAACCTGAAAAGCAAATATACTGATCCATTTAGCCTTTTAAAACCCTATACTGGTTTTTCAGATTTAGCCCACTTCAGAATCATTAGGAGAGCTCTTCAGAAAGGTTGTTACCAGGAGATTCATAATTTTATTAGTTGGGGGCAAAGCCTAGAAATCGACATGTTTAGCTGTCAGTCCAGGTACTCCCGATACTTTGAGAAAACCCTGGTCTTGGGCTTTTCAGTTAGTACCTGCGCTTTGAATTTGTGTGCTGTATTTGGTACACACATCCCGGTCATTCACACACCGCATTTCAATACCATCTCTTGCTTCTTTGAACATGGCATGTTGTTAAATTTTTCCATATCCTTGTCCATATGGTCTGACTTCTGAGAGTGTCCTGATTTTCCTACCAGAATAACAGCCAAGTTACCCTTCTCAGCTCTATTTAGATTCAGGAAAGTCTTGGTTTTCTTTCTCAGGGTGGTGAGACCGAGGGTCTGCGTGCCCCTCACCAGTGGGGACGGCAGCCAAGTGATTCTTTTCCTAGTGGGACTGAGCAGGAGCACAGGTGATGCCGCAATTCCTGCACGGATAAGGAAGCCTCTAGGGCAGTCCCCAGCCTATGCAAAAATCCTAGCCTTTAGGGAGTTTGCTGTCACAACCAAATGAGGATTAAATGAAAGCAAAATTTTTAAAAAGCACTTTTATTACTCCTATCTATTTTGCTTAGCCTCAAGGAGGAGGTAGAACAATATTTAATGTGGCCTACTCTATAAAAATAAAAGAAGATGCTATATACATGCAAGTACAAGGAAATAAAAAATCTGAATGCGCAGTGCTTTTATCTACCTGAAGTAATTACCTATAAAGAAAAGGGGGAAAGGCTAAAAATACACTACCACTAAAATTTAGGATTTCCATTAACTGCAAGAGCAACAGAGATGGATTAAAAACAGAATAGTGAACCAGAAATATGGATGATACCAAACACCTTGAGCCTGTTTACTTGAAAGTGGGTAGAAATATCCTGCCTGATTTTTGTTCAAAACCCAAATTAAATCTAACTGGGAAGACTGATGAGCCAACACTCTGAGATACTTGGAAAGGAAGGAAGACTGGTGGTGTGTGGCAGGAACTATATATCTCACGAAGAAACTTCTGGAGTTGGGACTGAAATACAAAAATAAGGTCCCAGTGGTGATTGGTGAGTTGAGGCGACTTCCTGCCTCTGACTGCATGACTGCCAGACTGTTACGGATTGGTTCTAGAAGAGCCCCCCTCAGGCCAGATTCTCAGAATTCAACCATGGGCTGTGTATTGCACATCACTGTAATGGCTTATTTACTTAAGAATAAAAAACACAATAAATATACCCTACCACACAAACCCACCCACCCACCCACCAGAATACTGCAGAGCAAGAGAAAGAGCATCAGCATCCTGAAGACAATGCTCACAGAAGGTATCCCCAGCTGCGTCAGTCTGTGGCAGCATCTTTGGGGTAAGTTTATACTTCCAGGACCAAATGTGACCGAGGCAGCGCTCATCTGAATGGAGAGTTTCCAAAATATTCATATAGAAATAGTTTCAGTATATTAGAATTTACATAATTTGCAAGATTTTTTGCATTCTCTCTTTTTTTTTTTTCCGTGGAAAGAAAGGGGGAGCCCCATCTCTTCTGATTCCTTGTAGGTGGTCCTGTTGTTCCTTCATGGGAGCAGAAAGGGTGTGATTTTTTTCTTCTTTCAAAGATCGTAAGTGGAGGTTATTGCTCCGCCTTTATTGTCTGTTGCATTCCCAGGACTGCCGCTTCTAGGAGTTTGTGTAAGAGCCCAGCAGGGGGCTTTCATTATCTTTTTTCTAAGTGTGGTCTTCCTTGCCTTCCCCCCTTGTTTCCTTTCTTTCTGCAGGTATCTTCATTTTCATTTCACTGGGATGTCTCTTTGAAAAAGAAGAAAGTAGTGTGCTCCTTTAGAAGTATTTCTCATTCAAAACAGAGATTAATAAATTGAGAGGAAGGAGATGAATCAAGAAAGTTACAACTCAAAACGCTGCAATTGTGGGAGAGAGAAAGGGAAAGAATAGTAGATAGTGTGAAACAATCTGAGGCAGAACACTGAAAACCGCTATTCAGAAATGCCACAAATCGGACGTTCCCTTTCGTCTGTCAATCTCCTATTCTCAATTCTTATATACCATCTCTTTCTCCTGATGCTCAGTCTGAAGTATTTCCTCTCCTGAAGAGAATAGAGTTTTTCAAACTCAAGAGCCTAATTAGGAACAAGGTTTTCCATCCTTTCACCATTGCCTTGTAAGTTCAGCTTCTCTTTCCTGCACTATTTACAATGGAGGCATTTATAATAAAGGGTGTCACAGTAGGATACTGCTGTCATTGGTAGTATCGAAATGAGAACTGTGGAGAGCAAATAGACATAAGTTCAAGTACTGCAGTGTCTATTCTTTGTGAGTGCTTCTGTCTAATGCACTCACAAGTAGGCACATACCATATTGGGGTGACACCAAGCGGGTTGTGAGGCTCCTCGGCACTGTCATTCCATTGCCACAGCCATATGGGATAAGCCTCACAGTTAGTATTAGGGAAAGGTTGCTCACTTCCAAATTCTGACACCACGCTTATGGGCTGCTTTCATTTAGCCTTCAGGCAGGAGTGCGACGAGAAATGGATGAGAGGAAGGAGGACTTTTCTTGGGAGGGATGTGCAGGATCTTAGTTTTAATCACAGGCAACAGTGCTTCTCACACTTCAGCATGTGTGAGAATCAACCGGAGAGCAAGATTCTTAGACGTTGCCACTAGATGGTCTGCGAAGGAGCCCAGTGATTTTCATTTCTGGTATACTTCTTATTGATGCCAGAGCTTCCAGTAATTTACTGGACCACAGTTGGGGCAGCAGGGATGTCAGGCACAATGTTTCTGGGGAGAAAAATCCAAATAGGAGATCTCTGAAATTTTGAAATTATCCTTGACTCTCTCTCACACGTTTCCTACTCCCCTGAGCTCTCTCGCCCTCCGCCACAATTTCCAGTCACTGATCTTATAACTTCCACCCTTAAATTACCTCTTTAGTGCACCCCCACATATCCACTCCCCACTTTAATTCAAACCCGAATTGTTTTTCTCCTGAGTCTTCAATAGTATCTTGAATGACCCCCCAAACTCCACTTCAGTCTTGTCTCAATTTAATCTAGCCTCCATGTAACTTTCTTTTTAAAATAAAATCTGATCAAACTTCCTCTGATTAAAATCCAATGAAGGCCTCCAATTCTGTACGGAGTGAAGTCCAAGCTTCTTAGCATTGCATATTAGTCCTTTCTGATCTCTCCCTCATCCATCTGTCCAGTTTTCTCTCTAGCAGTTCTCCATCCCATCCCCTCAAACAACGCTTTATTTATCTGACAGCCATGTTGAGCTACTTGTGGATTCCTGAACAAAGCTATAAATCTCTCCCTCTGAAATATCTTTCATTTTCAATTGGGGGGAATTTCCATTTGTCATTCAAAATCCAACTTGGCATAACTTCTCTGTGAAATTTTAACTTGACCCTTCAGAGCCAGCTGCATAAAACCCTCCATTACATGGTCACTTGTCAACTTGTAGTTATTATTTGCTTATTTTCTTCTTCTAAATAGTATGATTTCCTTGAAAGCAGGGTGCAAAATGTGACTTGTGCAGCATCTTGTACAATGATGTTTACTCAATTAAGTTGATTTTAAGATAGATCAAATCACATTTGAAGTTTTCCATTCTTCATATACAGAAGAGAGGAAAGATAAAGGAATTGTGCGGCAGCCTCTAAAATAGGGCTACAGAGTGATGTGATGTCTTTGCTAAAACGAGACAGTTCAGTCAAATAGGATTTCTGTCTTATTAAGAGGCTTATGCAGATCGCTGTAAGGACCACAAACACTTAGAAAGCTGTGAGTGTGTCTATCTTTGTTTCAAACCTTATGCTTTAAGTGCATTGTTTAAATACTCAGTAAAAATATCACCAATTGTATATAGAGTATGCAAATTGCTAATACTTGGGTTATTTATTCCAACTGTGCTGTGCTTTGAAAAACTATTGGATATCCTTTACCTCATTAAACATGAAGCCTACAGCTAGTCTGAAGATTTACAGGGTATCTATTTTCCTATTAACCAAGAGGAAAAAAATAACCTTTATACAGTACAACACAACAGAACACTCTCCCGCTAACCTCCTCTCGCATTCTCTGCTTGTATACACTAGACAGAGTCAAGGAAACTGCGGTTACCAACAAGCTATGTTACATTCTTACATTTCTCTAAGGCCAGGGGCAACTCTTAAAGATTTCAAGGCTAAGAGGGAATACAAGTTATAAAACCAAACAATTCTGGCCCTAAGCACTACAAAAATAGGCCAAGGAATATTCATTGGGGTGGGTAGCCTAGACTTATGCTGGCAGAGGGAGGAGAGCAATAGACCAAGACAGAGACCTAAGACAGGTGGGACTTTGAAAAGTGCTGGTTTCTGAAAGGTGTGACCTGGACTTGTGGTTCTCCATATGGCTCCAAGACCATCTACGGAAGGGAAGTCTCCTAGCGAACATGTCACATTTTTTTTTGTTTTTCATAGCCTAAATTCTCATAGATCAGTGACTCACGTATATGACTCACTCTCCAGCTGGCTTCAGTCTATTAAAGCACTTGGCTTTCAACATGAGCTCTGGTCTGAGAGGAAGAGAAGGAAGAGGGGATTGTTGAGCTGATTCTGGGCTCTGATTTTATATGGGACTCAGCTTTGTGCTAGCCATGATGCCACTGCACAGTGTCGTGGGGGAGCATCCTGTTTCCTTTGGTTCCTTTGACCTAGATCCTCTTTCTAAACCGCCCTATAAACAATCTAAACAACCCCTACTATCACATAATGCAGGAACAAATTCACATTTGCATTTTGACCCAGAAGAGTCCTTAAGGTAGCCCTGATGTTGCCATTGGAGAATACACCAACAATTGTAACCTTTGAGAGTATACTGTGCTCATGGTTGCCAAGGAAATCAAGAGAACAGAGCACGCCTGTTGCAATTTTATTGTCTGTTTCAGGAACTGTAGCCTCCAGATGGAGGAGATAAAATACAGCCTGTGGGTCATTTATGTGATAGTTCTATTCTCTCGCTCCAGATTCTCACCTCTATGCTTGAATCTTGTCTGCATCATCCTTGGGAAGTGGCCATACATTCTAAGCATAAACAACCCTAGTGATGGAGGAATTCACTACTTCTAGAGAGAACACTTGCCTAGCTATAGACCCTGATTTTTAATTCTTAGAGCAAGTACAATCTGCTTTCAAACTAAAGGTTGTTTGGTATTGGAAAACATTACCAATGCTCCTAGTTCCTTTTTGGTGTTATTTCTCTTTAACTTCTTGGTTACTCTCCTCTGAATATTTCCCAAATTTTAAATTTTATTACATTTTATGAAATTTATGTAAAATTCAATGTTGACTTAATTCTTAATGATTAGGTGTTTTATTATGTGTTAATAGATAAAATATAGAAAATTTCATAGTTTTAAGAACATTTAAAGTTTTCCAAACAGAATAAGGTTTTAAATTCTTAGTGTATATATGTATAAAAATATAAATGTATTTATAGATTATGTCTGAATGGAAGAGAGACATATTCTGAGGGCCTCATAGCAAGATTGTCACTTTTCATATGTTAGTTTTTCATACTTTTATGTAGTATAAAACTATCAAAGCCTTAAGTTGGACTTGTTTTTATTTTCTTAAGTTGGAGTTTATAAATATTTCTGTATATTAGGTTTACCATGCAAGGAACAACCCGAAGGTTGTTTTTTTTCTTTAAAAAAAGAAATATATATACATATATATATATATATGTATATATATACACATATCTTATACCTGTATGTTTTTGACCTTAGTAATTAATACTTTACATAACCTGTATCCATCTCGTTAGCATCATTATGAATCTGGCTACTTGTCATTAGCATACTGGTGACCTTGAACTCTACTGCTTTGTTCCAGCTGCTGATTTAAAGGTGGAACAGAATAGGCTACACTGTGTTAAATCTTCCTGGATGAGAATTTAATTTTTACAAATGAAATATATGTAAATATAATATATGTATATGTGTGTGTATATATCTCATGACAAAGTGAAGTTTATCCTAGGAATCTGATGATTGTTCAGCATTTGAAAATTAATCAGTATAAATTATCACATCAACAGTCTAAAGAAGAAAAATCATTTGATCCTCCCAGAAGATGCAGAAAATGACTTTATCAAAATTAGATATCCATTCATGATAAAAACTTATAGCAAAGTGGGAACAGAAGGAAACTTCCTCAACATGATAAAAGGCATCTATAGAAAAAGATAGCTAACTTCTTAATGGTGGAAAACTGAATGCTTGTCTATTAAGACAGAGAACAAGACAAGTTTGCCCACTCTTAACACTTTCATGAATATCATACTCTAGGTTTTAATTAATTCATACTGATAGGGAAGAAAGAAGTAAAACAGTCTCTATTTTCAGACAATATAATTATCTATTTGGAGAATACTAAAGAATTTACAAAAAAACTACTGGAACTAAAAAGTGAGTTCAGTATGATTGCAGGATATAAAGTCAATGTACAAAACTAATCACATTTCTATATATTAAAATTATTTATTTATTTATTATTTATTAATTTATTTGAAATATGAAAACATAGAATTTTTCAAAAATTTCTGGGGTACTTGAACTACTTAATTTTAAGACTTACTATAGCTACAGTATTCAAAGCAGTGTGGTGTTGGTAAAATTACTGATACATAGATCAAAGGGACAGAGTATAGAGTCCAGAAGTAGACCCAAGGTATAAGATCAATGGAATTTTAACAAAGGAGTAAAGGTAATTCATAGTTGAAATGACCATCTTTTCAACCAGTGATCCTAGAACAATTGGACATCCATATACCAACAGCAAAACAAAAACTTTGATCCTTGAACTCAGAATGGGTCATATACCTAAAAATAAATTCTAAAATTTTAGAAAATAACATAGGAGAAAAATCTTTGTGACCCTGGATAGGCAAAGCTTTCTTTGGTTAGACCACAAGAACACAATAAAAAAATAAAAATAAATGATATATTGGAATTTATCAACACAGAGAATTTCAAAACTGCTGCTCTTCGAAAGACACTCTTAAGAAAATAAAAATACAAGTCATAGGGATGCCTGGGTACAGTGTCTGACTCTTGGTTTCGGCTCAGGTTGTGATCTCAGGGTTGTGAGATAGAGCCCTGTGCACTCAGTGCAGAGTCGGCTTAAGACTCTTTCTCTTTCTGTCCCTCCCTCACTCTCTCTCCCCCACCAAAATAAATAAATCTTTAAAAAAATATACAAATCATAGACGGAAAGAAAATATTCTTTTATCACATATCTGATAAGGAATCTGTATCTAGGATAAATAAAGAACACCTAGAACTCAATGGGAAGAAAACAAACAATAATTGAAATATGTTTTTGAAAAAATTTTGAACTGATACTTTACCAAGGAAGATATAAATATGCACATATGCACATGCAAAAATTCTAAACATCATTAGTCATGAGGGAAATATAAATTAAAAGCATGATGAGATACTACTGTTAACATGGCAAAGATTTTTTAACTGATAATAGATTGTGTTTGTGAGGATAGAGAGCAGTTGGAATGTGCATAATTGGCTGTTGAAAATGCAAAATTGTGCAATAACTGTGGAAAACAGGTTGGTAATATCTTATAAAGTTAAATATCCACTTACCATCCCTTTCTGGGAATACATCCACATGAAACAAATAGTTTTTTAATGTAAAAATCATATGTAAACATCTGTGTTAACTTTATTCATAATTGACAAAAACTGAAAATAACTGTTGTCCATTAACAGGTGAATGGATAAACTGTGGCACATCACACTATGGAATACTACTCAACAAAGTAAAGGAACCAACTACTGATACTCGCATGATGTGGGTGAATCTTGGCTGTGTTATAGTAAGTGAAAGAAGCTAGCTCCCAAAGGCTATATACTGTATGATTCCATGTATTTGACATCCTGGAAAATACCAACCTATAGACCCCCAAAATGGATCAATTATTGTCAGAGGCTAGGTGGGGTAAGAGGGAAGGATGATGACATGGGAATGGGGGAGGTTTTTTTTTGCATTAATAGAATTTTTCTATGTTTTGATTTTAGTGATTTAGTATGACTATGCATTCGCAAAACTCAGAGCATCTGCTATATACAAAAAATATGAATTTTACTCTGTAATTTATACCTTAATAAAAGATAATTAATATAAAGAGGATTTAAAAAAGAAACAATGCGGACACCTGGGTGGCTCAGTTGGTTAAGCATCCGGCTCTTGATTTCGGCTCGGGTCATGATCTCAGGGTTGTGGGATCAAGCCCTGGATCAGGCTCTGTGCTCAGTGGGGAGTCTGCTTCTCTGCCTCTTTCTCTCTCCCTCTGTGCCTCCCCCCACTCCAGTGCATGCTCTCTCTTTCTCTCTAAAATAAATAAATAAATCTTTAAAAAAATTTAAAAAAAATAAAAAGAAATAATGCAAGTCACATAGGATTAAGTTTGAGCCCAGATGATATAGATTGTAAATGTCATGGGATTTTAAAGGAGTGAATCACTGTAGTGATCAACTGGAAGATCAGAAGGAGTATATAGTTTTTTATTCGGGTCTTGAAAAAGTCCAATTGGTGAAAGGAGGGAAAAGGGCAAGTTCAGAATGGTGAGGGGAACTGTTTGAACAAAATTGTGGTCACTTTGTGCCATGATGATGTTTTTTTCGTTTTGTCTAAAGACTTGGAAAGGCAACCAAGTGTAACAAAAGATTTTAATCCCTGATTTATTATGAATCAGTTATACAATTTTGGATAAATTACTCAAAATATTTGATTCTTTATTTTGATATCCTTAGAAATAACAGGAATAATAATTCCCAAGATCCAACCAACCAACCAACCAACCAACCATTTACTTAGCCCCTAAATAATTCCAGATGTGGCTCTAATAACTTCTAGCTGAAGCACCAGGTGTAAGTTACTTAACCTTTCTGAACTTCTTGTCTCTTCTCTAAAAAGAGAATGGTGATGATACTTACATGCTAGGGTTGTTGAGATAATGTGGTCAGTGGTGCTCAGCTTGTTTGTACTGTTTTATTTTTTCAAAGATTTATTTATTTATTTGAGAGAAAGAGAGCGCACATGTCCATGCACGTTGGGGCGGGGGAAGGAGCAGAGGGAGAAGAGAATCTTAAGCAGATTCTCTGCTGAGTGTGGAACTGGATGAGGGGCTTGATCTCAGGACCCTGAGATCACAATCCTAAAATCATTACCTGAACTGAAAGCAAGAGTTGGTCACTTAACCGATTGTGCCACCCAGGCTCTCCTGTACTGGTTTTAGATCAAATATATACTTAAGTGGACACAGGCTGGGCAGGGAGCACACAAAATTCAAAGCCAAGAAATGAAGGGAGAATCTGATGCATTCAGGAAACTGTAATAGTTGGACGTAGCTGACAATCAAGCTTTAAGGGAGAGGAATGGTGAGAGAATAGATGAGCACTAGCTAAATCACGAAGAGCTATGTGTGTTCTGGCCTTTATTTTTTCCTAATTATGAGAATAGCTATGGAGAAGTGTTGACTTATTTGAGAAATACTTGGGATGCAGAGTTTACAGTGTTTAGTGACAAATTGGGATGGGAAATGAGGGACAAAAAGAAATGTAGGAGAACTCATCCATTTCTGGCCTAAGTGACTGGGATGTTTGTTATGTTAGTACCTACCTACGAAATGAAACTCCAAAAACAGGTGTACATGTGTGTGTGTGTCTGTGTATGTGTGTGCATGTGGGTGTGCATATTGGATTGGAGGGTGAGAATGGTTGAAATTTGATTTTAGAAATGTTGGGTTTGAGGAGGTAATGGGCAACAAGTAGAAATTTTCAATAAGCAGCTATATATTTTGATCTGCAGTTTAGAAGAGAGGCATGAGCCTGAATTTGTGAATTTTAAGAACGTAGGTGATAGTTGCAGGTACGGAAATGAAAGAAGTAAAATATGTTGAATATATACATTACACAGAGAAGAGAGCTAAATACATAACTCTGGGAAATACAAGTATTTCATGTGTAGGATGAAGAATTGAGTTCAAGGTGGAGACTCAGAGGGAGAGACTGGACAATTCTGACAATAAAAATAGTAAAGGCTAGTTAACATTGAGTGCTTATTATATAATAGACTCTGTGCCAAATAACATGCTATTATGCTCTCACTTTATATATGGGGAAATGAAGGCTTAGGGAGAATAAATGATTCCCAGGGCACACAGCTACAAGCGATGGATGTGGGTTTGAAGCTCAGGATGTCTGACTGCAGAGCTTGAGTTCTTATAAAGTAAATCCAACTTGGAGAGTTGTTAGAAAAGTGGGAAGAGAGAAGGGAGAGTTTAGCTGTGTTAAAACAAAATTTGTACATTTTGCCCTGCATTTAATAACTAGGAAGAGAAGCCATAGGTGACCTTGAAAATAAACATTCCCTGTAGGTGGCAGGAGGTGAAGCCAGATTACAGAACATTGAACAGGTGGAGCAAGGACAATAGTAAATATAATCTTAGTGGTGATGGCAAGATCACTTTTTCAATAATCATAGCCCTTTGGGTTTATGGAATAACTTTAAGAAGATTAAGAACTGACCAGTTGGTAGAAAATTTAAAGATTTTTAACAAGTGTGTATGTGCCACATAAGGCTGTGAGGGAAGTAAAACTACTATGTTAAGTAAGACTCCCTTTTTAGCAACAACACCCCCTACTGTCCATTCAAACCCAATTTTTGGGACTGGTTCTTCTGTCCACCTGAATAAAAAAGTTAGCTGAAGTCCAGACTCAAGAATCTTCTGTTCACTCTCAGATAATGAGAAGTTCTTTGTAACTTCTTCCCACAAAGGAGTATCAATCCAATCATTAATTTGTCCAGTATAGCATAATGATCAAAATCTTAAAACTTTGTTTGAGGTACAGCTTTCCCATTCCATCTCTTAGCTAGAGCCTGATTCAAGCTGATTACGTGCAGGAATAGTGGCGGGGCTCCAAAGAGTGCTTCTCTTTACGCTACCAGAACTTTTGTTCTTCCAGAGGTTTCTGACCAGTGAAACTTGGGATATTTTCAGCAGTGGAGGAGTATCTCTATATAAGGAGCAGGAAAATTCCTTCATTCCAGAAAGTAATGTGAATGAGCTGGGTTTGGTGCTCTCTGGGTCTAGGAGCTGTTTGAAAAGTTGACTCATTCACTCATTGAGAAGTTTCCTGGGTTCTTTTTAGACCCTTTTCTCCTCACTGGGAACTGTCTAATCTAATTCTCTAAACAGAGAAGGGTATTAAGTTATTGCCTGGTCAATTGTGACTTTTTCCTAAGCTTGGGTGGCAGAAAATACAATTTTTGTTTTCAGGGGATCTTCTGAGGTCCCTTGCCTATATACACGTGTGGGAGAAGGAAACTCACTCTGTGTCACGTTTGCTATGGGAACCAGCTACTTCGGCTCATCTTCTTAGGCAATGCAATTGATTCCCAAACTGCTGTTTCCATGGTGCTGTTTCAAGTGGCCTCTTTAGTCAGCTTGTCCCTCTTTATATTTTTCAGGCAAGAGACATAAGCGAGTCTGCTCTGTTTCCCAAGTTGCCAGGACATATCATAAATGACCTGAGTGTTCATTGGAAACCCCTTTCTCTAGTTTTGAGGTGAAGGGCAGGAGCTCCCATCCCTGACCTCTCAGGGATAGTAGGACTTAAAACATCCCAATGGCTTTCCTAAAATTCCTCCTTAGTCTCCTAACTCTTCAACATTTTATACTTTCTATGTGGAAGAAGTGTTGAAGACTGTGAATTAATTTTGTTATAAAATCTTGGGTAGTCTTGAACCTGAATGTGGAATGATGTGGCTAATTTCTTTAGGTCTTTGCCTAAATTGATTCTAAAATAGTTTATTTAAATTGATTATGACTTGAAACTGAGAGGATTTTTGTTCTCATTTGCATGAAGTCCTCTCTAAAAAGAAAAGCATGTTGAAGAAAGAATTCAAAGTACTGACCCATGCCTGGAGATGCTGGTGTTGTATCTCTGAATGAATAAATTCAGTTGAGCATTAATTAAAATAGCAACACAGTGAATTAGCACAGCTTTCTTGTGCAACATAATGATCAATAAAGGAAAGACACGGGTGCCTTGGAGAAAAATTTAACCCAAGTGCAAATCTTTTATTCATAAGTTTCAAATTAAATCTGCTTAACTTTTGAAAGCTCCATTCAAACATTAATAAATGTTTTCATATCAAAGGGGGAAAATGCCACACTTCTTTTGTAAACTAAAATGCATATGATTTTACATGTTCCCAAATGAAAAACATGAGTCGAGCACAATGTATAAATGAGAGAAATATTAAAATGAGTTTATTGTAAGCAGAAGCTCCAGTACAAGTTATGTCCACAGTTGCAAGGTGTGGTTATGAACAGTAATCTTTATCATTTATGTTTGTCAAATAAAGAGTATTCTTGACTAAAGAATTTAATTTATGTTAAAGCAACAAATGCAATTCAAGTATTTTACAATCACAAGTGCTAAACAGGTCTCTGTAAAGACCATTGCCATTAAAGCAAGACTAATGTGGGAAAAAACAATAAAAGACTAGTCACTCTCTTTATGAACAATAGTTGCTTATAAGGCTGACCTGAGAATGGTCCAAAGAGATCCAGCAAGGCCCCCACTTCCAGTGGTACATTCACACATGTTCTTATAGTTTAAAGCATTATGTTTTACAAAAAGATAAAATGGAAATCTGACTCTTCAGCTCATGGTGCTTGGAATGGCTGATTTTATTCTGTGAAGGCAAAGGACCCTAGTTAAGACCATTCTCAAAATATATGCAGTGTATTCTGTGAGGACGTCCCACTGAAGAATAAACACAGAGCACTTAAGAAAAAAGAATTAAATTACCAAAGATAGCTACAGTTTGGTTCTCACTTTGGATTGTTTTAGAGATGTACAGATTAATTTCTTAGGCTCCTGGTGAGTCAGCCGTATTTTCTTTTCTTTCTTTCTTTCTTCTTCTTTTTTTTTTTTGGTAAAGATTTTATTTATTTGACAGAGAGAGATACAGTGAGAGAGGGAACACAAGCAGGGGGAGTGGGAGAGGGGGAAGCAGGCCTCCTGCTGAGCAGGAAGCCCGATGTGGGGCTCGATCCCAGGACCCTGGGATCATGACCTGAGCTGAAGGCAGATGCTTAACGACTGAGCCACCCAGGCGCCCCATCAGCAGTATTTGAAGTTAAGATCGTGTTAGTATTATCATGAGATGAAAGCAGAAAATAAAGTGAAATAAAATAAAATCTTTAATTTATAGAATCCTCCCCTCTCCCCGCTATCACAAGGGGAATGGTAGTGATATAAGAGTATTCATAATAGATCTGATTGTGAACTGACTGTATGGTGGCTAATAATGTGAGTTTTGGGAGTCATATGACCAGGATTCTAATTCTGGGTTTACAATTAATGCATTTTCTATAGGCTAAAAATGAACGAGGTTGGTGGAAGGTTATCTTTGCATGAGGAATGCTTTAAAGAAACCCAAAGATGAAGGAGCAGGTGGTGTAACTGAAATCTTAAAGTTGTTTCCTGACACATTTCCACCTTTGGCTTCCATCGTGTCAGATTACACATCCTAAAACATTACTTTGATCATCTCATGTTCTGTTCAGGAAATTACACTTCACTACTGTTCCTCCAAACCCCCATCTTCCTCCCCACCAAAATTCTAGCCTCTTCAACTAAAGACTTTCAGTATCATACACCAATCTACTTTTCCAGATCTTTCAACATTTCATATTCTACATAATGTTTCTCTGTCATCAAACTAGGTACTTAACTTTGGAAAATCTTAAACATTCTTCCTTTCACTGTTCTTATTTGTCCCTATCTGCAGTGTTGCCCCCGCCCCACTCCACCTCCCTTAAATACCAGCTCATAGCCCAAAATCTCACCTCCTTTACAAAGCTGTCTATGACAATTTCAAGATGAAATGAACTCTCCTTTTTTAAAATGTTGGCAGTGCATCCTGGATACCTTTCAGTGTATTTACACATCTACCTTTAGTACCCTAGAAGTGCTGGACTTAGGAGTGCAACCAGAAATCAGTTTACTTCTTTCCTTGTCACTCACTTTGCTACATCATCCCCCCCTCCCTTCCCAGCCCAGTACAGATCTTCCTTGACTTACCCTTATTGGGTTACCTCCCAATAAACCATCATAAGTTGAAAATATCGTAGGTAGAAAATTCACGAAGTATACTTAACCTACCAAACATCATACCTCAGCCTAGTCTACCTTAAATGTGGTCAGCACACTTACATTAGCCTACAGTTGGGCAAAAGTATCTAAAAACACAAAGCCTATATGATAATAATGTTCAATGTCTCATGTAATTTATTGACTACTGTACTGAAAGTGAAAAACACAGTGGTTGTAT
Organism: Halichoerus grypus; assembly: GCF_964656455.1. Lineage (NCBI taxonomy): Eukaryota > Metazoa > Chordata > Mammalia > Carnivora > Phocidae > Halichoerus > Halichoerus grypus. The sequence continues at coordinate 14,529,336 of NC_135714.1, forward strand.
GGGAACATGATGGTTGTCAGTGTGTTGGGTGCTTACCCTCTTGATTGCTGGCTGACTGGGAGCTGTGGATCACTGCCCCTGCCCAGGACCACAAGACAGTATGTACTGCATATTGCTCGCCTGGGAAGAGATAAAAGGGCAAAATTTGAAGTATGGTTTCTACTGGATGCATATTGTTTTCACACCATCGTAAAGTCAAAAAAATCTTAAGTCAAACCATTGTAAGTTGGGCATCTGTTTTTGAACTGATCTATAGCTTTTTTGGCCATTTTCATATATAAACAAAGTTTCATTTCAAGATATTTTTAAAAGTCCAGTCTGGCCTACATTAAAACTTCAATCTCTTTGCTCTTTGCAGTGCAGTTCTAAGCAGCTCCAGCCAGGTTTAGATGTAAGCTTTCCAAAGAGAGTGTCTGTCACCAAATCCTTTTGCCTTACCAAAGATGCTAGTCAAATTTTGCAAAACAACCATTCAATATATTCTGACCTAGTAACAGAATAAGATGGGTCTTTGAAATTCTATAGCTTAGCAAATTAAAGCCTGATGTCAGTATCCCTTCTGACAAGCGCACCAATATCTCAGTGGAGTACCCTTCTGGCTTTCTACATTTGAGTTTGGGTTGGGGAAACCTAATTAGTATTATTGGAGGGAAAACTAATATGGCACCCATTTCCCAGCTCCTCCCTTGGGACAGAAAGAAGAGAGCGGAATCAATCAATATAATATACCACATTAACTGAAGGAAGGGGAGGAAGAAACCTCCTATGTGATCATCTCATTTCATGCAGAAAAAGCATTTGGTGAAACTCAACACCTTTTATAAAAACTCAACAAATTAGGCATAGAAGGAAACTACCTCACGAGAATAAAGGCCATATATGAGAACTCACAGCTAACTTCACACTCAATGGTGAAAGACTGAAAGCTCTTCCTCCAAGATCAGGAATGAGACAAGGGTGTCTGCTTTTGCCACTTCTCTTCAACATAGTACTGGACATCCTAGAAGGAGCAATTAGGCAAAACAAAGAAATAAAAATGAATCCAAATTGGAATGGAAAAAGTTATATTTCTGTTTGCAGCAACATGATCTTATATGTTGAAATCCGTAGAGATTCCACACATACAAAAAACAAAACAAAACACAACCTGTTAGAACTAATACAAGAATTCAGCAAAGTTGTAGGATAAAAAATCAATACACAAAATCAGTTTCATTTCTTTATACTATGTATCATAATATACACTAACAGTGAACAATCTGAAAAGGAAATTAAAAAAAAAATTTCATTTACAAAGCATCAAAAGGAATAAAATACCTAGGAGTAAACTTAACCATCAAGGCAAAAGATCTACAGAAAACTACAAAATATTAAATAAATTAAAGAAGACATAAATGAATGGAAAAGCATCCTTTGCTGATGGATTGGGAGACATAATATTGTTAAGGTTTCTATACCACCCAAAACAATTTGCAGATTTACTGTAATCCCTATCAAAATCCCATTAACATTTTTTTTTTTTTTTTTTGCGAATGGGATTGCAAAATCTACCTTAAAATTCATATGGAATCTCAAGGGACCCCAAAAGGCCAAAACAATCTTGAAAAAATGTAGAGTTGATGGTCTTATACTTGTCAATTCAAAAGTTATTATCAAGCTAAAGTAATCAAAATAGCATGGTTAGTGGTGAAAACCGTACATATAGACCAATGGAATAGAATAGAAAGCCCAGAAATAAGCCCTCACATATATGGTCAAATGATCTTCAACAAACATGACAAAACTATTCAATGGGGACAGAACAGTCCTTTCAACAAATGGTGCTAGGAAAACTGAATATCCACATTTAAAACAATGAAGTTGCACACTTACCATACACCATATACAAAAATTAACGGAAATGGGTTAAAGACCTGAACATAAAAGCTAAAATTACCAAACTCTTAGAAGGAAACACAGGTCTTCTGCCCATTTTTTGACTTGATTATTTGTTTTTTGGGTGTTGAGTTTGAGAGGTTCTTTATAGATCTTGGATACCAGCCCTTTATCTGTAGTGTCATTTGCAAATATCTTTTCCCATTCTGTTGGTTGTCTCTTGGTATTGTTGACTGTCTCCTTTGGTGTGCAGAAGGTTTTTATCTTGATGAAGTCCCAAAAGTTCATTTTCGCTTTTGTTCCCCTTGCCTTTGGAGACGTGTTTTGAAAGAAGTTGCTGCAGCCGATGTCAAAAAGGTTACTTCCTGTGTTCTCCTCTAGGATTTTGATGGATTCCTGTCTCACATTGAGGTCTTTCATCCATTTAGAGTTTATCTTTGTGTATGGTGTAAAAGAATGGTCCAGTTTCATTTTTCTGTATGTAGCTGACCAATTTTCCCAGCACCATTTATTGAAGAGACTGTCTCTTTTCCATTGGATATTTTTTCCTGCTTTGTTGAAGATTAGTTGACCATTGAGTTGAGGGTCCATATCTGGGTTCTCTATTCTGTTCCATTGATCAGTGTGTCTATTTTGTGCCAGTACCATGCTGTCTTGGTGATCACAGCTTTGTAATATAGCTTTAAATCAGGTAACGTGATGCCCCCAGCTTTGTTTTTCTTTTTCAATATTTCCTTGGTGATTCGGGGTCTTTTCTGGTTCCATACAAATTTTAGGATTGTTTGTTCCAGCACTTTTAAAAATGTCATTGATCGGGATGGTGTTGAAAGTATAGATTGCTCTGGGCAGCATAAACATTTTAACAATGTTTATTCTTCTGATCCATGAGCATGGAATGTTTTTCCATCTTTTTGTGTCTTCTTCAATTTCCTTCATAAGTGTTCTGTAGTTTCTAGAGTATAGATCCTTTACCTCTTTGGTTAGGTTTATTACAAGGTATCTTAAGATTTTTAGTGCTTTGTAAACGGAATTGATTCCCTAATTTCTCTTTCTACAGTTACCTTGTTAGTGTAGAGGAAAGCAATTGATTTCTGTGCAACAGACACTTCTCCAAAGAAGACATACAAATGGCTAGCAGACACATGAAAAAATGTTCAACATCATTAGCCATCAGGGAAATTCAAATCAAAACCACATTGAGATATCACCTTACACCAGTTAGAATGGCAAAAATTGACAAGACAAAAAACAACAAATGTTGGAGAGGTTGTGGAGAAAGGGGAGCCCTCTTACACTGTTGGTGGGAGTGCAAGGTGATACAGCCATTTTGGAAAACAGTGTAGAGGTTCCTCAAAAAATTAAAAATAGAGCTATCCTGTGACCCAGCAATTTCACTATTGGGTATTTACCGCAAAGATACAGATGTAGTGAAAAGAAGGGCCATATGCACCCCAGTGTTCTTAGCAGCAATGTCCACAATAACCAAACTGTGGGAGGAGCCGAGATGCCCTTCAACAGGTGAATGGATAGAGAAGATGTAGTCCATATATACAATGGAATATTACTCAGCCATCAGAAAGGATGAATACCCAACTTTTGCATCAACATGGATAGAACTGGAGGAGATTATGCTAAGTGAAATAAGTCAAATAGAGAAAGACAATTATCATATGGTTGCACTTATTTGTAGAACATAAGGAACAGCATGGAGGACATTAGGAGAAGGAAGGGAAAAATGAAGGGGGGAAATCAGAGGGGGAGATGAACCATGAGAGACTATGGACTCCGGGAATCAAACTCAGGGTTTTAGAGGAGAGGGGGGTAGGGGGATGGGTGAGCCCAGTGGTTGGGTATTAAGGAGGGTGCATATTGCATGGAGCACTGGGTGTTATACACAAACAATGAATCATGGAATACTACATCAAAAACTAATGATGAGTATACTGTATGGTGACTAACATAACATAATAAAAAAAAAAAAGAAGAAGGAAACACAGGGAAAAAGCTTCATGACATTGGTTTTGGCCATGATTCATTGGATATAACACCAAAAGCACAAGCAACAAAAGTAAAAATAGATACATTAACCTACATCAATGTTAAAAACTTATGTGCATCAAAGTACAAAATCAGTAGAGTGAACAGGTAGCCTCTGGAATGGGAGAAGATATTTATAAATTATATATCTGATAAGGGGTTAATATCCAGAATATGTAGTGGACTCCTACAACTCAACAACAAAAGCAAACAACCCAATTACAAAATGTACAAAGGACTTGAATACACATTTTTCCAAAGAAGATATGCTAATGGCCACAAAAGACATGACAAAATAATCAACATCGCTAATCTATGGAAACATAAAATCAAACCACAATGAGATACTACCTCACATCCATTAGGATGGCTGCTCTGAAAATCAAACAAAGAAACAGGTAAAAAATACCCCAGAAAATAATAAATGTTTGCAAGGATGTGGAGAAATTGATACCCTTGTGCACTTTTGGTCAGAATATAAAATGATGTAGTCACTCTGGAAAATATATGGGTTTTTTTCACAAACTGAACAAAAAATTACCAGGCAATCCATCCAGTTCCACTTGTGGGTATATACTCAAAAGAATTGAAAGCAAGTTCTTAGAGATATGTTTATAGCAGTGCTACTTGCAACAGCCAAAAGGTAGAAGCAACCCAAGTGTCCCATCTGATGAGTGGATAAACAAAATGTGATATTAAAGATAAAATTATTCTGACACTTGTTGAAACAGTAACGGAGACTTAAATTCAAGACTACTGCAATAGGAGCATTTCAACAGGGAAAGAGATCAGGAATATAGGGACAAGTGGGGATTTATAGTCAATGAGCAGAGTGTGGTAGTCAGTGAATTATGAAAGAGGAGGCATCAAGGGAGGGTATTCTTGCTAAGCCAATTTAGACTTAGCAGGATTCATGCTGAAAGGAGGCCAAGGGCTAAAATATCAGGGTGGGGGATGAAGAACTTAATCAGATATCAGGAGTGATAGGATATCAAGAGTTGAGTATTATCTCCGTATTAACTTAGCAGGATTCTTGCTAAGACTGGGCTGTGCAGCCTGAGCAAGGACAGAGGCCAAGGTTGAGGCCTATTTGAGAAGAGGGCTCAGAGGAGCCTAAGTAAAGGTTGGTGAAGGCAAGAGTCTTTGTTAGTGGTATTGTGAAAATTATTAAAGGGAAACCTCACTGAAGTGGAGTTGGGAGCCTAGGAGGAGCCATACCACTTGACATCAGTTACAGGAAGAATTGTCAGTTACAAGACCCCACCAGAAGAATCATCAAAGGAAAGGAATCACCAGTTATAGACCTCAACAGGGAAAGATGTATATTCCATCTCCTACAAGGAGTCAGATACCCCTAGCCAATGAGAAACTGTCATCACCCTGAACTCCAGTGGACTTTCATTCAAATCAATCCCTCACAACTTTCTCTTATTTCTTCCTAAAATAATGTTTCTCTCCTTTGTTTGTTGGACTTGCCTATGATTTTGCCATAGCTTGCTTGCCCCAAATTGCAATTCTCTGCTATACTCAAATAAACCCATTTTTTTCTGGTAGAATAACTGACTTTTTTTTTAAAATTTTATTTTATTATGTTATGTTAATCACCATACATTACATCATTAGTTTTTGATGTAGTGTTCCATGATTCATTGTTTGCATATAACACCCAGTGCTCCATTTCAGTATGTGCCCTCTTTAATACCTATCACCAGGCTAACCCATCCCCCCACCCTCCTCCCCTCTAGAACCCTCAGTTTGTTTCTCAGAGTCCATAGTCTCTCATGGTTTGTCTCCCCCTCTGATGCCCCCCCCTTCATTTTTCCCTTCCTACTATCTTCTTCTTCTTCTTCTTCTTTTTTTTTTTAACATATAATGTATTATTTGTTTCAGAGGTACAGGTCTGTGATTCAACAGTCTTACACAATTCACAGCGCTCACCATAGCACATACCCTCCCCAAAGTCTATCACACAGCCACCCCATCCCTCCCACCCCCCACCACTCCATCAACCCTCAGTTTGTTTCCTGAGATTAAGAATTCCTCATATCAGTGAGATCATGTGATACATGTCTTTCTCTGATTGACTTATTTCACTTAGCATAATACCCTCTGGTTCCATCCACGTCCTTGCAAATGGGAAGATTTCGGTTTTTTGTTTTTGTTTTTGTTTTTTGACGGCTGCATAATATTCCATTGTATATATATACCTCTTCTTCTTTATCCATTCATCTGTTGGTGGACATCTTGGCTCTTTTCATAGTTTGGCTATTGTGGACATTGTTGCTATAAACATTAGGGTGCACATACCCCTTTGGATCACTACATTTGTATCTTTGGGGTAAATACCCAGTAGTGCAATTGCTGGGTCATAGGGTAGCTCTATTTTCAACTTTTTTTTTTTTTTTTATAGATTTTATTTATTTATTTGACAGAGAGAGACACAGCGAGAGAGGGAACACAAGCAGGGGGAGTGGGAGAGGGAGAAGCAGACTTCCTGCGGAGCAGGGAGCCCGATGCGGGACTCGATCCCAGGACCCTGAGATCATGACCTGAGCCGAAGGCAGACGCCCAACGACTGAGCCACCCAGGCGCCCTCTATTTTCAACTTTTTGAGGAACCTCCACACTGTTTTCCAGAGTGGCTGCACCAGCTTACATTCCCACCAACAGTGTAGGAGGGCTCCCCTTTCTCCGCATCCTCGCCAACATCTGTCGTTTCCTGACTTGTTAATTTTAGCCATTCTGACTGGTGTGTGGTAGTATCTCATTGAGGTTTTGATTTGTATTTCCCTGATGCCGAGCGATGTTGAGCACTTTTTCATGTGTCTGTTGGCCATTTGGATGTCTTCTTTGGAAAAATGTCTTCATGTCTTCTGCCCATTTCTTGATTGGATTATTTGTTCTTTGGGTGTTGAGTTTGATAAGTTCTTTATAGATTTTGGATACTAGCCCTTTATCTGATATGTCATTTGCAAATATCTTCTCCCATTCTGTCAGTTGTCTTTTGGTTTTGTTGACTGTTTCCTTTTCTGTGCAAAAGCTTTTTATCTTGATGAAGTCCCAATAGTTCATTTTTGCCCTTGCTTTCCTTGCCTTTGGTGATGTTTCTAGGAAGAAGTTGCTGTGGCTGAAGTCGAGGAGTTTGCTGCCTGTGTTCTCCTCAAGGATTTTGATGGATTCCTGTATCACATTTAGTCTTTCATCCATTTTGCGTCTGTTTTTGTGTGTGATGTCAGGAAATGGTCCAGTTTCTTTCTTCTGCATGTGGCTGTCCAATTTTCCTAACACCATTTGTTGAAGAGACTGTCTTTTTTCCATTGGACATTCTTTCCTGCTTTGTCAAAGATTAGTTGACTGTAGAGTTGAGGGTCCATTTCTGGGCTCTCTATTCTGTTCCATTGATCTATGTGTCTGTTTTTGTGCCAGTACCATACTGTCTTGATGATTACAGCTTTGTAATAGAGCTTGAAGTCTGGAATTGTGATGCCACCAACTTTGCTTTTCTTTTTCAACATTCCTCTGGGAATTTGGGGTCTTTTCTGGTTCCATACAAATTTTAGGATTATTTGTTTCATTTCTTTGAAAAAAGTGGATGGTATTTTGATTGGGATTGCATGAAATGTATAGATTGCTCTAGGTAGCATTGACATCTTCACAATATTTGTTCTTCCAATCCATGAGCATGGAACGTTTTTCCATTTCTTTGTGTCTTCCTCAATTTCTTTCATGAGTATTTTATAGTTTTCTGAGTACAGATTCTTTGCCTCTTTGGTTAGATTTATTCCTAGGTATCTTATGGTTTTGGATGCCATTGTAAATGGGATCGACTCCTTAATTTCTCTTTTGTCTGTCTTGTTGTTGGTGTATAGGAATGTCACTGATTTCTGTGCATTGATTTTATATCCTGCCACTTTACTGAATTCCTGTATGAGTTCTAGCAGTTTTGGGGTGGAGTCTTTTGGGTTTTCCACATAAAGTATCATATCATCTGCAAACAGTGAGAGTTTGACTTCTTCTTTGCTGATTCAGATGTCTTTTATTTCTTTTTGTTGTCTGATTGCTATGACTAGGACTTCTAATACTATGTTGAATAGCAGTGGTGATAGTGGATATCCCTGCCGTGTTCCTGACCTAGTGGGAAAGCTCTCAGTTTTTCCCCATTGAGAATGATATTCACTGTGGGTTTTTCATAGATGGCTTTTATGATATTGAGGTGTGTACCATCTATCCCTATACTCTGAAGAGTTTTGATCAAGAAAGTGGCTGTACTTTGTTAAATGCTTTTTCTGCATCTATTGAGAGGATCATATGGTTCTTGTTCTTTCTTTTATTAATGTATTGTATCACATTGATTGATTTGTGCATGTTGAACCAACCTTGCAGCCCAGGAATAAATCCCAGTTGGTCATGGCGCATAATACTTTTAATGTACTGATGGGTCCTATTGGCTAGTATTTTGGTGCATCCATGTTCATCAGGGATATTGGTCTGTAATTCTCCTTTTTGATGGGGTCTTTGTCTGATTTTGGGATCAAGGTTATGCTGGCCTAATAAAATGAGTTTGGAAGTTTTCCATCCATTTCTATTTTTGGGAACAGTTTCAGAAGAATAGGTATTAATTCTTCTTGAAATGTTTAGTAGAATTCCCTTGGAAAGCCATCTAGCCCTGGGCTCTTGTTTGTTGAGAGATTTTTGATGACTGCTTCAATTTCCTTAGTGGTTATAGGTCTGTTCAGGTTTTCTATTTCTTCTTGGTTCAGTTTTGGTAGTTGATACATCTCTAGGAATGCATCCATTTCTTCCAGGTTATCTAATTTGCTGGCATATAGTTGCTCATAATATGTTCTTATAATTTTATTTCTTTGGTGTTGGTTGTGATCTCTCCTCTTTCATTCATGATTTTATTTATTTGGGTCATTTCTCTCTTCTTTTTGCTAAGTCTGGCCAGGGGTTTATCAATTTATTAAATCTTTCAAAGAACCAGCTCCTAGTTTCATTGATCTGTTCTACTGTTCTTTTGGTTTCTATTTCATTGATTTCTGCTCTGATCTTTATGATTTCTCTTTTCCTGCTGGGTTTAGGCATTATTTGCTGTTCTTTCTCCAGCTCCTTTAGGTGTAGGCTTAGGTTGTGTATTTGAGACCTTTCTTGTTTCTTCAGACAGGCTTGTATTGCTATATACTTTCCTCTTAGGACTGCCTTTGTTGCATCCCAAAGATTTTGAACAGTTGTGTTTCATTTTCATTTGTTTCCATGAATTTTTTAAATTCTCCTTTAATTTCCTGGTTGGCCCATTCATTCTTTAGTAGGATGCTCTTTAGCCTCTATGTATTTGAGTTCTTTCCGACTTTCCTCTTATGATTGAGTTTTAGTTTCGAAGCATTGCGGTCCGAAAATATGCAGGGAATGATCCCAGTCTTTTGGTACTGGTTGAGACCTGATTTGTGACCTAGGATGTGATCTACTCTGGAGAATGTTCCATGGGCACTAGAGAAGAATGTGTATTCTGTTGCTTTGGGATGGAATGATCTGAATATATCTGTGAAGTCTATTTGGTCCAGTGTGTCATTTAAAGTCTTTATTTCCTTGTTGATCTTTTGCTTAGATGATCTGTCCATTTCAGTGAGGGGGTGTTAAAGTCCCCTACTATTATTGTATTGTTGTCGATGTGTTTCTTTGCTTTTGTTATTAATTGGCTTATATAATTGGCTGCTCCCATGTTAGGGGCATAGATATTTACAATTGTTAGATCTTCTGGTTGGATAGACCCTTTCAGTATGATGTAGTGTCCTTCCCTATCTCTTATTAGTCTTTGGTTTAAAATCTAATTTGTCTGATATAAGGATTGCCACCCCAGTTTTCTTTTGGTGTTCATTAGTGTGGTAAATGGTTTTCCACCCCCTCACTTTCAATCTGGAGGTGACTTTGGGTCTAAAATGAGTCTCTTGCAGACAGCGTATTGATGGGTCTTGTTTTTTTATCCAATCTGATAGCCTGTGTCTTTTGATTGGGGCATTTAGGCCATTTACATTCAGGGTAACTATTGAAATTTAGTGCCATTGTATTGCCTGTAAGGTGACTGTTACTGTATATTGTCTGTGTTCCTTTCTGGTCTATGTTGCTTTTAGGCTCTCTCTTTGCTTAGAGGACCCCTTTCAATGTTTCTTGTGGGGCTGGTTTTGTGTTTGCAAATTCCTTTAGTTTTTGTTTGTCCTGGAAGCTTTTTATCTCTCCTTCTATTTTCAATGACAGCCTAGCTGGATATAGTATTCTTGGCTGTATATTTTTCTCATTTAATACTCTGAATATATCACGCCGGTCCTTTCTGGCCTGCCAGGTCTCTGTGGATAGGTCTGTTGCCAATCTAATGTTTCTACCATTGTAGGTTACATATCTCCTGTCCTGAGCTGCTTTCAGGATTTTCTCTTTGTCTCTGAGACTTGTAAGTTTTACTATTAGGTGTCGGGGTGTTGACCTATTTTTATTGATTTTGAGGGGGGTTCTCTGTGCCTCCTGGATTTTGATGCCTGTTTCCTTCCCCAAATTAGGGAAGTTCACTGCTATAATTTGCTCCAATATACCTTCTGCCCCTCTCTCTCCTCTTCTTCTTCTGGGATCCCAATTATTTTAATATTTTTTCATCTTAGGGTATCACTTATCTCTCAAATTCTGCCCTCGTGATCCAGTAGTTGTTTACCTCTCTTTTTCTCAGCTTCTTTATTTTCCATCATTTGCTCTTTTATATCACAAATTCTCTCTTCTGCCTCATTTATCCTAGCAGTTAGAGCCTCCATTTTTGATTGCACCTCACTAATACCCCATTCCTCAGTGAGCCCCCAGAGAAAAGCAGTCAATCACTCCTGTCTCCCCCGTCTCTGGCTGCACTCTGTGCTCACCCGGCCTGTGACCGAGCATTTCTATCTCTGGCACACGACCCCATTTGGGTCTCCAAACCCAGCAGATTCCTGGGGTGAGCTCCCATGCCGCTTCTCCCGGGGGAGGAAGGGGAGTCTCCCCAGATCTGCCATTTGTTGGGCCCCTGCTTCCAGAAGGAGGTCACTTTTCTGTTCACAGAGTTGCTGCTATTCTTTTCTTCGATCTCCTGTTGAGTTCGTAGGTGTTCAAAATGGTTTGATCCCTATCTAGCTGAATTCCCGGGACCAGATGAAATTTAGGTCTCCTACTCCTCCACCATCTTGCTCCTCCTCTGACAGTTTTATATTTTAGGTTAATAGCAGATACATATAATGGAATATTATTCAGCTTTAAAAGGAAGGAAATTCTGATACATGCTTTAGCATGTATGAACCTTGAGGACATTATGCTATGTGAAACAAGCCAGTCATAGGAAGACAAATATGGTACGATTCCACTTATATGAGGTACCTAGAGTAGTCACATTAATAGAGACAGAAAGTAGGATGGTGGTTGCCAGGGTCTGGGGAGAAGGGGAGGTGAATTATTCAATGGGTATAAACTTTTAGTTTTGTAAGATGAAAGAGTTCTTTAAGTTGGTTGCACAGCATTGTGTATGTACTTAACACTACTAAACTGTACACGTACAAAGGTTAAGATAGTAACTTTTTTGTTATATTTAATCATAATCACAAATAAATTTATTCTTCAACAGTGTACATGCTTCTCATTGCTATCCATCATCAGTTAGATTTTAGAAATTTTGAGCCTTAGACCTATTACTTTAAAAGTCATCATATGTGACCTACATTGAAATTTATTGCATTGAAATGTATTTACTGTAACTGAATCTTCTTAATTCTGATTGCTTTTTTTTTAAAACAACATCTGTTGGAATACTTTAATCAAATATTTAATGAATGGAATCCATGAAACTTCAGATTTTGACACTTTCATTGAATTATAATTATTGAAAACAAAGCTTGCAAATGAGAAGTAAATGACATTAATCACAACAAAATCAAAGTAGGAATTTAAACAAATTGAAGAATGAGTGCTCAAATATGTGTAAGATGCAATTTTGAAATTCCGTATTTGTGCTTTGGAACATCTTGACTTGGTAAAAAAAAAAAAAAAAATATATATATATATATTTGAGCCCGGGTGGCTCAGTAGGTTAAGTGTCTGCCTTTGGCTCAGGTCACCATCCCAGGGTCCTGGGATGGAGCCCTGCATTGGGCTCCCTGCTTAGTGGGGAGTCTTCTTTTCCCTCTGCCCCTCGCCCCACTTATGTTCTCTCTTGTGTGCTTTCTGTCTTTCTCAAATAAATAACTAAACTCTTAAAAAAATCTTCATTGGAGTTGTTATTGGTTGAAATCATATTTAATAACAGAATGAAACAAATTGATGAGGCCTAATTTTACAGGTTGTGATTTTGAAACATTAAAAAATTTGAATAGAGAAATTATTTGATGAGTTTTACCCTGTTAAAATATTTGTTGAGGAAATATATTCTGAATGGAGAATAAAACAATACCTGGGAGAAAATTTGAGTTTTAATTTGTGTAGTTTAACATAGAAAAAATAATTGAAAATATTCATTTTGTAGAATTTACTCTGAATTTTCCAGTTATCTTGGTACCTACAGAAAGAATAGTCTCTCAAATACAAATATCAGAGTCTACATAGTGGAATTTAAAGGTTTTAGCAGTTTCAAATTTATGAACCACAAAATGTAACTTTGAGACAAATTTCAGGCATATCCTCTCTAATAGTATCATTGGACTTCAATTTTTAATATTCTTAATGTATTAAATGGTGTCTCATGGTGGAAAAATGTACATTCTTGTAGATTTATTTCTATTTTATCATGTTGTGAAGTTATATTTTTAAAATTAAATTTTCTGATTCTTTACTGCTGATATGTAATTTAAAAAAACTGGGGCTGGAGATAAGATTCTTGGATTGCAGATTTTTTTCCACAGTAAATATAAATGTGATTTCATGTTTTCTTCTTGTGAAATTGCATTTGAGAAGTCACAGTTTGGGCAAGAAACTACCAAAACACGCCTGAGTGGATCACCTGGGTGTCCCACCTGTTCCTCTCTGCCCCCATTTTGTGACAGCAGTCTCACCTCTCCTTGATAATCATTCAGTAACTTCTGCCAAGATGGTGGTTCCTTTCCTTCAATGCTGGTCCCTGGACAAAGGGTCCCAGTGTGCCCAGGGACCTGTTGTAGCCAGTGGTTCCATAGGACCTTTGCTGTGTCTCCTGAAGAAAATGTGCTCTCTTTGGGTAACAGGGCCTGATGATGTTCCACCTGCCACAGGGGGGCTATCCTCCTTGGCAGCTGGGCATCAAGTGATCCATCTCCAGAACCCCTCACAGTACCTGCTTTCTCAGACCACTTTCAGTATCAGTGCTTGGTGGTTGGCATCACTGGACATAGATGCTACAATGGGGTTTAGCCTGCAGGATATTTATTAGGCATCAACTCCTTTGGAAGAGAAGGGAGGAAAACAAAATTGTGTCAAAGGCGACATTGAATCATGTGCAGGGCCTGACAAAGCCTCTCCCAACCTAGAAAGGAGCTCTGGAACAAACACGGACCATCAGAGTTGTCTAATGTTGGGCCAAAATGGTTGGGCCTTAATACCCAAGTACTGATCAGTCATTAGATGTGGACAGCCCTAAGGAGGGTTGGCCCTGGATCTCTGAAGCTGTAGCAAATCCTGAAGGGACTTACAGCTGGAGCAATTAAGAAAGAGCTAGGTGGATGACCTCTGTGTCTACCACAGGGATCTAGACTCTGAATTTCCCCTCATTATCTTCAGTGTTTCAGGTTTTTATATTTTGCTCTGTGATTTTTGATATTTCATTATTCGTTCTAAGATCAGTAATAAAGCTCTCTGTGTGGAAGAAGGGGTGGGTGCTGCCTCCACTGAAAGGAGCCAAGAAGACCCTGTAGCTACTGTTGCAGCTCCCTGGACTCTCAGAGCCAGAACTTTCTCCACTCATTCATATTGTGGTTTCTTTCTTGACCATTTCCTAAAACTGTTTGTTGATCATCACCTTTTTTCTGATTTAAAAAACTCCAAGTAATTATTATACTTCTTTTCATTCGTACCCATTTAGACTCCCTGTGGCAATGCATGGGGAAGCTGTAAGGATTGTTCTGAAATTCATTTTAGCTCTTTGAGACTCAGTTTTTCCTCTTCTGAGATTTTACTCCATGAGGAAATCATTCTCTATTGTGATTATTTCTAGAACTGCCTACACAAGAAAAAATGGCTTGATAGATAACTGCAGTGCATCATTATTAGGGGAAGAAAGTTTCCAGAATCCGACTTGAGTTTGAATCTCAGCTGTGTCGTTTATCAGGCCTAAATGCTGGGTGAGTGATTTAATTAAAATAGGACTTAATTCATGTTCCTTAAAAAGTGTTTTTAAATTGCCTTGGAATTTAGTTGTGTTGCTTAGCAATGATTATTTATATATACTACCTTATTTCGTATGGGTTGAACTTGAACTCAGGACTATCTGATTCTTAGAACTCTTTTTTTTTTTCTACTCCATATAAAAAGGTATTTATTATAATGTAATGGTATTCCAAAAAAATGTTACTGATTGTCTCAGAAATTTGAATTTAATATAATTTTCCCATGACACAAAATATTATTCCTTTAAAAATTTTCTGACCATTTAAAAATGTTAGCAAATGTAGGTCAACAAGATATTGTTCAGTTGTACTACATTATAACTGGTTGGAACTGAGGGATGAGTGGAGATGAAAGATAAATGATGTGGGGGAGCGAGGAGGAGGTAGAGAGACACAGAGATAGAATAGAGACTGACGTCAGAGAGAGACAAAGGCACATATACACGAAGAAGCAGGAAGAGGGAGAGAAAGAGACTTTGGCCTTGTGCTTTCCTTAAAGAGTAGTACTCCAAACCAATCCGATTTGCAGGCAAGATAAGCTAACTCTAGCTGACACCTTTGGATATGGATATACTCAAGAAGAATCGATCCCTTTATTTTGTCACTACCTAGAGTTAGTTTATATTAGGGGTTACCAAACTACAGTGCACCAAATCCAGTCTGCCACCCATTTTGTATGGCCTGCAAGCTAAGAATATTTTTATATTTTTTAGATTACTACAAAAATAAAAATAAATTTTTGTGACATGTGAAAAGGAGAGGAAATTCAAAATTCCATCATCATTCATAAACTTTATTGGAACACAAGATATACCCGTTTGTGTAAATATTGTATTTATCTGCTTCCATGCAACAAGACAGAGTTAAGCAATTATGACTCTATATGGCCTGCAGAGTCTCTAATATTTACAGTCTGGTCCTGGCGTTTGGTGTCTCTCGGTCTATAGCCATACTCCTGGGGGATCCAATGGTTTATAATTTTCACAAATTTTGGACACATGTGACCCATTTCTAGTGTTTAAGGAAAGCCTTTGATGAAAGGTGCTGACAACAACTCTTTGAGAAGTGACATCAATAAGGTTTCAGAGTCAGCAGGTGTAGGAACACAGTTTCCTGCCTGCCATGTGAGCCAAATTAGTAAACATCCAAATAGGTTATACTCTGTGTCTTGCTTTGTGCCTGGAACATCTTGGCAATTATCAAATAGCTTCATTAAACACACTCATTCTCTATCATACACTTCTAGCTTTCTGTTTAATTGTATTTTTGCTTTTCTCTAAAGACTTCTGTAGATTCATCTGCTTATCTTATTTCTAACATCTTGCTGAGCTGTACCTGGAGGTTAACATTTAGTTAAACGTCAGGGTGGGTCAAACCACAATTTAAAAAAATGTTATTACAGAGTTTTTCCAAAGAGCTGTGGGGGTCTTCATTCAACACATGCTGTATCCCAAATTAAGCTTTCTTTTGCCTTGTTTCTAAGGATTTGTTATTTATTTATTTATTTTACTGATTTCAGCATTCAGTTATCTTCTGTGTTTTTTTCCTTTCATTGATCTTCTTGGTTACTCCTTCAGGTGTGTCCCTTCTTTTTCTTTATAGAAACAAAAAGTAAAACAGTAGAAAAAGAAAATAATTTTTAACTGATTTCTTTTTTTAAAACAGCTTTATCAAGGTATAACTGATATACAAAGAACTGCATATATTTAATATATACAATTTGATGAGTTTGGACATATGCAAACACCTCTGGTATCATGACCACAATCAAAATAAGATACATATACACCTTCCAGAATGTTCTTGTGTCCCTTTGTTTTTTGTTTTCATCTTTTCTTTTTTATGAGTTGTTGTTCAGTGGGTATTAAGTTTCAGTAATGCTAGATGAATTAGTTCTGGAGATTTGTGGTGCAGCATATTGCATCTAGTTAACAATATGGCATTGTATACTTCAAAATTTGTTAAGAGAGTAGATTTCATGTGAAGTGTTCTTATCAACACACACACACACACACACACACAAATTCCTGTGATTTCTTAGGTTTAAACAGTAAGGTGAAAGTAAAGGAAGCTTAGGATAATCTAATTTTCTATTGCAATGATTGGGATGAGCACCTCACCCTAATAGTTATTAGAACTTAAATGCAAGTGTCTATATTTTTGCTTGTATCACCTTATATCTTCTCATCTACAAAAGGTTGAATAATGCATCCTTATAAAGGCAATACCTTCATAGCTCATAGTCAAATGGAGACCCAGTAAGTATTATGAAATATCAAATTAGAGAAATCATGGAAAATAATCTTCCTCTGACTAAATCCCAACTGCATTTTGTCCTGCGCTACATTTTTGTGGACCTGTCTAGATAAATGTATGACTTCACAAGTTTTCTTAAAGTGTCTGAGAAGGACAGGGCTCACTGAGCTGACAGGATCTTGAAACACTTTGACATCAGTTGCTTTGGCTACTTTCACCTGAGTCAATTTTTTATAACCTGATATTAGTTGACATCATGTGTGAATATATCATGGGGAGAAATAGTCCACAAGCTGACATGGTCCTGACCCAGAAACTTCTCTGGGAGCAAGAATTCCACTTGAATCCATCTATTGCAATTTTTCTCAACCTAAGGAGTAAATGTGTTGACATATATACACTTGTTCACCCAGCCAACATTTATTGAGCACCAGCGATAAGTTAAGGTCTCAGATATAATGATGAATTAAGACATCTTTAACCCCCTCAAGGTGTTCAGAGTCTGCTATAGAGACAAACTTATAAATCATACTACAAGGGGATGTAACACGCACTATGACAGGAGCATGTACATGTGAAGAAAGAAAGATTCTCAGAGAAGGGAGAATTGTGCTAAGAACCCAGGGATGTGTAGGAGTAACCAGGATAACAAGGACATCCAATTCCAGACAGAGAAGGGTGGGTAATATGTGGTTTCTAAAGATCTCTCCTGAGATCATGAGCCATACCTCGTGGTGTTCCTGCCTTTGTGCAGTCCCTAGTCCTTGCATCTGGGCTGGCCCTTTGATTCACTCTTGGTCAGGCAACTGTGGCAGAATTGGTGCTGTCTAACTTCTGAGGCTAGATCCTAAGAAACCTTACACTTCCGCCTGGCCCCCTCAGAACTCTTGCTTTTATGGTGTTCCCTCTGGTAACCCATCTCAGAAGAAAACCTACTTGAAGCCCCCATGTGGTGAGAAGCCTGAGCCCTGGGGAGACACTCCCTGGGGAGATACTTAGTGAGGGACATTAGTCCATAACCATAACTATGGTATCAATTCCTTCCTTTCTTCCTTCATTCACAAAATGTTTAGTGAAATGGTTCTTTCCTAGATTAGATTGATGATGGATGGATGGATGGATGGATGGATGGATGGACAGATAGAAAGAATTGACCTTCAGTTTTTCGGTGACCAAAAAACATGGGATGCATACACAAAGATAGCCAGTTATACCAGTTTTGATTTTTTTCCAAAAGAAAACATAAAATTGAAGCTTTTTCCAGCAATCAAAAAAGGCATTTCTCATATGAGATGACACAAAAATAATGAGAGGTCCTTAACAATATCTTTAATTACAACTTTCTTACAGAGAAAACAATTCAGACATTTTCTGAAACAAATAAGAGACAGCCCCTACCCTCAATCACTTATGCAATAGTGTAAGAGGTATAATCATGAAACACGGCAATCTTTGTGATATAATTGTTCTGTAGTGAGCATGTTTGGGTGCTATCAAAACAAAAAGGGTATGTTGTTAACACAGCTGGGTCCCAGTGGCTTAAGTTCTCCCTGTGGACACACACCTGCTATGGAAATTTGGCCACCCTGTTGTGGGATGTGCTGGAAGCAACTCAGGAGCAGATATGGACTGGGTAGATTGGCAAGGCTCTTAGGTGCCCATTTAATGACTCTATATAGGGCTGTGGGAGCAGGAGAGAGAATGTTTCCTGGGAACATAGGACAGGATATGAGCACCTATCTCAGGATACCTTAGAAAAGGCTGACTTCTTCCCGGATGTCTTGGCCTGCCTCTTTAAGCACAAAGTCAGAGAGGTGAGATAAATGTTATTTTAAGGATTTCCCCTGCAAAGAAGAAACTGACATATTCTTCCATTTTAATTAGTTACTGTCTTTGACAGCCATCAGAAATATTATTCAGTGTTGCTATGCTGTATATAGTGACGTTAGGAAAAGCAAAAGGAATAAGAAAGAGTCTTTCCTGACAGTAGTAAAGGAGGGCTAATTAAGATATGCATGAGGGAGAGTAGGAGTAGTGGTTAAAAGAACAGACTCTGAAGATGGATTTGGTGGGTGTGAATACTGACACCACGACTTGCTAACTCTATGACCTTGAAGGAGTTAGTCTCTGCCTCAGTGTCCTCATTTGTAAAATGGAGATAATTATACATAACTTATGGAATTGTTGAAATGATTAAAAGAATTCATATAAAGTGGTTGGAACACAATTGACACACAGGACACTCAATATATATGTAAATTGCCATTATTGCTTGCTTAGCATATTAATAATAGCAGTGTCTTGGATACCTTTCTCTTATCATACCTATCCCTATCTGCCTGCCTGCCTATCTCTCTCTCTGGCTCTCTATCATCTATCTATCTATCTATCTATCTATCTATCTATCTATCTATCTATCTATCATCTATCTATTCTATCTGACTACCCATCTATCTGAACCATTTATCTATTTTTACACATAGATATATAATCTCCATCTCATAGGTGTGCCAATTAAGGCACAGAGAACTCTCAGCAACTCTGCCAGCAGATCTGATTCAGTTATTTTAACAGAAAAACAAACAAACAACAACAACAACAACAACAACAACAAAGAACTGGTCCAGAATATATCAGTCAAGCTTATACTGAGGTTAATTTCACTAACTGAGTCTGAAGACACAAGCTAAATGTGTCATGAACTATGTTTAAAACACTAATCTTTCAGTAGCAGCCACCCCCTTGCTTACTAGTCTGTTCTTTTAAGGGGTGCACTTTGCATTCACAAACACTCCATGTACTGTTGTATCATGTCAAGCAGTGCTTCTTCATAAGGTAGGGAAAAGAGAAATGAAACCTGGTACTGGAATGTTTTTAGTCTACACAAATCAAGCACCTGAAACCTCCAAGTTAACAAAACACCCCAATGGCACATTCGTTTAGAGCATAGGCTCTGCAGTCAGGCTGCCTAGGAATGAATCTTGGCTCAGAAATGTCCTTGCTATGTGATCTTCAGCAAGTTCATTAACCTCTCTTTGTCCAGATTCCTCATCTGTGGGTAATCACAGTTCCCACCTCACAGGATTGTTGTGAGGATTAAATAAATTAACATATGAAAGGCAATTAGGACAGCACCTAGCAAACACTAAGAACTCAATTTTTGCTATATACTTGTTTCAGTGAAGTTAAATAATAGATAATCCTTTAGCCAGGGACTCCAAGGTCATTGCTCCCACCAAGCTCACTTTGTGCCTCTCTTCATCTCACTCCTTAGCACCAACAATACTGCATTCTTTCTGGTCCTCCAACATGTGACTTCTTTCTAATGTCATGATTTTAGTGTTGGCTACTTTCCTTGCCTGAGATTCTCTTCCCCAGGTCTTCTTACCCTTCAGTGGAATGTCAACAACTCAAAATGGAGATCCCTGACTCTTCTCCCGCCCAAGCTTCTCCTTCACCAGGACCCTGTGATCCCTGACTTCAGCACGCCGTTTCCCTCATGTCACGTATCACAACGCAGTTATCTCATTGTTTGTTTTATTTCTTCTGTCTCCTCTATTAAGTTATAAGCTCCATGAAGGCAGAAACCTTATCTGTCCTTTTCACTGCTTTTCAGAAATGAGTAGATAAAATCCACGTATATATTTCAGGATAAGACAGAACCTGACTAGATTCTTTTTCCCTTGGAGTTGACTGTCACACTTCTAGACCCTGGCATTATATAATTTTTAATCCATTGTCCAGAAGGGTTTTTGTAATAGTGGTATAACTCACCTCAGGGTCTCTGAGCACATCAGTTTCGAAGCCTAAGCACAGATTCATAAGACCTCAGAGGTAAAAGAGAGCTTAGAAGTCTCATAGCCCAGTGTGACCATATTACTGATGACAGCGTGGGGTCTTGGAGTAGAGGAATGACTTGTCTGGTGCCATACAGTTTATCAGAGCAAGAGTTGGAAAAAAAGTTAGATCTGCTTTCTCCTCATCCAGTGCTTTTTTCAAGCTATCACAGTGTCTTTTTCTATTTTCACAGGTAATTGTCTTTCATTACTTTCAACCAGAATCCCTTCACTAGGTGTCTAACCTGTCAACCTGACCACACACTCCAGAGATACCTTAGAGAGGTTCCTACTCTCAAGAAGCATGCATTTGATAGAAACACAGTTTGATAGGATAATTACAATTATTCAGAGACAGCTATGCAAGGTCAGAATAACAGCTCTCTGTTGATTGCTTACTGTGATTTGCATCCTACAATGCTTTTTTTTTTCTCAGACTCGATCTCAGCTAATCATTAAAAACCTGGTAGATTAGATATTTCTGGTTTTGACTTGCAGATAGAAAAATTGACTCAGACATTTTATGATTAAGCCTGCAGGGTGGTATGGCTGGGGCTTCCGTACATGTCTTCTTACAATTAAGTTTCAATTAGAATGGTCAGAAGCAAGGCATAGGAAGTCAGATGATAGGGGATTGTATTCAGACTCTACTGCTTATTAGGCATGTGACCATGGACATTCCCGTTCACTATCTCAGTGTTTTCATCTGTGAAATGGAATAATAATTCCTATGACAAACCAGTGCTTATGTGAAATGTTAGCACAGTGCTGGCAATTTGCAAATGCTCTCCAAATGGTGGTGATGATGATGAAGATGATGATGATGATTTTTTATAGTCAGCTATTGCTCCATTGTCCTTGGGTAGGTTAAATTTCCAATTTAGCCTGGAATTAAAGTATGTGAATCTGGAATGACAAATGTGAAATGCTCTCAAAAGTAATATCTATTTCCTTTCATTATACCAGAACTGAATAAATTTTCCTATGCCTTTCTTTGGCTCTAAAATATTGAGATTGTTTTTTGATCCTGAGAGATGCAGATTTATGTCAGGATTGGATTTTGGGTCATAAGAGGTTATTTTATGATCAATGGTGACATTTACCCCTCTCTTGCTTTCCCATATGATTTTATGAAAGCTGGTCATATTTTATATTACTGGTAAATATTCATGTACCATGTGGGACGGATTTGAAAAGAGTGATCCAAAGGTGCATGTTTTCATATGCATTTTTCTTGTTTTTTAACTAACAGTGCTGAACAAACCTACTGTATATTTTTGGTCTTTAATTTTACACACTTATGTATTCTTAAAGACTTCCTCTAGACTAGACAAGTGCTTCCTAGTTTTAACATGTATAGGAATCATTTGGGGATTTTGTGAAATTACAAATTCTGATCCTACAGGTTTGCTATGAGATCCAGCATTTCTATCAAGTATCCAATCTTTGGGTAACAAGGTTCTGATAATTCCTTAAACTGATGAAGAGCTTTTGAAATATATGCATTCCTGGGTCCTACTCTCAGAGATTCTGATTCAGTAAAACGAATCAGATATCTATATATTTTTTTTTTTTTAAAGATTTTATTTATTTATTTGACAGAGAGACACAGCGAGAGAGGGAACACCAGCAGAGGGAGTGGGAGAGGGAGAAGCAGGCTTCCCGCAGAGCAGGGAGCCCGATGCGGGGCTCGATCCCAGGACCCTGGGATCATGACCTGAGCCGAAGGCAGACGCTTAACGACTGAGCCACCCAGGCGCCCCCAGATATCTATATTTTTAAGTATCTACATAGGTAATTCTGATAATATGTCTTATTTTAGAACTGCCAAACTATATCCCAATTATGAATGTTTTGATTAATCTGGGTCCAATCTATCTTTGCAATCTACCCTTCTATGCCCTGTTCTTTGTCTAGCTGCAGCCACATCAAGTTACTTAAATTTTCTGAATATGCTATCTCTTCATGTGCTGTTTCCTTTGCTTTTAAAAAGATTATATTTTCATTCTATTTATTGAAGAATGACTACTTATTCTTAAAGATCCATCTCTGGTATAACCCCCTCTAGGTAACTTTCTCTGATATGTAGCCTGGTGGTTCTCAAATGGGGGCAGTTTTGTGTCCTTTTCCCCTTAGGGACAATTATTAATGCCTGAAGACATTTTTTGGTTGTCACAGCTTGGGGGGGGGGTTGCTTTTGACATCTAGTGGATAGAGATCAGGGATGATGCTAAACATTCTGTAATACATAAAACAGCCCTCACAACAAAGAATTATGTAGCCCCAAATGTCAATAGTATTGAGGTTGAGAAACCCTGCTCTAGGCTGCGTTAGATGTCCCTCTTTTATTTTTCTTTTGATTGCTTCTGTATTATTACTTATCACATTTAATTTTTTTATTATATATATTTATGTCCCCCCATTAGCTTGTTATGTCCTTGGATGAGAGATTGCTTCTTTCATCTCTATTTCCTCACAACCAGTAGATTGATATGTATATTTACTCTATAAATATCAAAGAAAATAAATTGATAAATATCTCTTTGAATATATAACTGAACTTACAAATAAACTCATATGCAGTGTTTTGTACTGTGGGTGGATGGGCTAACCCAAGATCTAGATAGATTCATGGACTCTGGCTGGGGGTGAGATGTTACTCTGGCTTGAAAGGCGTAATATCAAGTCATCAATCACCAACTGTAGAGTCGACCTCCTGAGAAAAAACTCCATTTATTGTTTTGTCAATTGGAAGGAATACAATTGACTGGAACCAGCTGGCTTTGACCTCTCCAAAAGGCTATGACCCGTTTAATCAGTTTGGAATGCATCCATAACTTTGAAGGTAGATCAGGAGGGATGGCAAGCATAGACAGAGTCAGCTAAGACCAGCAATCTCCCCATTTCAGTGTTTGATGTAGAGACACAATAATTAAAAAAGAAAAAGGTATGAGTGAGGTCAGGGGTAAAGGTAGGAAGATGGGTCATTCTTTATGATTTTGAAAACTGACAAACTGTGTTTAGTTTGGGAAGACCTGAAAAACCTCACATAACTCATCCTGGGCTCCATTTCATCAACAGTGCGGGGAAATAACAAAATCTGCAGTTTCTGCTTTCTATCTGTCATCTAAACCATTCCAGGGACAATAATCCTGGGCAGTGTCTTTCAGTTGGAGCCATTTCCCTGGAGAGATGCAGTTATTAATAAGACATACATTGAAAACTCATATGCTTTCTCCTACCTGCTTTTGATTTTCCCTCTTCCTAATGCAATTTCACTAATCTCTTGGAAACTAGACAAACGAGGGAAGTTCTTCACTGTGCATGCTTCCTAAGTGTGCTCCCAAAATTGAAACGCTATACCATGTGCAAAATTCAGATCTAGGAGACTGGAAATAATCTCTCACATTTTATGTGATTTTCCTTTGGAAGAGCATTATTACATTTGCTTTATTTTATCTTCACCTCACTAAACTGATTCACTTGCCTTTCCTTATTTTCCAAAATGGCAACGCCTCCATAATTTAAATTTCAAGCATCTTCTTTCTTCTCATGCCTTTCGTGTTCATTCCCTTTAGTTTAATATTTCCTGAAGCCCACTAAGACGTGGAATCCCCTGATACTTTATTTTTGTGACACTCTTCCCCTCGTGACCTCACTTAATCGGCATTGATTCCAAGGTCAATTACTCATAACTTTTATGCCCCCTCGGCTTCTCTGCCGTTCTTTCCGTTTATTGCATTTGTCTGGCGGAACACCCATCCTGGTTAATTCGAGATCTCTTCTTCCATACATGTATCTGAACAGTCAAAGATATCCGGAGAGAACACGCCTTCCACCCTCCCACCCCCACATACGCACACCGTCACATCCATGTTTACCACTTCAAATTTGTGACCATAACCTTGTGACTCTTAACACGGCTTCAAAATCCAACTCAATTCTAGACCAGGGGTCAGTAAATGTTTTCTGTAGAGGGCCAGCTAGCCAGTATTTTAAGCTTTGGGAGCCATACGGTTTCTGTCACACTTTGGCTATCTGATCAGGAGAGCAGCCATAGATAGGACATAAATAAATGGGTGTGGCTGTCTTCCAACAAAAGTATTTACAAAAACAAGCAGAGGGCTGGATTCAGTGTGTAAGCTGTAGCTTCGTGGCCCTTCTCCAGACCAATCTTCTGCTGTCCTGGGTGACTATTTTGTATCTTCTTTCTTTCCTCAACCCTTCTACACTTACTCTCCACCCCATGGCAAGCCTTTGCTAATTAACTTTGCTCTCTGTTTTTTTAAAATATCAAAAGAAATCAGAAAGGAAGAATCACATCTCTGGGTGTGAGCCCATGTTACCCTGCATTTTCTCCCATCACTATGGATGAAATATCCACGTTTCTCTTTGGAGCCAAGGGCACCCCTTGTGTGCTGGATCACGAACCCTCTTCTTTACTTCAGGGAAAGTTGCAGCAATCCTTTCCTCTCTTTCCTGTACTATTAATTTTTCACTCTTTGATGAATTGTTCATATAAGCATATAAATATGCTGTAATGTGCCATCTAATAAAGAAAGAAGAAGAAAAAAACACTCCTTGACCTCATATTCCTCTTTAGCCAAAGGTCCATTTCTCTGCTCCCCTTACAGCAAACCTCAGTGAGTTATTTATACTTATTCTCTTCCCTCCCTCTCCTCTGTCCTTTCTTGAACCCACTCCCATCAGATTCCATCCTCATCATTCCATTACAGCAACTCATTACAACTCATTACAGCAACATTACAGTTGACCTACCCCAGTTACTTTTTCATTGTCAACTCCTGTATGTATTATTAGTCTATATCTCAGCAACATTTAAGAAAATTGATAACTGCATCCTCTTTGCTATATCACCTTCATGGGGCTCCTGGGATCCACTCTGTCTTGTTGCCTCCTAAATCTTTGGCTGCTTCTCTGACTCATGATTTCATGATCTACAGGTTAAATGTCACCTTTTCAGAGAATTTCCCTGATCACCCTAGATAAAAAGTGACCCCACCACAGTGTTCCCTTTCCCCCTTAACCTGCTTTATTTTCCCCTAGCACTTATCACCATAAAACTCATCATATATTTACGTGTGTTTGTGTTTATTGCCTTTGCCTCCCTCCACTAGAAAATTTCTACCCTTTGACCTACATCTCCCCATTTCCCTTTCCACCAGTCCTGGCAACCACCATTCTGTTTCTTTCTATACTCTGTTTCTATGAAATTGGCTTAAAACAAATTTTTTTTTAGATTCCACATATAAGCGATATCAGGCAATTTTTGTCTTTCTCTGTCTAGCTTATTTCACTTAGCATAAAGCCCTCCACATTCATGCATGTTTTTGCAAATGGGCAGATTTCTTTTTCTTTTTTTTTAATGGTTGAACAATATTCCAATATATGTGTGTGTGTGCATGTGCGCACACGTGTGTGTGTGTATATCACCAACTAGACATTTTTACAAAGAAGACATAAAAATGGCTAGGTGTATGAAAATTTGCTTAACTAATCATCATAATCATCAGGAACATGCAAATCAAAGCCACAATAAGATATTACCTCACACCTGTTAGGATGGCTGTTATCAAAAAGACGAGAAAACAAATGTTGGCAAGGATGTAGAGGAAAGGGAATCCATGTGAACTGTTAGTGGGAATATAAATTGGTACAGCCATTATGGAAAACAATATGGCGATTCTTAGAAAAAATTAAAAATAGAACTACAGTATGATCTAGCAATCCCATTTCTGCATATGCATTCAAAGGAAACAAAACCAGTATCTCGAAAATATCTGCATACCCATGTTCACTGAAATATGATTCACAGTAGACAAGATAGGGAAACAACCTAATTGTCCTTTGATGGATGAATGGGTAGAGAAAATATGGCAACTGCAGCTTTTAAACATGAGAGCATTGACTACCCAGACCCACATCCGCTTGACTTAAATGACCCTGCTCTTAACTACTATGTCACACTCGCAATAATTTTGAATGAAGGAAGGAAAAACTAAGCAAACAGAATTAATGAAATTCCATATCCATTTTCCCCCATTATATCTAGCCTGGCCTGCTTTAGAAACAGCATAATTATGTTAATTCTATAAATAATGACCTTGTCAATCCTTGTGGAGGGCAACTGTAATCCTATCAGATGTCTTCTGCAAACTGTCTTGGCCACTGCTGGGCTCCATGACTTCCAGCTGATTAGTATTTTCAGACCTCTGAATTGGGAGTCCTTGCACCTAGGTGTGTGATCTGACTGCATTGGGTCTGAGGTCAAAGAGTGTAGTACTAGTGGCCAGGAGCCTGGGTATCCTTGAGTGATCCTGGCGCCAGCACCCACTGCCTTTCTGCTTTTCACCTCTATGTGAATCAGTTTGTTCATCTATCTGTAAAATGGGGTTCATAAGGTACCTCGAGGACTGTGAAGAGGATTGAAATAGTTAACTAGCAGTAAAGAGCTTAGAAAAGCGCCTAGTGCATAGTAAATTAATGAATTATTTGCTAAACAATACCAATTTCTCTTTGCCTCTCCTGAGTCTGACTTTAGCAAAGCAGTGAAAATGGCACTGAACTTTGTGGTGGGTGATTTTAACCTTCCCTTGGAAAGAGCATAGAGAAACAATTTAGGCTTTGTCTCCCTGGGGCTGGCAGTTTCTTCGGACTGATTTGACCTGTCAAATCAGAAGAGAAAAAGGGGGAAAAAAATTACCAAACACCTAGTCAGTTCAGTTAAACATCCATTTGGCTGATTATTTTACATTTAGCTGACTGGCAGTTTGCCCGAGGAGATCAGAATGGCTTGTTTTGGCATCACCTGGCACAGGCTGAGAGCTGACAAATGACTTTTGAATTTAGGGAAATGGAGTCTGTGATGA
Organism: Halichoerus grypus; assembly: GCF_964656455.1. NCBI lineage: Eukaryota > Metazoa > Chordata > Mammalia > Carnivora > Phocidae > Halichoerus > Halichoerus grypus. The sequence goes on from NC_135714.1 coordinate 14,556,584, forward strand.
TTGTCCAAGGTTACAACTGTGCCCAGGGTCATGACTCCAGGGCACGAAGAGGAAATTATGAGGCTAATTAGATTCCCGCTGGTGGCCAAACATTATTACTCCTGGCTTTGGAGGTCTGAACTGGTTTTGCTTTCTGCACTTTGGCATACTGTCCCAGATCTAGGTTTGCCTGGCTGCTGCATAGCTGTGTGGACCCAGGGGACATGATTGCTGTTCTCTATCAATAACATTGAGAAAGCTTCCCATCTGAACTTTGTCACCTCTATCTTCTGTGATTCTTCTCCCCAATGTACCTTGTAAAGGTTCAGTTAATGTGTTCCGAGTGAAGGCTGAGCGGGGGTGTATAATGAACATGCATTAAACCAGACTAAGGCTCAGAGGTTAGACAAGATCCAATTGAGAGGCATGGGTAATCCAAAAATAGACTCACTTTTTTAGGGTAACAGTATACAGTTTACCTTTGAACAACATGGGCTTGAACTCTCTGGGTCCATTCATAGGCAGATTTTTTTTCAATAAATAAAATATTGTAAATAAATTTTCTCTTCCTTAAGATTTTCTTAATAACATTTTCTTTTCTCTAGGTTACTTTATTGCAAGAATAGAGTATATAATACATATAACATACAAAATATGTGTTAATCAACTTCATGTGTTATCAGTAAGGCTTCTGGTCAACAGTAGGCTGTTAGTAGTCAAGTTTTGGGGGAGTTAGTAGTTACATGTGGATTTTCAATGGGGAGTTGCTCCCTCTTAAGTCCCACATTGTTCAAGGGCCAACTGTATTTAAGAAGGTCAGGGTTGTTCCATTTTAGAGTTCTTCTTAGATAGAACCCAGTGACATTACCAACATAGGGCCTCCTGATGGGGAGATTTGGCAATTTCCAGCTGAGAAATGCAGAACAGGCCAGGTAGGAAAACCCCCCACCCACCCCTTCCCCCCCACCTCCCTTTAAAGGACATACTGAAGTGTGTGCATTTGTGTGTGTGTTTAAAGATTTTATTTATTTATTTGACAGAAAGAGAGAGAGCACAAGCAAGGGGAGCAGCATAGGGAGAGGGAGAAGCCGACTCCCTGCTGAGCAGGGAGCCTGATGTGGGACTTGATCCCAGGACCCCGGGATCATGACCTGAGAGCCACCCAGGCACCCGTGCATTTGTGTGTTTAATGGTTTCTGGCCTCAAATCACTATAATTAGGTGCCATAAGGTATTAATACTGACCAGCTAGTTCCTCTGCTGATAAACACTCCAAACCTGAGACGACTTCACCTCCCCTCTCCCCCCCTCAATATTCAAACCAATGCACAGTCCCTGCTCTGAGGTTGTGGTCACTGTGTCCTATGGTGAGGGGTGGAACCCCAGCAGCGGGAGTGTGCAGAAGCCTACATGGAAGCCTCCATCCATCTCCTCTCTTTTTCCCTCTCATCTCACGCCTTTCTCTGAGCACGTCCTTCTTGTGTTTCCTTCCTAGTGACGTATGTAGTAACCTTGCTACTCTTAGTGTGGTCCCATGAACAGCAGCATGGCCATCTCCTGGGAGCCCATCAGAAATGTAGAGCCTCAGGGTCTACCCCAAACTTATGAAGTGAGAATCCTCATTTTCACCAGACCCCCAGATGATTCAAATGCACTTCAGAGTTTGAGAAGCACTGCACTAGAACAGTAGTATTTCCAGCCAAATTCTTGATGGGGTTGCAGGAGTTGATTTTTAGGTAATAAGTTAGATAATTGTTGGTTTCTTAGGAATCCAGCTCTATATAATAGTAAATAACATTGCGATGATGTTATTCTCTTTCCAACTCTTTTCCTCCTGTGTAGAGAATCTAATTCTGAGTTAGATGTTTTAATACCTCTTCAATACCTGCACCTCTCCCTTTTCAAAAAGGAAATGCTGGCTCAGCAATCTTTGGCAGCCAACAATATCTAGCTATAATTTAGCAATGTTGCTTACTTTTCATTAGGTTATGCATACTCTTGCAAATTGAGTTGCTTTTTCTTCAATGGAATTGGTATACAGTTTAATCTATAAGCAAATTTATTTCTGTTCAAAATGTTAGTTGGGCGGCACCTGGGTGGCTCAGTCTGTTAAGCGTCTGCCTTTGGCTCAGGTCATGATCCCAGGGTCCTGGGATTGAGTCCCATGTCAGGCTCCCTGCTCAGCGGGAGGCCTGCTTCTCCTTCTCGCTCTGCCCTTCCTCCCTGCTCATGCTCGTTCTTTCTCTCAAATAAATAAATAAAATCTTTAAAAAAATGTGACTTGGATTCATAATGGAAATTTTAAGTACATAATAGTAACTGTGATGTATGGAGAGGAAAAAATTCATGCAGATGATATTTAAACAACTGTAGTTAAGCCAGCATAGATTTCACAGTCTGAAATTAGAGTACGGCGTATAGCATATGTCCGTGCCTTGCAAGTACTGCGCTTTCAGCGTATAGTGGTCCGGCTTCTCCTCCCCTTCATTTGCTTTCAGTCTCAATTCAAGTAGCATCTCCTCCAGAAAGTCTTCCCCCAACACCAGCCTGGATGAGTTAGATGCTCCTCTTTCTCAATGTTTCCGAAATACCCTGTGGATAATTTTATCTCTGCCTTCTCACATTGTTCTGTCATTTTGTGCATACGTACAGTGCCTTGCAAAATGCTTGTTGACATAGTGAGCATGGGTTAAATGTGGACAGAATACATGAATAAGAGAGATGGTGCCCTCTCTAATTTCCTGCTCTTGACCAATAAGTTTCAGGATGCTCAGAGCATCCTGAAGGAGTACAGGGGCCACCCCCACCGCAGGTGTCCTGGATGGCTACTGAAGATGCTCCCAGAACACCAGCTGCTTCTTCCAAGTCTGTGGGGTGGTCGCTGCCTGGGCCCTCCTTGGGCTTCTTCTCTGAAGACCTGGCCCCTGAGTGCAGCAAGGCTGCCTGTGGCCCCTGTCCTGTCTCCGCACCTCTCTGGGACAGCTGTCCGTTTCAGTTTTTTGTGGGTTTTGGTTATATAAATCATACTCTACTTGCAGACTGATCTGTGCAGGCCTTATGAGGAACTTTAGGTTTTGAATGTGAAATTCTGTAACAGTATCAACAATAAAGAAATCCTTAGATACGGCCGATTCAGATATCTCACTAGATATTTGCTGAAGGTCCAGGAAGGCAGTGGGGGATGGTTTTCAGCTGCCTTCTGAGCAAGGCTTGAGATACAAATTCAGAAGTATTTAAAAGAAAAAAAATGCTTAAAGTAATATATGTTCATTGAAGGAGCCTAAGGAAAGGCACAAAGAATAAAATAATAATTGCCATGTTATTGTCCAGAGATAATCATTGTTACTATTTGGGTATATCTCTGTTAAATCTCCTTTTTCTACAGAAAAGTTATGTGTGTTGTGTATTTTTTCTTGAAATCAAAGCATATACAATTTTGACTTTCATTTTTCATCTATCACTATGTATCTTCAGACTTTGTACCCATGTGATGAAATAATCTTTTCAAACATACTTTTTTTTAAAAGATTTTTTTATTTATTAATGAGAGACAGAGACAGAGAGAGAAGGAGGCAGAGGGAGAAGCAGGCTTCTCACTGAGCAGGGAGCCCGATGCAGGACTTGATCCCAGGACCCTAGGATCATGACCTGAGCCGAAGGCAGATGCTTAGCAGACTGAGCCACCCAGGTACCTTCAGACATACTTTTTGTTAGCAGTATAAGAGTCTGTCATAAAGCAGGATTTCTAAACATCAGCATTATTGAAATTTTGGGCTGGATAATTCTTTATTGTGGGGGCCTTTCCTGTGCATTGTAGAATGTTTAGCAACATCCCTAGAGTCTGGCTACTTGATCTCTCTGTCCCTCAGATGGGACAAACAAAAACATCTCTGGACATTGCCAAATGTCCCATGGGGTGCAAAATTGCCCTCAGTTGAGAACCACTGATGAAGAGGAACCATAATGTACATATCCTTCCTCTGTTTTTGGTAGAATATATCCAGCCTCAGAGAAAATCTGTCTTTTCTCTCCCTCCCTCTTTCTCTCTCTCTCTGTTTTACTCTCTCTTTTAAATTTTTTTTTTTTTTTGTATTTGAGAGAGAGAGCATGAGCAGGAGCAGAGGGACAGAGACAAGCCGACTCTCTGCTGAGCAGGGAGCCGGACATGGGGCTCAATTCCAGGACCCTGGGATCACTACCCACGCCGAATGCAGATGCTTTACTGACTGAGCCACCCAGGTGTCCCTGCCTTAATCTCTTTCAATTGTCCTTGGCCTAGTAATTTCTAAGTGACTGAGTGAAAAGGATGCCCACACTTAAGAAGAGTAACTGAGGAAGCCAGTGTGGGTAGGAGGACTGACCATTTGGGACAGAAAGCTTTGCAGTATGGCGAAGTATAGAGGAAACCGCTCTATTTGAGAATGTCTGACTCAGAAGAAATAGTTCTGCGATACCTATGCACCAACCTTTGTTATAATTCTTATCCTTCTCATATTTCCCTCACTGTGATCTATCACATAATAGTATATGTTTTCTAAGCTTCCATTTTTTATCTGTAAAATAGCAATAATAATAGTACCTAATTTAAAAATTAGGATTAAATGCAAGGATTAAATGAAAAAAAAAATACCTGTAGAGTATTTTATTACAACACCCGGAACAATAAATATTAACGGGCAAATAAGCTCTATTTAAGGATGGGAAGGAGGCTAGTATTGTTGGAAAATTGTGGATGAAGGGAAGGAAGGAAGAATGTGTGGCAGTAGATGAGGAAGCCAGGGGCCAGGTCCTATAGTCTTGTAGGAAAGGACAGTTTGGATTTTTTTTTTTAAATTTATTTATTTGACAGAGAGAGAGACAGCGAGAGAGGGAATACAAGCAGGGGGAGTGGGAGAGGGAGAAGCAGGCCTCCCACCGAGCAGGGAGCCCGATGCGGGGCTCGATCCCAGGACCCCGGGATCATGACCTGAGCCGAAGGCAGACGCCCAATGACTGAGCCACCCAGGTGCCCCAGGACAGTTTGGATTTTAAGTGTAATGAAAACTAACTGGAAGGTTTGAAGCCAAAATGTGACATGATCTGATCTGTGCATTAGAATGACCTGCCTTGCGCAAAGAGTGGAGTATGAGTGCTACAAGTCGAGGCTCGGAGACTAGTTACAGGCACCCAGGTGGTAGGTGGTGGGGCTTGTGCTAGGGTGTTGGCAGGGACGATCCTGAGGAGTAGTCAGATGCTGACCATTCCAGAGACAGTGTTGATAGCATTTGCTGAGAGGTTGCTGGGCTATGGAAAAGAGAGAAAGGAATCAAGAATGACTCTCAGGCCAAGTTAGTGAGTGAGTGGACAGGGTGCCATTGACTGAAATGGAGAAACTGGGAAGAAGCCCATTTCGGAAAGCTAATCAGTACTTTTGTTTAGGCATACAAAGTTTGGAATGTTTATTAGATATATAAGAAGAGATATCGAGAAAGTATAGAGTCTGAAGCTTGGAGAGCAGGTGAGACCTTGGGATTCACAATTAGGAATCATGAGTATTTAGATGCTACTTTATGTCCTGCCACTGAAGATCTTCTAAGATGGGAGTATCGATAGAGAAGAGAACGCCTGTTGGTGAATTCCTGTACACTGTGCCACGGAGGAGTGAACAGAGTAGGTCTACTGAAGAGGGGGATGTATACCCCTTATGATAACATCTGAGGATGTGGCAGCCGCTGGGAGGGACACCAGGGAGGACAAATTCTGTGTCCAGGATTCCCAACTAAGTCAAAGATTTCTGCCTCAATCTTGGCAGAGAAACCAAACCGATAGATCCCTGCACGAAGAGGCATCTGAGTGGGAGGGAGTGAGAATAGGCAATAGGTCAGTAAGATGCCCACCTGACACCTCAGCATTGAATACGTCCCTGATCTGGACATAGCCCCAGCAGGTAGAATGTGCCCTTCAAGTGCCCTTGGCACTTCAAAGATGTGATGTGCCAGGAAGAGCTGAAATTCTCCATGCGCTAGGTAAGGAATGGGGCAATTAAACCAAACTAAGTTGATCTAAAGAAAATAATGAAATAAGATTTGTTTCATGCGGCCTGAGATTTGCACCTGGTCACTGGTGGTGCAAATGCATTTCCCTCATTAACAGAAAGGTTTGGGGTTTTTGGTATTTTTTGTTGTTGTTCGTGCTTTTCTCATTCCCAGGAACTGGGTGTACTTGCCTAGTGTACCAGTTTGGGAAGATGATCTTTAAAAAAAAATACTTTCTGCATAGTGATGAGTTAAGGAAGTATCTCTCTCTGCCTGGAGTCATGAACCTGACACAGTTAACACAGTGAATTCTGCTATACATTTAATCAGAGGTAGTTAATTTGATTTTCTAAAATTAAGCACAGCATCAGTTTGTCATTAGCCCCCAGAATGATTGTGTTTCTGAAGTCACTCTGCATACTCCAAAAGGGCTTTATTGGATATGAGTAATAACAACCTACAAATACATTGATGATAATGAGCATCTAAATGTCCTATAAGGAAAAAAGAAAAAAAAAAACAAAACCCTGACAGGCATGAATGGTGACTCATGATGGCCAGAATTTTTAAAATTTATGATCATTACAACATGAAAAAATAATTATGAATAATAAAAATCTGTTACGATAATTAGCTGTAATGAATGCTTGTGGTGAGCTAAATGAACTGGAACAATTTAAGGCAGTAGCACATAATTTGCATTTTGTGTTATGTCAGATCATTTTATCATTAGAAAGAGAATGAGGGAGAAGAGAGAAAGAATGAAAGGAGACAAAAGGGAAGCTAATGGGTAAAAGGAAGTAAAACAAACTGTCCAGCTTCCTATATTCCTGTTTTCTAAAAAAAAGGTGAAAAATGCTGGGTATTGCATTTTTTCACTTCAGTTTTGCATCAGTTCCAACTTATTCTTGGAGAGTGTCAATAATGAGAGAGAGTAAAAAAATAATCAGTGTAGCAGATATAAAATCCGACACACTTGAGTTTGAACCTCCACCTGCTTTTTTATACAAACATTATGTAACGTAGGCAGTCACAGCTGCATTTGTAAAATGGGCTAATAAATGGCGCCCGGGTGGCTCAGTCGGTTAAGTGTCTGCCTCTTGGTTTCAGCTCAGGTCATGATCTCAGGGTCGTGAGACTGAGCCCTGCGGCAGGCATCGTGCTCAGCAGAGTCTGCTGGTCCCTCTCCCTCTGCTCCTCCCCCGGCTCTCTCTTTCTCTGTCTCTCAAATAAATAAATAAAATCTTTTAAAAAATGAGCTAATAATAGATACTGCCTAAAGTTATGGTGAGGAGTGACTGTGTCGTGTTAGCAGCTAACTCTTAGATACTCATTATGCACCTGGCATTCTCCTGGATACCTTCTGAGTCCTTTAGTCCTCCTGACAAAGGTAATCCTAAGTGCTGTGATGATCTCTTTTACAGATGAGAAAACAAGACCTAAAAGATGGAATATAGATTATAGTAAGTGATGGAGTGGGATTCGGGACCCAGGCGGGTACCCAGCAGCTGGGCTACAGCATCCACATCTTCCCCTGTGGCTCTCAGTGGCCTCCGCACTGGGCCTGCGACACAACTTCATAAAGGTCAGACAGCACTGTTTTTCATATCACCTTTGTGTGCGCAGGACAGAAATGTGCATTTGCATTTGCGAGTGGGCTTTGTTGCAATTAATTCAGTTCTGCAGCCTGAAAGGCAGCGCTTGGGGATGGCTTTCAAATTCCTTCAGTGCAGCCCAGTCCTGTCCAGTAGGACCCCCTGCACTGTGAGGTGGCAGGGTTACTGAAAAGCGACTTTCTCTGGTGGAGGGTGGTTAGCAGTTCCCACAGGGAGGTTCTTTCTGACATGAAGCAACATTGAGGGGCCATACTCACCATCTCATCATCCTCTCTTTGACTCAGCTGGTCGAGCCTTCCCTGGTCCCTGAATTCAGGGCCTCTGTAGGTGTGAAGCTCAGGATGGTGGTGAGGGCTGGAGGGGGGTTAGTTCTGTGCCCCTGGAGCAGAAAGGTGGAGACCTAATTTGCCCACGCCTGCTCTTCTCTGCGTGGGCATTATTTGCAAATGAAGTTCTCCTGATCTGTGTCTGCTTGGATAATAGTGGAAGAAGTGCTTATTACATCCTTTCGGTGTTTTAACATGAGCATTGAAAATAGAGCCCATTTTTATCACCCTATTCTGTGACTTCATTTCCTAGGATAGCAGGTGCTTTGTCAAATGGGAATGCCTTGGATTTTCCGTGTCGATGAGAAGACTGGCGTGGTTTATACGGAGTGGAAAGTGTAGGCACTGTGAAGATGCAGATGGCCGGCCCCTCTCCATTGTATTGAGACATAAAATAAATGCAAACCCCAAACATAGAATACGCAGACATTAAGTGGGATTCCTCACCCTGTACATTGGCCCCTTTTCCTGGATGTGCATTTTGTTTTCAAAAGAAATACAGTGACCTGGGACCCCAGCCCCTGTCTCCTCCTCTCCTGTCCCCACAGCATAACTCCCTTTTCTTCCCCAGGTGCCCTCCTCACCTGCCGCCCCCAAGCTTCTGTTTGCTCTTTGGTGGTCTGTCTGCTGGAGGTTATCAAATGGCTGTGCACACAGCTGGAAGCTTCCCCCCAGTTCCCCCCCCCCCCCAGTCAGTTCCCTCATCTCTTTCTGGAATCCTCCAGGGCAAGGGGGTGGCTTATTTCTCTCTTTCTGCCTTCTGAAGCTACGCCTCCACTTGTCAGACAAATGCCTCCAGGCTAAGCAGGGGTCAGCAGGAATTTGCTTTTAAAGAAAAGAGAGAAGACAAGAGGGTGAAAAGTTCTCTTTAGAAAGCATTTCGCCTTCGGGCAACTGCCCCAGCTGAGGTTCCGCAGGCAGACCACAGGGCTGAGTTTAAGGCACCATATCGTTTTCTTCTGTGGACGTCAAGTCAGATCGGAAGCTTGTCTGGGATTTGGATGATCTGGCCCACTGAAAGGGCATGTTTGTTGCCCAGTGGTTGCTAAAATCTCATCTAAGAAATACTGTTTTTGTTTGATTATAATCAGAAAGGATTTGATTTCTTTAGCATGCACAAGGGGCCTTACTCACAGTTGAGGTTAGCTTCAGGCAAAACAGAAATGTGGGGAAGAACAGCGAGGGTTGACAATTATTTCAGGTCTCTAACAAGAATTGTTCTGCTCTCATTTTCTTGTCAGTTGCTTTGCTAAAGGAGAGAGAGAGAGGGAGAGAGAGAGTGGGAGAGAGAGAGGTATTCCCTTAACTGCTTAAGATTTTTAGTCAAGTGATGTGGACATTTATCTTTGCTGAAGCAATGGATTTTAGTGATCTTTCAGGGACCAAAAGAATACTCAAGATTCAACTTCTAGATCTGCCATTTTCTCAGAGGACCTAGTGAAACAGTTTTTTTTTCCCCCTTTTACAAATTGGGGTTTCTTAAAAAAGCAATATATGGTCAGGTTGTTTGAACTGCCTTTAATCAAAGAGTTCAAAGTCCCCTATTCCAAGGCCTAGATTTGTTGTTTTTACATTAATTGTGCATGTTTGTCATTTCTGGGTCAAAGTAAATTTTTGTCTAAACCAAAAACTTTCATGTAAGACAAGGACAGTTGGACATCAAAATATATATTCCCCCAGGAATGGCTTCAAACTATTTCTTTTGATAACATTCTGCCTGACATGTTCAGTGCACCCATCACATCAAAGCTGATTCCATCTTAAAAAACAAACAACAAAAACAAAAAACCCAAAAAAACAAAAACAACAAGGAAGAAGCTTTTTAATTTTGTTTCTCTTAGAAAATGCATGTTTCAATTTTCTCTGCATGTGTATTTTTAAAACCATTGATGCACTTTCAAAAGAGGATTTTCAGTAACCTTGAGTAGAGATGTAGAATGCACAATTCTTATTTTGAACACATAGAACCTGACAGATTTAGGAAAGGTTGTTAGAGGAGGTCACTTTGGGGGCAGTTCTATAAAATGTTTAATGCTGACCTCAGTGTCCATGAACAGAATGAAAGCCTTCAAATTACCTTCTCTTCTTGGATGGTGATAAGTTGACACAGTGCATAGAGTACACAATCTTTTCTATTGTCATTGCTAAAGTCCTGGGCTCTGGCTTTCCGATGTACCGGAGCTGTCCATCACACAAGGTCTCCTGTTGCACAAAAGATGGATTGCTGACATCAGGAGCAAATGACCTTCTTGGAAGGATCCACAAAGTACTGATTAAAATGTTATCATTAAGGGAAACACATTATGGAAGAAAAATGCACAGATTGAATGTAGGTTTATGACCCTTCATACTTTGCCTTTAAATGCCTTTAGAAAGTTGATTTGGAAGTGGGATTTTAAGGACTGCTGAAATATTGGCGTGCTCTGATGAAACTAGTGGTAATAGCTATGGTAAAATAAAGATACACTTACAAGATTTCATGTACTTATTTGTTTCATAACAGTTCTTCGAACATCCAATAAATGCCAAATGAATAGTGGGGATACTGAGATAAATGCTATATCTACTGCCCTTATGGAGCAAAAACATCTGCTGGGATAGGCAGAGTAGAAATCCTCAACCCTTCTAATAGAGGTACATGCTCAAAGGATGAGCACCCAAGGAAGAGAGGAGTGATATGGAGTACGGATGTCAGGGAAGAGGAAACCATTGAGTTTACTTTACCTATGAAGTATCTTTGGGGAGAATAATATATTAGAAACTTGATAAGGTTGTCCAGTGTCTGCCATTGTGCTCAGCAAGCTCAGTTCTTCCTTTTAGCTAAAACTGTCCCAACTTTAGCATGAAATCTGGGAAAGATGCCTGGGCTCTTTGTGGTGTGCCCTTTTTGGACTAGGAATAGTTTAGGACCCAAGAACTCTTAATGTTGAAAAGTTTGTGAGCTTGATTTGGGGCCTCCTTCTCATCCTCCCTCTTTGTTCTTTGCCTATGTTACCTCTTGTACCTTCAATCATTGGCTGTATCCTGATGACACACAAATTACTCCTCTAGCCCACACTTTTATTCTAAATTCCACACTGACCTACTCTCTTGTCTACTTCTCTTCTTCTCTAGAAGGTCTTGGAGAAATCTCTGAAATCAAGTAGGAACTCATTTTGATGAGTGTCACTATAGTCCAAATAGATATAACCAGAAACTGTGTTTTTACTTAACTCAGTCATGCCTAGGCTCCCTCCACATTTAATCTATGACCAAATTCTGTTGATTCTCCTTTTTTAAACTTCTTTCAAATATGGCCATTTCCTTTCAAGTCTATCACTAAAAATTTTCCCCCAACTATAATAAACTTTTGTTGGTTCGTTACAAAATTATTTTTTTGTACCTGTATCAGTCAGGGTTTTCCGGATTTTCCAGGGAAAATGGGTATCTATAGATATCTATAGATAGTCTATATCTATAGATATTCTATAGATCTATCTGTCTGGTCTATCTATCATCTATCTATCTTTCTATCTATCTATCTATCTATCTATCTATCTATCTATCTATCTATCTATCTAATGTTTTTCCTACCATATGGTGAGTTGCTTTGAATTTGAAGATCCTAACCACAAAATTTCTAAATCAAAGATACTGAATCTATCTTCTATATGAATAAATAGATGAAAAGACATTATCTTTAAAATTTCAACATAGCTTATTATCTGCCAGTTATTTTTCTAAGTGATTTTAATCTGTTAAACTAATTCACAGAGTCTGCTTTTGAATTGCAATCTAGGGGTTTCTGGATTCCTAAAATGGTAATGTTTTCACCAGGTTTTGTCTCTTCAGGGAAGCTAGGTTTAAATTATAACTCTCTGCTTTATTTGTTTTGACATTGGGTGTTGTTAGGGTTCTCCAGATAAACAGAATCAATAATCAATAATCAATCAATTTCTATGTGAGTATATATATATATAGGTGTATGTATATATATGTGTGTATATATATATTTCTATGTGAGTATATATATAGGTATAGATATGTATATATAGACACATAGATATATAGAAAGAGATTTATTATGAGGGATTGGCTTGTGTGATTATGGAGGCTGAGAAGTCCCACAGTCTGCTAGCTGCAAGCTGGAGGCCAGGGAAGATGTTGGTGTAGTACCATTTCAAACCCAAAGACCAAAGAACCAGAAACAACAATGTCTGAGGGTAGGAGAGATGGATGTCCTAGCTCAAGAAAGAGAAAAAAAATCACCCTTTCTTTGCCTTTTTGTTCAATTCAGTCCCTCTATGCATTGGATGAGGCTACCTACACTGGTAAGGGTGATCTTTATGTAGTCTACCAATTAGATGCTCATCTCTTTTGGAAACCCTCACAGATCCACCAAGAAATAATGTTTTACTAGCTATCTGGGCATCCCTTAGCCCAGTGAAGTTGATACAAAATGTAATCATCGCATTGGGCAAGTCACTTAATCCCATGAGGACCAGTTTTCTCTCAAATAAAATGAGGATTGAGTCATCCACTTCTCAGCATGCTGGGGAGATAGAGCTGTTTTTTTCCCAGCTCTTTGTGCCAGTGGGGAATATTATAAATCCTTAACACTTTTCACCTTCATTTTTTTCAAATCAATGTAATAGTACAGTAAAAGAAGGGGGAGACAAAAGAGTTCAGGTTTAGTATAAGGAAGATATTGCCTGTAATTATTGAGCCCTTCAAGGAGAAGAAAGAGAGTGTAAGATCAATGGATTTAAGTCATGGTGCTACATAAGGATTAATAGAGTTGGAATACTAGAGTAAGTTGGAAAGAAAGGAGATGGTGGTCAAAGAGGGGTATGCATGGAATGAAGACATGGAATAGTCACATACTTGGAAATGAGAAGGTTGAGGTGGAGTCATGGAATGAGTTACTGTGGTAGGTGAGTTGGCATCAACCCTGGAGGAGAGTTATACAGGAATTGAGAGGCCAAGAGGGGGGGAAGAATAGTCTAAACAAGCATATTGAAATTGTCTAGCACATAAAGCAGATCTAGTGTGTTAGAGAATAAGTAGCCCAGAAGTTAAAGGGGTCAAAAAATGACCTCCATATTTCCACTGGAAGATTACATTATGGAGTCAAAAGTCTTGAATCTTACTTTCTATGCTGCCAGTTACTAGTTATGTAACGTTGTAAAAATTCTTTTTCTGAGTGTTAAATTTCTCATTTTTAAAATGAATATAAGAAGAACTGTCCTGTATTCCAGAATTTTTTTTGAGATGATTATAAGAAATAATCATATGAAAACTATCTGGTTTAAAGGTCATTTTGACCTTTATGTCTCAACCTTCATTTTTCAGATCAATGCAACAGTTACTAATTTCATCTGACCCTGAGGACACTCAATCTGTGGTATAGAAAAGTGAGGGGCACCCATCTTTTAACTCTTTTAAATGGGAGGTTGGATGACATTTGGAACTGCTTTATTTACTTTCCTAATTCATTATCTATTTTCAAACACCTCACTCTGATCAATAAACATGGTGGATGGTTTTATTCAATAAATATTTATAGAACATCTGTTGGATGCCAAGAACATATTTACTATATGAGATATTTTATATCCCAGTTTACTTTATGAGTTTTTCCATTTTAAAATATTCCCCCCCCAAAAAAAATTAAAAAAATAAAATAAAATATTTTTTTCCCCTGTGTTCTGGAAAATACTTAAATTTTCTAACAACCTAGATAATTTTTCATTGGCAAAGAAATTCTGTAGTGTCCCAGATTCAACACTATACCCTTTTACCCAACCATAAAACGCTGATGGAGTTAATTAACTAAAATGGAAAAGAGCAAGCAAGTAAATAGACAAACAAAACAAAATTAGTTGGAAGATTTGAACCTGCATGTGTACTTATAACTAATTACAAAAAGATCTTAAGTTGTGTACAACTTTATATTATGTTAGAATTGTATACTTTGAGTCAAAGATCAATAGAATTAATCTTGCTTTTGTAATAATAATTACTAATAGTTTTGAACACTTTTAGAGAGAGTACGAAATATGTAATAACCCTTCTCTAATGATAATTGCAGTTCTTTAACTTGTCTGTATTTGACAATAGACGTAAATTCTTAGAGAGCAAAGGGTGTGCCATTTTTGTATTTTTATTCCCAGGGCCTAGCACACAGTAGGTCTTTAGTAATTAATTGCTTTTAGTTAAATTAAAGACAGATGGAATTTATACAAAATAAAATGATCATAAAATGAATTACAAACTGAAACCAAAACAAGTTAACATTTTCAAGTGTGAAAATAAGTATTTTTAAGTTGATTCATATAAGTCCTAAATCAAAACTGAATATCTCAAATATGTTTATCTTTGGTTTTTAAGCAAGCAACAGCTATGAAAAATGCTTCTGGATGTGGAGAACATGTTTGTGTAGGATAAGTAATTTACCATGTCGACACTGAACAGTAGTTTAACTGACCCCTTCACCCTTCAAACATCTGGTATGTCTTTAATAAATAGTGCAGCATAAAAGGTAATATAGAAGAAAAACTTGCTCAAGGGTTTAGAGATATAAGCTTGGTGGGCTGTGGGATTATGGATGTATATGCTTTTAATCATGGAAGATTATGAACATACAACAGAATTTTTTATTAAAATATAAATAGCTTCTGAACAACCATTGGAATTTGAAATTGAAGCAGTGAGCTCCAAGGGCAATGTAATTTTCTTAACAATAACTGCTTCTATTTGATGAGAATTTTTATTTTGCCAGGCACGGTGATAGGCAAATTGAGTTCATTACCTTTCATCCTTGAAACCATCTTAAGAAATAGGTATGGTCCTCACTTTAATTATGAAGAAACTAAAGTGCAAATTGTTGAACAAACTAGCTGCAGGTCACAAAATAGAAACTAGTGGAACAAGATCTGACTTCAGGTCTCACAGACACTAAGGCACATGCTCTTTTGGCTTCCTACCTCTTAGAGTTGTCATGAGACCAAAATAGTGATAATGTAAACACTTTACCTGTATTGCCATATTTAATCCTTACAGCCACCCAATGAGGAAAATGAAGAACAGAGAAGTTATCAAACTTGGCCAAGGGCAAGCAGCTGACATGTGAGACCAGGCTCTAAAGTACAGAACTACACCATCTTCTTTAAATAAGATAAATCATGGGTAGCCCCTACTTCAAAGCATGACACATATTAAGCACCAAATAAACATAGGCTCATTCGCTCCTTCCTTCCTTCCTTCCTTCCTTCCTTCCTTCCTTCCTTCCTTCCTTCCTTCCTTCCTTCTTTCCTATCGAGCTTAAAACAACAGAAGTTTATTTTCTCAGTTCTGGAGTCTAGAAATCTGAAAATTAAGATGTCAGTAAGGTTACGCTCTCTTCAAGGGCTCCAGGGAAGAATCCTTTCTTGTTTCTTCCAGCTTCTGGTTGCTCCAGTTGTTCTTTAGCTTTTGACAGCCTAACTCTAATCTCTGCGTCCGTCTTCACACAGCCATCTTCCTGTCTAGCTGTCTTTGTGTCTCTTCTCTTCTCATAAGGCCACTAATCATTTTGAATTAGCCCATCCTAATGACCTTACCTTGATCACATCTGTAAAGAACGTATTTCCAAACGAAGTCATATTTATGGGGGGGATATCTTTTGAGGGGACATGGTCAGCCTATAATAGCCATGGCTTACTCTTAATTAAAAAAGAACTATTTAATGTGCAGCATTCTACAAGACAATGTCCCTGGTCTCTTTCTCCATACTTCTAATGCCTTCCATAGACTGGATACTTACTATTTTGTTGAATGAATCATGAAAATGATAACATGTGTACTATGTATAGATATATACAAAAACAAATACTAGAAAGGTGGAGGATAGCTCTCAAACTATTGTTTTATTTGACATTTCAGCCCTCCCATTTATAAGAGAGTTATGATTTTCTGCATTTAGGTTTATAGAAGTATCTGGCACAGTCATCACTTTTGGGTTATATCTGTTTTGTAAACTCTTGTAGTCAGAGCATTTTCATTTAAATGCCAGGCAATTTGTGATTACTCTTTGTTTTATGACCTTTCAGTTAGTGTGCAGTCTATTTGACAGTGCTCATTCAACACCTATAGCAATTTTGCTTAATATGAGAGCAAATTTTTCTGCGACACTAACTTGGGCCTGAATAAATCAAATATAATCCAATACTTCTTCAATGCTCTTCAATCGACTTATCTTCGAATGGTACAACAAAAAGAGTCATGTTTTCTGGCTTTTGTTTTTTGTTTTTCATGTTTTTGTTTCTTTGAAAATCTATGCTAATTCCAGCTCATAGTCTAGTGTTTTTTCTTACCAGGCTATTTTCATGAATAGAAAGTTCATCATTCTAATGAAGCTAAAAATAAATATGCTTGTGGAGAGAAGAATTTTTACACCACCATCATATGGCATACCATTGAACTTCAACATTTGCCTTGATGAATTTAGATGAAATTGGTAAAGAGACCATTAGGGGATGTTTATTTGGGTTTTAGTCATTTTTCCCCCCACCTACCACACACAATTGGGCATTTATGTGTAAACTCTTTCCGTCTATTTAACTAGGATATCTGTTTTTGAGAGCCAGAAGTAGTGGTGTTTATGACTGTTTTATTACCTTTGTGTCTAGCACAATAAGAGACACATAGTTGGTGTATGTTCTCAGTCACCTGAGAAAGGAAGGGTACAAAGTTATGGTTAACTGTTCATGAACTGACATCATATAAAACTTGGGTCTAATCTTCTTTGATTCGTGCTGGCTGTGTAATTTTGGACAAGTTATTTAATCTTTAGCTTTTCACCTGTGCATTGGGACCAATAATAATTTTTACCTTGTGGGATCAGGATGTGGTTGGCACATTGTATGCATTGAAATATTATTGGCATTGGTTATTTTTTTTTTTTTAATATTTATTGAACACCTACTATAAGTCAATTAGGGCCTGAGCTAAGGGTTAGGGAAATCAAGTTTTTTACTTTAGGGAGACCAGGAAATGCCAAGATACATAACAGGAAATGATAAGCATTATAATCCATTATGTGAATATCTGGCACAGCAAGTATCTAGATGCCTAAAAAAATCAAGAAGAATTCAGAAAGTAGTATTTGATCTGATACCTGAAGATGAATCAGATCAAAGCAGGTAAATCACAGGCATTTAAATATATGATTAAATAGCTCTTTTATCTGATAAGTACTTTCACGAAATTTGCATGTTTACAGGTGTATTAGGGTTCTCCAGAGAAACAGAACTAGTAGGATCTGTTAAAAAACAGAATTCAGCCAAGTAAATTTGACGATAAAATTGGCTTTATTAAGCAATTCATGAACTGGGCAGCATCCCATCCACCTAGTAGAGAGATATTCTGAGGAGGTGTACATAATAGAAGGTTTTTATAGGCAGGAAGTGGGGCAAGAAGTTATTAGCAAAAGAAAAGAAAGGATTTTTTCAGGCCAAGACCTCTTTTTGGGGGGAAGGCAAGGACAGAGTTTTTATTATGCAGATGACCTCACTAATGCTGATCAGGAAATTTCAGATTGACTGTTAAAAGGTCGCCTCTGTGGCGCATGGGTGGCTCAGTCGTTAAGCGTCTGCCTTCAGCTCAGGTCATGATCCCAGGGTCCTGGGATCGAGCCCCGCATCGGGCTCCCTGCTCCGTGGGAAGCCTGCTTCTCCCTCTCCCACTCCCCCTGCTTGGGTTCCTTCTCTCGCTGTGTCTTTCTCTCTGTCAAATAAATAAATAAAAATTTAAAAAAAAAAATAAAAGGTCACCTTTCTGGGATAGGTTGAAACTCTAAGTTTGTCTTGGTTTGCTGTTCTGGGGGGCACATGATTCCATTTTGGGCTTGTTTCTTTTTTAATACATCTATATTTGTGTCCTAAAATAGAGATACAAATGGAGATTGCTTATGAGGAATTGTCTCACCTGATTCTGGAGGCTGAGAGCTTCCAGGACCTGCCATCTGCATGCTGGAGACCCAGGAAAGCTATCTCAGTTCAAATTTGAAGACCCAAGAACTGGAGGACCCAGTGGTGTAAACCCCAGTCTGAAGGCCACAGAGGATGAGATGAGATGAGATGACGCAGCTCAGTCAGGGAGGCAGGAAAGAGGGGTGAATTCCTCCTTCCTCCACTTTTGGTTCTACTCAGGCCTTCAAGGGATTTGATGACACCCACCATATGAGGGAAGGTGATCCATGATTGAAATGCTAATCTCATCTGGAAACAGCCTCACAGACACACCCAGAAATAATGTTAAATTTGGGCACTGGAAGGAAGAAAGAGGACAGAGAGAAGAAACTTCCTTTTAGGACACTACCCAGGAGTTGAACACATCACTTGCATCACAATTAGCTGGCTTAGCTGGCTAGAATTTAGTCATGGGGTCTTAACTAGTTGCAAGGGAGTCTGGGATCTATAATCTTTAATCAGGAGGCTAGTGCTCTGCTAAAACCCAGAGGCTTAATTATTAAAATAGGAAAGGAAGAATGGATACTGGAGAATAATTAGTAATCTGTGTCACATGCATGTCATTGCAACAATTCTCTAAGGGTGATCTTATTGTCTACATTCAGTGGATAAGATAGTTGAAATTCAAGAGAGAAGAGATTACTTGTCAAAAGTCACTTAAATATGTAGATGGAGGAAGAAGAATGATTATAATCAAGGCAGCGGCACTATACTAGGTTCTCAGCTATGAAAGAGAAGAAAAATAAATAGCTACTTAATGTTGTTTTGCAACCCATCAGAAACCAGGCAGCTGCGGTGTTCATGTGCCGCTGGCAAGTCTGTTTTGCAGGCAATCTTGTGGGAGATGACATAACAGGAAGAAAATTAAATCACTGAAAGTAGTAGCTAGAGTTAAGCCCTTGGGGGTGGGGGGAGCACGATTTGTTTTCAATTATTTGATTATATGATTATACAGGTCTCAAAGATTCTCCCATATGCCCTGGGTAGTTAAAATCTCCATTTTTAAAACTATCAGCTTTAGTTGAATTTTCAGTTTGTGAGAACAACCCTGGGAACACAAGTAATATAAGTTTACACACAAAACAAATTCAACCCTGAAAATATGGGGATGACAAGATAATAAAAAATGTAGAAGCAAAAACATTGAACAAGCCAATCAATTTGCCAAAATTTTGAGGTCAGATGTCCATGAGCCATGAAATTGTTTAAAAATTGTTCTGGATAAATAAATGTATGTTTGGAAGGATTGCTTACACAATAATTTTTGAGCTTTTTCCCTAGAAAAATGATAAGTAAAAAGTTAGGTGAGAGGGAAAATGCTTTAGGGCCAGTGACAACTGTGAATGCTAGGGAATATATGCATGCGTCAAGATGACATATTCAGCAGTACATAATCACTGCTTTTACTCTTCCCGTTTATGGGGAGAAATTTCTAAACAGCCTCAATTATTGTAAAACAACCTTAAAAACTTTCAGGCATTAAAAATGTTAAATCAACTATCTAATATTAGAGTTACTTCCTTTTAAAATACTTTTGACTTTTTTATTATATTAGAAAGACTCAGAGTCCACTGGTTTTTGCACTCCTTTAAATTTCTTTTTTTTTTTTTAAGATTTGTTTATTTTAGATAGAGAGACAGAGAGAGTGTGCGCGAGGGACAGAAGAGGCAGTGAGAATCTTAAGTGGACTCCGCACTGAGTGCAGAGCCTGATGGATGCGGGGCTTGAGCTTACCTTTGAAGAGAACTTGATAGGAGGCAACAAATACCCCTCACTGAGAACCTAGAATCTGAAAATAGGAGATGTGCCTGTATATTGAGCATCATGGTTAAGAAGAGAATCTCAGTTGATTTCTTTGGTGAAATTAATTGACAATAGGAGCAACAACAAAAAGAATGCTATACCCTCAGCATCTCACATTATAGCCATCACCTCTATAGATTCCTCATCTTCTTAGTGCCCCAACCCACCAAAAGTTGATGAATAAATTCAGACTCCTAGTTTAAGTAGCTCTTGGAAAGTTTTCTCTCCTTGGTCAGCAGTCAATATTTGAGTGCTAAACAGTGAGCCCTGTAGTATATTAAATTTCTAGTGTGCAGAATTAAGGAACATTTTTAATTATGAAAATAGAAAAATGGAATTAGACTTTATGTAGATTAATTTGAAGAGTTTATAAAATCCACATACTTGTATGTTCTATTTATCCTGTCTTCGAGGATGTCTGAAATTCCACCATTTTTCCAGTCCTTTGGGTAATGCTGTATATTAGTGGGTTCGGGCTACCATGACAGTGTAGGGGGTCAAGGGCAGACTTCCCCAAGATGGGCCATTTAGGCATGAAGATTATTTTGAGTCAAAAGCAGTCAAACCGCAGAAATTTCAGGTAAAGCTCTGAACATCTCCTTCAACTACCTAAATTTACTTTGGAAAGGAGAACCTGTACCAGAAAGAGAGCTATTAACAGAGATTCCCTTTTACCTAAGAAACTTATCTGTTTAACAGGGCAACCTTTGTTTTCCAGACATCTTATCTTACCTTTCTGCTAATGGTCTTCCTCCTCTTTGAGACCCCTACTGTTCTCCTTAGCTCAGGATGTCATGCAAGCCTCCTGTTGCCTGACCGTCTTTGGAATTTCATGTCTCTGTGGGTTGCTTATATATGGGAAACTAAATTTGATTTTCTCCTGTTAATCTGTTTCGTGCAAATGTAATACTTAGTCCAGTTAAAAGAACCTTGGACAGAGGAAAATTTCTTTCTCCCCAGTAACAGACTACCACAGACTGGGTGGCTTCAACAATAGAAATTTATTTTTTAACAGTACTAGAGGCTTGAAGTCCAATATCAAGGTGCTGGCAAGGTTGGTGTCTGGTGAGACCTTTCTTCTTGGGTTGGAAGAAGGCTGCCTTCTTGTTGTGTCCTCACATGGCCTGCCTTCTGTGTATGCATGAGGAGTAGGGGGAATGAGAGAGAAAGAGAGAGAGAGAGAGAAATCTCCACATTAAGAACTCATTTAATTTAAGGTTAAATGTCCTATCTCCAAATACAGTCACATTGGGAGTTAGAGCTTCAACATAGGAATTTTGAGGGAATACATTTCAGTCCATATCAAGCTGTGTCAGCCTCCCCTGAAACACTATGGGAAAACAAATCTATATCCTGAGTGCAGAAGGAGGCCAGAGACTTAAAATCTCTTCAACATGGGCAGCTTTAACATACTTATCAGCTGTCATTTTAGAAATCACAAAGCAGGGTTTTGGTAGTGTGGGACATGGTTGTGTATAATAACCTAGGGAAAGACAATATACAGGTAGGTAGGAAAGGTCTCATGGGGCACAGGTAATTGAAAGTTGAAATGAGGAACAGGGATGCGAAATGGGCTATAGGAATTATATTTGTCCCATTCGTGTTCCTCTAGCATAAGCCATCTCCTTTTCTACTCTTTGCTAACAAAAAGTTCTTAGTAATACCCTTTCGTGATTTACTGTCACTCTCTTGATCCCCTTGTTGGATATTACTGTCTTGTTGTCCTCATTGTTCTTGACCTCTGACATTTGATCCCAGTCATGGTTCTCATTCCTCGGACATGTTGACAGAAGCTCCTGTTAGACATAATATTAAAATAATAACTGTATATGCTCTTGTAAGTACAGTAGTTGGTACTGTTGTACACTTATCTGTAAAAACATTAGCCGACACTTCCTGAGAACTGAGAATGTGCTAAGCATTTTACATTAATCTTTCCATTGTAGTCTCATAACAGCTCCAACATTATGTTCTTTATTAGCTCCATTCTCTTCTGGTATTGAACCTAGACCACTCCGTTAGCCAGTGTCCCTTGTTAAATTGCCATATTCTTGTCTCACAATCAGGGATGGTACCTATCCTTTAGGATATAACTTAGGATATAAAGTTACAGAGACAGAGGATGGAAGATTGTTTCAAACCTGAGTCCTTATGACACGGGAGTACCACAGCAGGTGGCCAATTCAGTGGTAAGCTTCTATCAGACCCATTTGTTTGGTGCTGAGTAATGAAGACAACTGCTTGATGGGGTGGATTTTTCACTTGACATTAGGTTGTTTTATACCATTGTAAGGAACATTGTACATGAGTGTTTCTGCAGACCTGTCATCTCCCCTAAGGGCACCTTTAACCTGGGCAGGGCAGTCTGCTCATCTGTCTTACTGTGGCTCTACATCAAGGGCTCCTTTTCTCTTGAGTACCCAGGAATTTTACTGATAAACAACCGTTTGGAATGAAAGAGTGTTTTAGACATATAATTGTGCTTTCAAATTCTTAATCTCTTTTGAACATCTTTTGTTACTCATTTAATGTAGCTTGAATTAGATTATTTTAAAGTTGATTCAATTAAATGTAAACTACAAATTATTTTAAGCAACTATTATATTATATTAATGTACAATAATTACGTTGAATGAGTGCCTAATATATGCCTGGCATTATACTAAAATGAGAGACTATGTAAATACTAACAACAGTCTGAATGTTAAATATTTGTTACCTCCATTTAAAGATGCAGAGAATGAGGCACAGAAAGGTTAAGTATCTTTTCCAGGGTTACAGAACTTATAAATGGCAGACAAAGTTGGGATTTGAAACCATGGCTGACAAACTGCATTTCTGATATGTTTCAGTGTTATTCTGTGGTTTCTGAAGAGAGTTTGACTTTCCCACAGGTGACCGCAGCCACTAGAATCAGTTTTTATCCTGCTGTATATAAAAGATTTATTTGTTCTCACTTTTTCATCTATTTTCTATAATACCCAAATTGCTTTATGTGTTTATGATGTAAGTAAAAATCATGCCTCCTTTGTATATATTAGAAGAAGTTTTCCTTGTCTTGAATAAAAGAATACCAGAGACAAATCCAGGTTAGAATTTTCTTGAACCATGTTAAAGAAAAAATAGAAGGTATTAATTTTTGTTTGGCATTTTAACTTTAATGACACTTTATGATCTTGAATGTTAGGGATTTGGCTTAAACCCCTGGTCCTGCTTTTCATCCCTAGGCCTGTCTACGACCTCAGGATCCCTGCAAATTTTGTGAATGGGCATATTTGGGTGTTTCTTTTTGGAGATATGTTTTCTAGTCTGGGCTTCATATCTGTATTCCCAAATGAGTATGCATTTCTGTATGAGTGTATGCAAGTCTATTTTTTTCCCTACAGAGATGGTTTTATTTCCAATGAGGTCTGTAATGAATTTGGGGTAGTGTCTGATACTTAAGAGAATTAAAATCCTGGTTCAAGAGAATTTAGCATTAGCTCTTCTATTTGTCAATATTCTCCCATCCCCAGGTCCCTCTGCCCACTTATTTTCTGACTAAAACCATAAGCACTCTCAGAGCCAATTTTCAAAAATTTTACTTTGAAATTTTTATTTGATCAGCAGCCTCAAGATCTGAAGGGGATTACATTTTTCCCCTTTTCTTGTTTCTGGAACTAGCATAAATAATCCTCTTTGTGATAATACCCTGTCTCCCAGAGCGCTTGTTTATCATAAGAGGACTCTTGTTTCCATGGACTAATGCACTCAGAAGCTTGGCTGACTTTCTGATGCAAATGTCAGACAGGAACCATGTCTTTGCTTTTCTAGCCAAATTGCTTCGTTTTTACAACACTATGTTTGATTTATAGGTGTCTTTGAAATATTGAAATTGCCCCCTGCACTAAAAAAAATGCAATATGTAGGCATTTTAGTATAGCAGCATTAATAAGAATAATTTATAGGGGAAATGGGTTGCAGGGTTTTGGAAAATACTCAACTCTGAGCAAAATATGGCAGTGTCAATGAACAACACTGACATTCTAAAGGGAGGTACATATATTGAGGAGTAACCAGAGCCAATCCCAAGAGAATGTCATAATTTCTTAGAAGTTTAGATTTAAATAACACTTATAGAACTAGCAAAGAAAAGGAATGTAAGAAATCAATTTATTTTTGTTTTCTTCGTAGTGTGCTTAATTTTTTTTTATTGACAAATGCTCCAAAGTGACCATCAACCACATGCTTACTAAAAAATAGGGTTTCTATCAGTCAGACATTTAACTGAAGACCATAGCTGTATCTGTATAGGAAGTGGAGAGGATGGAGAAAGGAGCTAATTCATTGTACATATTCAGCATGCCAGGAATAGGGAAAGGCAGCTTACGTGTCTTTTTAAATTCCAGTCCTTCTGTGTGACCTGAGGAATGGGTGTTAGTGTTCACATGTCATTGCTAGGAGTCAGAGAGGTAAAATGACATGCCTAATGTCTCATGGTCAGAAAACCTTGGGTCAGAGGTGCAATTCAGAGAACATGTTGGTGAAAAGAAGAGAATAGAGTAAAACAATGGATTAGCTTGAAGACATATTTATCTTATATATAGTTTTAGAATATCAAAATACTGCTACATCCAGTAAGTCAAAAATTATATCTTTCCAAATGCATGATACTATTTCAACCCCAGTTGGTATGTTGGTGTTGTGGGGATAGGGAGTAGGTCTGGAAATGTGATTTACATCGCTCTTCAGAGTAGTTTCTCATGGTTTTATGTACAGTTAATTGGTTTTATGACCATTTAAAGGTCAGAGGGAATCTTTCAAGATGCTTTCAACAAGGACCATGTTTGACAATAGCTACACGACAATAAAAATTAAAATAGAGTAAGAAAAGCATAGAAATGCAATGGAAGAACAAAAAAAAAAAAAAAAAACAGGAAAATTGAGGGACAGGAGGAAGAAATGTTGATTAAATCCAATGCCCTAAAGACACAGACTGCTCTGGATAATTTTATTCATTTGTGTTTGATTAATTTGTGAACACTTAACATGTCCCAGACTTTGTTCTGGATGGTGAAGATAGAGTTCCATGACCTCAAGTTGCTGACAGCCTAGTGGGCATGACAACCAAAGAAATTTGTGATGGTGCCACCATGGGGATAATTGGGAGTCACCATGGGAGAACAGTGGAGGGCCCCTAACCCCAATTGAAAATGTACGGAAAGGCTTCTAAATGGAAATGGCAGTTAGATGGGGTAAGACTAGAGGGGTAAGAAAGAGGCAAAGATGGAGAGCTTTGGGCAGGGGACAGAAAAGTATTCCAGGCATATTCTTTGATGTACGGTAGCCCTTAAGCAAGCACGAAATGGTACATTGTGGGGGATGTAAGTAGTTGGAATTCTTGGAGTATAGAGTGAGAGGACACAGGAAGTAGGAAGTAGGGTTAATGAGTAGACTAAGAGGCTATGTATTCTGTCTTTGATTAAAGCAAACATCATTATCCCCACTGCCATCATTATGTCATTCATCTATTTACTATTCACAAACATTTGTTATAAAGCAGATGCTCTGCTATGTAATGTGGCAGAAGAGTTTGTCCTAGAAGAGTTTGGAAAAACATTCCCGTGTTTCTTTTTTACTCTCATACTCAATACTGCTGAAACCAGATGTGTGGATGTTTTACACATCAACTAATACTCTGTGACACCAGCTGGGTGTCCTTATAATTCAGTTCAGTTTTGACTGACTGGCTATAGTTTGGGGTTCCCATGACCCCCTCCATAGATTCAGTAATTTGTTAGAATGGCTCATAGAATTCGAGGAAACACTAAATTATGTTTATCATTTTACTATAAAAGATAGAATAAAGGATACAGATGAACAGTGAGATGAAGAGATGCATAGCGTGAGGTCCAGAGGTGTCTCTAGCACAGGAGCTTCTGTCCCCAGGGAGTTACAGCATGTGGATGTGTTCATCAACCTGGAAGCTCTCTGAACCCTGTACTTTTGGGATTTTTATGAGGTCCTCATCACATTGGTATGATCAGTCAGCTCAGTCTCCAGTCCCACTCCCCTCCCATGAAGGTGGGGGGTAAGATGGAAAGTTCTAAGCTTCTAATCATGGTTGGTCTTTCTGGTGACCAACTCCCATCCTGAAGCAATCCAGGAGCCTACCAAGAGTTGCCTCAGTAGAACAAAAGATACTCCTATCACCCAGGACATTCCAAGGGATTTAGGAGCACATGAAAAGAGGCTAGGCATGGTTATTGATCAGGGAAATGGAAATCAAAATCACAGTGAGTTACTGTCTACCCACTAGGATGGCTATAATAAAAAAGTCAGATAATAAGTATTGGTGAAGAATAGTAGTAAGCGATGTGGGGAAATCAGAACCCACATAAACTGCACATGGGACTGTAAGACAGTGCAGCTCCTCTGGACAATAGTCTGGCAATTCCTAAAGCAGTGAAACGTTCCATTCTAAGGTGTGTATGTGTATGTGTGTGTGTGTCTACGTCGGTACCTGTACCTATATATTTCTCTACGAGAAATGAAAACGTGTCTACACAAAAACTTCTACCTGCATGCTTATTTGAACGTGACTTAAATTAGGGAAAAAGTAGATACCTAAATGTCTATCAACTGATGAATGATAAACAATGATGAATGGATAAACAAAATGCAGTGTACTTATACAATGGGATATTATTTAGCCATAAAAAGGAATAAAGCACTTAAACATGCTGTAATACAGATGATCCTTGAAAATGTTCCGCTAAATGAAAGAAGTCAGATACAAAATACATATTGTATGATTCCATTTAGGTGAAATGTCAGAATAGACAAATTCATGAAGACAGAAAGGAGATTAGTGAAAGAGTAAAGGAGGATGATTTGGAAGTCTCTTCTCTCTGTCCGCAGCAAAAGGGCACATTATACACAGTGTCTTAGGCCCATGATAATTTTTACTGCAGTCTCACTGAAGAATATACTCTTGATATCTATCTTTACACAAATAGAATAATAGAATTTTTTTTTATTTAGTGGAGGAAGGGGCCAACAAGCGAAATGTGGGATAGGGCCTGCCAAAGTCATAATGAGATCCTTTCTGCTTCACTTGAAGACTTCCTCACCCCATCCCACCTGCAAGGAAGAGATTCCTAGGATGAAATAGAAGCCACCTATCTTTGTGGTAAATTGCAAAAATGGCCATTATACTTTGCAGTGTTGCCAATCAAGCAGTGGGTTCAGTTTCCCCAGCCTTGTGTATCTGCTCAAACCTTTGATCAGGAGAATGTGCAAATGTGACATTGCAACAGTTTCAAGCCTATGCCACAAGAGGTCTTGCAGTTTCCAGCCTCATGCCTTTGGAACTACCCATGTAGACTAGCCTGGGCTAGCCTGCTGGAGGATGACCGTGCAGGTGGAAAGAGGACCCAGTCATCACATAGGACCTAGGAACCCATTTTAAACCAGTGAGCCCAATCTGCCTGACACCAGATATCAGGCACACACCTGATGGCAGAGATTAGCCTTAAAAGCTTACAATAACAGCCCAATGTAGTCACTTACATTTTAATGTTTGACTCCAATTTTGATATGTTAGTTCACAAAAACTAATTTAAAAATCACAATTTTGAAGTATTTATTCTTGAGTTTTGTTATGTTCATTTGACCTAGCTGGAATATCTATCTGGAATATTTTCTCTTTCCTTCAGTGGAATTTAGAAGATTATGCCCTTCCCCTGATTTTAGAAGGATTAGCATTTAACATTGTGTTGGGAGGCAGAACAGTCTCTAGATTAAAATATGTGATCCTGGCAGGAGCAGGGAACTGAAATACAATTTTTTATTCTTGGATCTACCTCAGACATCACATGCAGGCTCTTTTTCTTGCAAAGCAACATGATAATTTACTTTATTCAATTATTTAGAAACACTGTAACAACAACAAAAAATAAAAGTGCTAAAAAGAATATGGAAACAGTAAGAGCTTACAACACATTGGGTTTTTGAACACATAGCCTCAGGGTCCAACCAATGGTGGTTTTCATAACTTAAAAACACAATTTTGGAAAAGTGAAACATACTCTTCACTTGCATTCTGAAGTTAGGTGGTTGGACAGATAAAGGCTCTCCCTCTTAGTTTGACTCTGAAACAAACTGGTTATTATTTTCTCTGCAACAAAAGTAATTTTATGCCTTAAGTTGCAGCACAGCGTGAAACAAACCCCAGATAGTTGCAGGATTAAATAAAAAGGAATGAAACAGATACAAACATACTTTTATCTGTAAATTGAGTTGAGAAGATTTTCTCATCATAAAAGTAGGGGAAAAATCACAAAAGGATATATCAGATATGATGCTTTTGAAATATTTTGTCTGTGAAAAGATCATAAAATTAAAATGCAAATAGAAAACTAGAAAAATACTGCATGCAACATACATGACAAATTAAAGGTTAATATCATTTATACATAAAGTTCATACTGATCAAAAAGGAAAAAGTCCCATAATTCATCAGAAATTAATAAATGTTTTATCAACTTCAGAAAATCACTTGTAATCAAAGACGTACCAAATAAAATAAGTAGACTGAATAGTAATCTCATTCTCACCCATCAGTAATTCAACAAACAAACTGAATCCCTGCTTTCACTGGGTAGTGTTGCTAGGTATTACTTTTACAAAACTAAATAAATCACCGTCCATTTTTGGGGGAGGGAGGGGTTCAGTTCTG
The DNA here is from genome assembly GCF_964656455.1 of Halichoerus grypus. Lineage (NCBI taxonomy): Eukaryota > Metazoa > Chordata > Mammalia > Carnivora > Phocidae > Halichoerus > Halichoerus grypus. The sequence goes on from NC_135714.1 coordinate 14,585,029, forward strand.
TGGAGAAAAATAGACCAATAGTTCCATCATGCATGGTTGTGCAGGTTGTGCACTATGTTTCAGATGCAGATGGGTTCCTAAAGACCATGCAGTGCGCCACCCCATCAACCCATAAACCCTGGTATGAACTACATCTATTTAGTAAAATCAGGTATTACAGATTTTTTGTAGGCTAGTAGGCTCAACATGCATGTACACATATATAGAAAATGTAAGTGTAATATGGTAACTACTAAAGGAAATTTTTAGAGTTCTCTGAGACCACAGTCTGGTGTTTAAGGACAGGATTCTGGGAGGAGAGGTCATGAGCAGAGTCCTGAAAAGTAAACTGAAATTGATGTCATGAATAAACATGCATAGAGAACAGAAACTGTAATGTTCTAGAAGTGAAAGAATGCATGGCACATTTAGCATGACTGGATTTTAGTGAGTGAAGAGAGTGTCCTTGAGGGTTGAGGCTGGGAAATAAGGAAGAAAAAGATAGGAAGGACTATATATATAACATTAGGAGCTTGGCGATTATCCTAAAGGTAACAGAGAATCATGGACAAGTTACCAAGCAGGAAAATGGCAAAGCCATTTGAGTTTTAGGGAAATTAATCTGGCTACACTATGGAGAATAGATTGATAGTGGTCTTGGAAAAGGATTAAGTCTGGCAAGGTTCTCTGTTCCTCTGTGTATCTGCTGTCTAGACCTACCAGTCTTACTATAGTACTAGACCTGAGTTCTCTGAAATGCCCGTCCACCCCAAGTAGACATTCTTTCCCCACCCTACTCCCCTTCTTCTACATTGTGTAACATGACAGTGTCACAGTTAATGAATGTGTATGTTATAGGTCCAGGTACATACAGAATTTGAGTCTGACCCATATTATTATTCTTCTGAACCCCAGATTTCTGGGAAAGGAAAGATGGTCGGTTTAGACAGTGTTGGATGATTTGCTGAGTTTAACAACCATGACCTGGTGCTCAGAGTCACACATTATAAAGTGGCGTGCTGGCCTTCCTTGCTCCAAGGAATGAGGATGGGGAAATTCCTAGGAAAAGGGAGGAATTTTGAATTCATTTTGACACCTCTAAAATATATGGTACTAAATCGGAGAAGGCTGATATTTTAAATACAGGCCAGGAAAGTTGGCCTTAAAGGGGGAGATGGAAGGGAATAGGAGGAACATCAGGAAAATGGCAGATATATTTATAAAATCTAGTTATGAAAACTATCTGAAATGTATCAAAAACTTTAATTAACATCATTTATACCTTTGACCTAGCAATTTCCCTTCTAGTATTCTAGGTGCTCTGGATATATCAGGTGTCCTAAATTGCTGGAGTCTCTTTACTTCCTCTCTGCTTTCTTCTAGAAAAATCTGGCACTTAATGATCTATTCTCTATGCTTCAGCACCTTTAATACACTTGGACGTTGTCTACTCCTAGATTGCAGTTTTTGATGTCTGAGCTCATTCTTATGCATTCTTTTTTGCTTGAAACATCTCTTTGTGAACTTTTTCTGTATCTTTTTTCCTCATCATTTTAAGGAACCAATCCAGACATCAAATCCTGCAGGAATTATTTATATTTCAGGGTGGATGGAGTATTCTTCTTCTAAGACACTTTCCACCCCACTCTCATTTCGATTATTTCTATGAACAGGAAAGACCTTTTTGTATAACTCTATCAGAAGACTGCTCATTCTTAGAGGATACAGATCATGTCTTATTCATCCTTATAACCTAAAAGAATACTGGAGTGCTTTGTTGAATGCATTTAATAAAAAAGATGACTATAGTCAAAGATACTGAGGAGGAGCAGGGTAAAGATATTGATTAATGTTGTCTTTGTTTAAAAAATTGACATGTTACAATGTCTGGAGATAAAATGAGGAAATAAAAAGAAATACTTTCTGATCTAATAAAGGGAGAAGCAAGTCATAAGAAAAAAATTAATATTAGTTATTCAAATGCTCAAAAAGAGGAAAAATAAAGAATCATAGGAGATGTAGAATAAATAGAAAGCAAAACAGGAAATAGAACTAAATCCAAATATATCAGTAATCAAAATGAATGTAATCTCCAGTTAATAGACAATGATATTGAGTAAGGGCTTAAAAAAAAAAAAATCCAGCTACAAGGCAATTACAAAAGGCATAACAAAGTGAGAGCTCACAACTAAAAGAACTGAAAATAACACTAAGCAAATACTTTTTAATACTTAAAAAACTTCTAATTCTTTTAAATATTTATAGCTTAGCATTATTTGCAATAATAGTTATAATACTAGAAACCTGGGGAAAAAATTTTCATGATGACAAAGTGAATAAATAAATTATGATAAAATAATGCAACTCATACTAAACAGGAGTGAAAACAAATGAATTTAGACACATATATCAATAAGGATGAATATAAAAATCATGAGGACAAGCCTAAAAGCAAGTCTCACCAAAAAAAATTGTTTTTTAAAGATTTATTTATTTATTTATTTATTTTTTAAAGATTTTATTTATTTATTAGAGAGCGAGAGAGCACAAGCGGGGTTAGGGGCAGAGGGAGAAGAAGAGGGAGAAGCAGACTCCCCAGCGAGTGGGGAGCCTGAGGTGGGGCTCAATCCCAGGACCCTGAGATCACGACCTAAGCCAAAGGCAGGCGCTTAACTGACTGAGCCACCCAGGCACCCCTATTTTATTTATTTTAGAGAGAGATCACACATGTGAGAGCATGCATGAGCCGTAGGAGGGGGAGGAGAGGGAGAGAATATCAATCAGACTCCCTGCTGACCGGGCACCTGATGTAGGGGCTCAATCACACAACCCTGAAATCATGACCTGAGCTGAAATTAAGAGTTGGATGCTTAATTGACTCAGCCATCTAGGCACCCCCAAAACATTATTTTTTTAATATAAAGTTTAAATCATGCGAACCTATGCAATGCATTCTTTAGGGAATATAAGCCTGACAAAGACAATGAGAATGTACAAATGATAATAAACATAGAATTAATGACAGAGGTTACCTTTTGTATGGAAGGAGAAGACGGATCAGGCATATAGTGGGCTTGAAGTATATTGGTGATTTTCTACTTTGTGGGTACACTGGTAATCTATTCAATATCATTCCTTAAGCCCAAACCTATAGATTTTAAATATGCACACACACACACATACACATATATACACTTACATAAAGAGTTTTGTGTTAATATATTTCAAAATTAAAATGAAACACAGGACTCGAATATATTTTGTGAAATTTTGCAAATATTTATTGAAAATAGTAGAAAAGCACTTACATGTTAGAAATTTGACAGGAATCAACAGATTTTATATATCTACATGATGAAATATGCAACCATTAAATGATTTATAATTCATTTTAATGTCAGGGAAATCATTTATGATATAATAATGAGCTAAAATATATTAACAAGCTGGAAAATGCTGAGAATAATGGTTTCCATTATGTAAAACACATTTAATAGGGCTGAAAAAGAAATAAGAAATAAATAAGAAATCCAAGCAGTGGTGTATCCATTTGGTAGGATTATAGATACATTCTTTTTTCTCTCACTTCCCAAATGTGGTACATATTAGGTTCCCTGGAGTGCAGGTGAGTATACGTTATTTTTATGATTTAAAAATACAATCAATCATAATCAATAGCAAAAGGATTTTCAGAATAAATACCAGAAAATGGCCAAGCATATTTTTCTGTATAGGCTTTTGATTAAGAACACACTTGCTCCTTTGGCTAGTTCACCTGGAAATCTGATAATAATGAGTGATTAGTATTTATAGTAAAGACATCTTCTGATTGGTACATGACAGTGGACTGGGTGCATTATAAATATGTGATGGGAACCATACCTTGGGTTCCCTTGAGTGTAAATGCATCTTGTAATTGAGCACATTTCTTGGGGGAATCCCTTAGGCTATAATGCGATATTGGCTTTTGTGAAGAATGAGACTTCTATGACAAAGTAGCTCCCACACTTGCCCAATGTGAATCTCTGCCCTTGCATTTTAACTGGTACCTATTGGGGACAAAGAGGGTAACTCTGTCTGCATGTTCTCCTGTGAATATTCGCACTCAAGAGAAATGTCAATTCTGCTCTGCTGGAAAGATGGACTTCCTATCCTAGATTCTTGCAAATGAATGTGATGCCAATTCTGGCCACTAGGTTGACATAGGGCAAACCGTTAACAAGTATTTTCTAAATTAAAAGCCAAAAATGCCTATGCAATTAAAAAATGTAATAGTCTTATTCTGAATTTCTAATGGTATTTTAAAATAATTGCTGATGAATTTTATTACTTTCTCATCTTATCAAGAATCTCAAGAATTGGCTGGTGTTTTTCTTTTCTTGAGCCTAGGCAAAACTGTTGGGTAGGTGATATCAGTATTTGACGCTGTCAGTTATAACTGGTCGTGAAAGTCTTTCATGTACCAGTACTCTCTTATTCATTTCGTATATTTAAAAAAATGCTTAAAGTAAAAAATACAACAACCATTTATAATCAATTTTTAGTGAGTATCAAACCTTATTTCTGATTGTGGAATACAACCCACCAACCAGCCTCCCTCCCTCCCTCCCTCCCTCCCTTCCTTCCTCCCCTCCTTCCTTCCTTCCTTCTTTTACCTCCTTGTCCTTCCCTCCCTTTTTCCTTTCCTTTCTTTAAATCAAATGGGTGAACATATTAGAGAGAGATTTGAGTGGGTAAGAGAGCCTCCTGGAAACTATGAAATCATAGCTAAAACCAAAATTAGATTTTGTACTTCCTATCAAATAATTGAGTACTTATTTTTTTTTAAAGATTTATTTATTTATTTTAAACATTGAAAGAGAGCGTGCAAGCACAAGCAGGAGGGGCAGAGGGAGAGAGAATCTCAAGCAAACTCAGTGCTTAGCGTGAAGCCACACATGGGGCTTGAGCTCAGGACCCTGAGATCACGACCTGAGCTGAGAACCAAGAGTCGGACACTTAACTTGAGTGCACCACCCAGGCGCCCCTTGAGTACTTACATTTAATGCCAATCTTGTTTACATGCATATTTGGGAGAGATCACAATACTGATTATTAAAAAGGTTAAAATGTTTTAAGAAAGCCTGTGGTTATTTACAGGGTGCCTGGGTGGCTCAGTCGGTTAACCATCGGACTCTTGATTTTGGCTCAGGTCATGATTTCAGGGTTGTGCGATTGGGCCCACCTCCCCCCAGCCATCAGGCTCTGCTCTGGGTGTGGGGCCTGCTTAAGATTCTCTCTCTCTTTCCTTTTGCCCCTCTCCCCTCACGCTAGCCCTCTCTCCCTATCTCTCTCAAAAAAAAGTTCAATTTTGCAAATAGAATGAATTTATTCTAAATAGTCCAAATATTTCTGCTTCATATTTTCAGTTTTATAAGCAGATTTTGATTTTTGGTTATTGTAATATTTGTTAAATGCAAAAATGTGATTTCTTGGGAAATTGGATGCTGTAGCTTTTACCAAAGACAGCTGTTAGGACAAGGAACCATGAACTTATTCAAAAGGACACGCATCTACAGTTCTAGCCAATTTTGTTTACGATCTCCGAAACACTCAATACTGACTCAGTAAATTACCACAATTCCTGCCTTGTTACCTGATGTGGTGGGTTGGTGGTACTGAAGGCTATTGTTCTATCCAGAACAAAGGTAGCAGATAAGAGAGGACACTCTATTATCATGCAAAGCTTGAAATCTAGTTTCATATCAGCCCCAACACCTAGACATGCACACGTGGGATGGATTAACTTGTGATTTAGTACCCATCTAAAAGAAAATAATGTTTTCTTTCTTTCTTTAATCTTTGTTGAAAATGTAAGCTTATAAATAGGAATAAATAAGAACCATAGAGTTTATTGTTTCCCAAAGAGATTTGTAAGTGGCTGACTTCTTTTGTCTAAATTTTGTTGGTTTGAAATAACCAGCATGATGAATGCACTCAATGATTAAAACTGGTATCTTAAGACCCTTATTATGATCTAAAATATTTGGTTGGAATTACTATTCAGTATAGATACATCTCAATTAAAGTGATTACATATGCATTTCTTCCCAACCTGTTCTCTTCTGAGAATAAATATTACCATATCTGGCTTCAGAAGAACATCAGAGGGGCTTTGGACAAGATTACCTTCACTCATCATAAGTTTTTTAAAATGAAATTATATCTCTCAAAAGAGAGCAAGCTGTTGTATTCTAGGACTGAAAAGGCAACATTTCTTTTGATAGTTTGGTATTCCCATTCCCTTACCAGAACATTGTCAGAAAGTCCTTAAAATAAAATTGAATTATTATGATGATAATTAAAATTTTTATCTATCAATCAATTGATCTATATTTTGCATATATGTTTACATATTTGCATATATACAAATATACACATAGAGTAGTGAAGTTTCTTTCAATAAACAGTATGCTTGAAACTTTGAAATAAAGACGAATGAATCCATGCCTGGACTCTCTAATATATTGTTGGTAGAGAAAGAATCAAGTTTTCCCAGCTGCATCAATTTGTCACTTTTGTTGACAGACTGGGTACAATAAATTTCCATCCAGAGCAAATCACTCAGAGGCTCATCTCATCCAGAAAATGTCTGCGATTCTTTTTATACATAGTGTTTGCCATGAACTGAAGAGGAAATTTTGGGTGATATCTGCATCTTTCAGCTGGAGCCTTTTTTCTTTTGACTTTCTTTAGAACAGAGGTGCGAGGAGAGAATAGGAAGAGGCCAGGAAGAGATAGAAAGTATTAATGCTCTGGGTGTGGTTAAGTCTAAATAGGGTGGAACAGAACATCCATCCTGAAAATAAGAAAACAGCAGAAGTAGGAGACCTGTGTATCTAGAAACCACGTACCTGATAATAACCTTTAAAATAAATCATGTGTACAACGTGATGTATAAATCAGATTGCAGAAACCATCACCTGGACTTGCCTATATAGCTACCAGTTTCTTGAGATCAGGGTAGTGAGCCTGGTTTATATAATGATAACACATACAGAAGATTCTGTGTGATTTAGTAGAATGAATTCAACTTTTGTAGATGTGTGGAGTGTCTTAGTGGAGGCATGCAGACTAGTGAAAAAAGTTACTTATGTTTCCAGTTGAATGTTTCAGTTACTCTGCATCTTTGAGTGTATGATTTCTGAACCAAGAATATAAGGACTAATATGTTTCCCTCTTTTCTAGCCATTGTCAAGTTATAAAATTCTCCCAGAAATTATAGATTTGACTTTAAGAGAGGTGAGTGATTTTCTTGAGTTCACAGCTAGTAAGAACAGGAATTGGACCCGAACCTATGTCTTTTGGTGTTTAAATCTTTCAACAAATATGCTGTTTTTTGTAAGGCTCCTACCAAACTTAGTGTTCATGATACTGATATGTATCAATTCCAGGTAATTGCTGGAGGCACATTGCAAAAACTTGTATTCCAAATTAGATCTATAGGAGATAAAAAGACTGCATACTACTGGTTACTTTGGTCTTTGCATTTACTATGCAATTTGATATATGTTGTCTCTGAGCTGCATTTATCTAGGGCATTATTTCCATATCCAGATTCAATATTGTATGTGGAAATCTTTTTAAAAATGCCATGGATATACATGTGTGTGTGTTTGTGCATGTGTATGTATAAAATGCCACCTAGTAATATTATTATCAACATCATTATCATTTTATGATACTATTAATTTAAACCTTTATTCAGCATAGTAGTTTGTGCAAACCAAAAGAGAAACACTCTTGGTAATTTATTCAATATGAACTCTTTCTTTGACCTTTAAATTCCAAGTTTATCTGGAGAATTGATTTCAGTGGCCTTGAACATAGCACTCTCCTGGAAATCAGAATGTTTTCAGCTCAATCACAGTATCTAGTTTTGGTTTTAAGTTGAATACATTTTTTTAAAAAATATGACTGACTGGTAAAAGTTATTTGATCTTCCAGACATTTGTAAATAGGACCCTGAGCCATTTAAGATGTTTCCTCCAAAAAGACCTTAACAAAATCATTCTCAAAGAGTTATAAAATATCTAAATTTTTATATGGAATCCATATAACTTATTTTAGCAGCTAAAATATATCAATTATTATTTTTTAAAGATTTTATTTATTTATTAGACAGCGAGAGAGGGAACTCAAGCAGGGGGAGTGGAAGAGGGAGAAGCAGGCTTCCCGCTGAGCAGGGAGCCCGATGTGGGGCTCGATCCCAGGACCCTGGGATCATGACCTGAGCCGAAGGCAGACGCTTAACCGACTGAGCCACCCAGGCGCCCCTAAAATATATCACTTATTATAAATAGCCTAGCCCTTAGGTGAAAACTATTTTTTTGTTTGTTTGTTTGTTTTAGAGAGAGAGAGAAGTTGGGGAGGGGCGAAGAGAGGGAGAGAAAGAATCCCAAGCAGGCTCCACTCCCAGCGCAGAGCCTGAAGCAGGGCTCGATCTCACAAACCTGCGATCATGACCTGAGCCGAAATCAAGAGTCAGAAGCTTAACCAACTGAGCCAGCCAGGTGCCCCTAAGCTACTTTCTTAAATAACAAAAAAGGAACTTTGGAAGTAATAATTATATGAATAATATTGAAATCCTTACTTTTCAAGTGTGAGTATGTATTTTTATTTTGGATTTATTCTTTCTATTCTTAAGTTTTTAAATGTTTTTATACTCATCTTGCTTAATCATTTTGATGAGTAGTTTTCTTTATGGGAAGATCTTGTAGATAGTGTAAGTTCTCATATTTCTACATAAATAAGTCTAATGCTCTGGCAAATATATAATTTTTGAAGCTTGTCTGAATGCTTCGTGGAATCTAAATATTCACTTCTACTTGTGGTGGCCTGAATAACGGTCTGCCAAAGAGTTCTGTGTCCTAATTCCCTCAACCTATGTTATCTTATGTGACGAAAGGGACCTTGCAGTTGTGATTATGAGAATTGTGAGATATGAAGATTATCCTGGACTATCTAGATGGGTCTGATGTAATCACATGTGCCCTTATTAGAGGGAGGCAGAGGGAGATTTGACCATAGACGAAAAAGAGGAGAGGATGATGGAAACATAGGATGAAGTGATACATTTTAAGATGGAGGAAGGGGGCATGAGTCAAGATGAGCAAGCAGCCTCTAGAAGATAAAAAAACAAAAAACAATAAAACGGATTCTCCTCTGAATCCTCCAGAAAGAGCATAGTCCTTCCAGCACATTGATTTTAGACTTCTGACCTCTAGAACTATGAGAATGTATTTGTATTATTTTAAGCCAATAAATTTTGGTTATTTTTTACAATGGCAGTAGGAAACTAATACACCACTGTGGTGAATAACTGAAATTCTATATGTTTTTGTCCTACCTCCTTTAAATAAAATATTAGTTGAGAAAAATGACAAATCTGGAATTTGACAGTATTCAGAGAAGTCAACAAGGAATTTTATAATAGTTGTGATGCTCTGATCTGTGGGTATAGGTTAAAAAAGGAGGGGGAGAAGGTGGAGTGAAAACATCCTACTTAACTGGTGGTTACTTTGAGTGGAATTGTTTTAACAAACGAGGTGGTCAATGCCTCCCTTTGCAAAAGCAACAGATCTCTTCAGCTGCTATTAATAAATGAGACTGGCAGTGGTACTAGGTCATGTCTCCGTGTCCTTCCCAATCTTCACATTCTCCATATCTTAGATCTTTTCACTCATTCATGAACACTGCCTAATGCACCAGAACATTGCATTAAGTGGCTATCTGGCACTCTATATAAGCATTAAAATAAAAGAGTCATCAGGAAGGAAAAAAAAAGATTATAGTAGAAAGAAAGGCCTTTTGTAAATTGCTTTCCAAGAGCTAGGCACCATTCCAGGAAAATGAAGGGCACTTTCAATTGACTTTAACCTTCTCCCTTTGGTGGTATTAAAAGACCTTCTTTGGGACATTATACAAGCCAATGGTGAATATTTTGCCAGAAATTTTCCATTAAAATTATAATCACTTAATACTTTGAGGTTAGCCAAAGAGATTTTATTATATAGAGAGTGATCTTAAAATTTGCATCTTAAGTTAATTACTATTAACAGAATAAGCTTGTCAAATATTTCTCCTTCTGGGAATCATCCAACTATATTTTATTTTTTTCCATATATTTGTGCCAAAATATCAAGAATTCCTATTGAGGAAAAGAAAAAGCAGTTCTTTTAAGCAGAAAACCTGTGTTTTCAATATTATGATTCTGTGGAAAGATAAATATTTCTCACAGGTTAAAAGTGATAGAAAATTTGACATTAGAACCTAAACATTCCATATATCTTGCTTATCATGAGCATTTAAAACTTAACGAGAGGAAACATGAAAGAAATGTTAAATAGTGTGGGTTGAAGTGAAATATAAAGAGAGAAATGTAAAATATGTGATTACACCATATTCACTTATGAATTATAGGTGTAGAACCAAATTAGATAAGTTTATGTGTAGGTTCAGCTATAGTCTATGATCACTCTTCATCTCATTCTTTCTCTAATAAGTTAATTTACATGATATAAGGCTTAGAAAAGAAGAGAGTAAGCTTGCAATCTACTATCTGCCATGTACATGTGTGTACTGCCTATCTCATTCACACCATTTGGGTTAACTGCATTTCATAAACTACAGGAAAACTGAATACTTGGGAGGTAACTTACTTAGGACTTTGTAGGTAGTACATGAAGGAGATAAGATGGGAACTTAAGTCTTTTGATGCAAAGACTATGCTCTTTCCTCAGATGGGGGAAGCGTTCTGAAAAATGGGTGTCAAAGGGGAAAGAAAATGTTCAATTGAACATTCTTAATGCCTTTGATGTAGAAGGGATGGTATTGTTGAGGTTTGTTGAATTATGTGAGTTTTTGTTCTTTGTATGTATGTGTACATGCACACACATATGTGTGTATGTGTAGCTCATCTGCATCTGGTAGCTAGCTCATCTGCATCTGTCAATGGAGAGATTCATTCACCCCAGCTTTCTTTTCACAATCCCCTGGAATGGTTTTGCAAAGAAGTAATTAAAGTGGATCTGTGATCATATTGACAGTCTGATATTTACAGAAACACAGAAGCAATAAGTAAATTACATGTGTATTGTTTTTGCCAATTGCTATCTAATCTTATCTGGGAGAAAAGTTGTGTAATTATCATTTTGCAATGCCCAGAAATATTTTTCATTGACCTATGGAGATACTATAGTATACAAAATATATAGAAATAATGGTAGAAAACATACATTTATTTATTTATTTATTTATGGAGATACTATAGTATACAAAACATATAGAAATAACGGTAGAAAACATTTATTTATTTATTTATTTATAGAAAGAGAGAAAAAGAGCATATGTGCATGCAAGTGAGGGGACAGGGGCAGACAGAGAGAGAAAGAGAGAATCTTAAGCAGGCTCCATGCTGAGCATGGAGCCCAACAAGGCATTTGATCCCACGACCCTGAGATTATGATTTGAGCCGAAATCAAGAGTCAGGTGCTTAACCGACTGAGCCACCCAAGCACCCTGAAAATGGTAAAAAAACATTTAATAAGTGTTCTGTGCCATATAAGCTTTTAATTTTTTTTTAATGCATGCCAACACAATCCTGACAATTATCTTATGAAGTAGGTGCTATTGTGGTCTCCATTTTACAGATTGAAGAACTGAAGCACACCAAGGTAAAGTAACTTGTACAACGTCTCTCAGATAATAAGAGGTATAATTGGGATGCAATGACATCCTTGCTGAAGAGCCCGTATGATTCAGTATTTAATTTCTAATAGGAGTTGAACAGATTTTCTTAAGGTAGTAAAAAACAAAGGGGAAGAAAGGGAAGGAATAGAAAAACAAAACTTCCTAGAGCTAAATTATGATGTGAATCATCCACACACAAGAGTCCATCAAGGACAAAGCAGGATGAATGGAAAATTCCCAGCTAGGCACATCCCTCATGAAATTTCAGAGCAGAAAAGAGATTTAAAAAGTTTCCAAAAATACACAGAGACCAAACAACAAGCTGATTATTCACAAAGAAATGAGAATTAGAATGGTATTTGACTTCTCGTCAGCAAAACTGAATGTGACAGTGGGGGGAAAAAGTCATTTTAAGTTCCAAAGGAAAAGGCGATTCTTTGCCAAAATATCAAGGGCAAGTACAACAGAAACACATATTTGGATATGCATGGACTCCTAAAGTTTACCACTAACCTCCTAAAGTGATTTTCTAGAATGTACTCCAGCAAACTTAAGATAAAATACAGGAAAGAGGAAGACATGGGATGCAAAACACATCATGTAAAACTTGAGTAAAATTTAAAAATCCAGCTGTTAACAGTGCAATTAGCTTAGAAAATGAATGAACTGAAGTAGAACAGCAAGTCTAAAGTTTAAAGATGAAAGACATGAAAGAAGGAAGTCGATTCACTGTAATAAATAGAATAATATGGAAGTTATATGACCTTGGTGCAGTTTTTCTCAATCTTGACACTATTGACATTTGGGGCTGGATAATTCTTTAGTGTGGGGGGCTGTCCTGTGAATTATAGGATTTTAGCAGCAATTTGAAGCATGATGAAATACTGTTATCCTTGTGTTGCATAGTATGTGTTCAATAAATATTTGTTAATTGAACTCAGTTTACAGTAACAAAAAGAATAAATGTCAGAAGCATTTATGGAAAATGGTGAATAAAACATAGAAGTACATGGGGCATTGTATTAGCTAACATCATGAAAAATAAAGAAATAATGTCTTCAGTAGATAGGTTATAAAACAAAATTTAAGTAAATATGCAAATTTATATAAATAATGAATAGGGAAGCTGGAAATAAAATTTGGCATAATTTGGGAAGAATAGGGAATATGAAAAGCACAACAGGAGGTAATTGAATCATAACCACCATATTTTATATTAGGAAAACAATATTGTATCAAGTGGAAAAATCAGCAATAGCTATATGAACATTTTATGTATGGTTTTGGAGATAATTTCCAGGATAATGAAAAAAATAAAATAACACAAAAATGCAGTAAACAAAAGCCAACATATTAGAGTCAACAATTGGGAAAATCAGTGCATTTGTATCTTTTACTCTCTTAATACTATTTAATTTTGGGGCACCTGGGTGGCTCAGTAGTTAATCATCTGCCTTTGGCTCAGGTCATAATCCAAGGGTCCTGGGATCGAGTCCCATATTGGGCTCCCTGCTTGGCGGGAAGCCTGCTTCTCCCTCTCCCACTTCCCCTGTTTGTGTTCCGTCTCTTGCTGTGTGTTTCTCTCAAATAAATAAATAAAATATTAAAAAACATACTATTTAATTTGTACATTTTAATTTGCTTTCCTTAAAGCAAAAATTACATATTTTATGGACAAGCTTTGAGAAAGTAACAGAATGGCTTCTCCAAATAATGGGCTAGTTGTTTTATGTGAATTCCTCTTCAAGATCATTGAATGGACATTGAGAAATTGGTAGAAAAGTAGTGAGGAGATGCCCCTATAGAAAATTCCAGACCAAGGGATGGCACAATAAGACTTACATTTTAAAAAGTATACACTTTCAGGGTTGAATGGATAATGGATCAAAGAGGTAATAGAGACAAAAATTCAGTTAGGAGTTATTTTCAATTAAAAGGTTAAGAATAACGGTGACTTGAACTCAGAAGCAGCTATGGATTGGATAGAAGCCTAACCATCTGATGAGAAACTTGGGAAAAGGAGAGACAGGAGAAAGGAGCAAATTATCATATGAGATAAAGGAAAAGAGAATGTCTAGGATAATCTCTGTGGTGTTCCACTGAAGACTGGATGAATGGTGATATCATTTTCTACCAGAGATAATATAGGAGGAGAAAGAGCTTTATTTGGGAGAAAGGAAAAATGAATTTAATTTTGGAATATGTTGACTCTGCGGGCCTATTGTTAATTCATGAAGATGCTGGAAATACAGGACTGAGGACTCAAAGAAGTGAATTAGAGATAGAAATTTGTTCAACATCTTTAATCTAGTGCTATTGTCTTCAAGATCATATCAATGTGGGAAATAGTATGCTAGTCAGTGCTCTTGCATTTAGCTGTGTGAGCCTGAAGAAATTATGTCTTCTCTCTACCAATATAGTGGGGCAAAAGTAGGATAAGATAATGTTAAAGATATCTTGAGATATTGGGAACTTGTCAAACCTGCTTATTGAAATTTTCTAATATTGATGGTTAAGTTTGTAATGTCAAGAGAATTTTACTAGATACAAAAAGACTGAGTTGTAGTCTATGTTACACAGAGTAATGTGCATTCTAATCACCTTCCCTCTATTTTTGATTTTTTCTCCCAAGAACCTGGGAAGAAAGTGGATGCTGTATTGAGGCAGAAATTTTCACAGTTGCACATCTCTGACATAATGCCATTCACTTTTGTTTTATTATTGTGCTCACGGATTATATCTCATGTAATGATGCTGAATATGTTCCTGATTTTAAGCAAAGCATTTCTCTTATTTATTTTCAATCAATTTATAATTATCATATTGTTGTTAATTTAAAAAATACCTTCAGGGGAGCTTGTTGAGTTAGGAAGGGATGTGCTCTGGGATTCTGGGGGGATCTTTCAAGGATAATGCACATGTTTCTGGATAGAGAAATGGAATTTTGGACTGAGCACATTTTTGTGGTTCAGAATGATGTGATGTTGTTCAGTTTATATTTCTTGATTTTATCCTGATTGTTCAAAACACAGTTAATTTTTTCCTTGTTCTTTCTCTGTGCCTCTCTGGTCTAGAATGGAAATATATCTTCTCTAAGCATTTGGGAAATAGCCCAATATGAAACTCCTTTATCAAATCCTCCATGCAACATTTCTCTGGGAAAAATGCCAAAATTGACCACTTATGCCAGATAGGGAAAACTCAGCAGGTTTTCCAAATTTGAACACTATGATTCTTCAAGCAAAGATTTTTGAAAGCCGAGATACAGTTTGCGTATTTTGGTTTACGGTACTCAAACTGAAATTTGATTCACCTTGCTTTTCATTAAGTACCAGGAAGAGGCTTTTCCTAGAATTCAACATAATCTTCTTCCAACTGTATTCTCTGAATTTAAAAGCATTTCAGATGATTAAAAAATAACTTTGGATCTGTAATTTAACCACAGTGCACATGATCAGAAGACAGCTGACTTAAATCACATGTTATCTTATAGATACATGACCCTCTCTTGTGAGTAGGGAGGAGAATTTTAGATTTATAAAATTGAAGATTAAAAATGAGCAAATTCCAGGTTCTATTCTAAAGCCAACATTTTGGAAAAATGCTTTCTACTTAATGCTTAGTGGATTATACAGAGAGTGACACACATTAAACTAGTTTAAGGATTTGTTCTTTGAGTTGATAGTCTTGTTTTTTAGTAACATAGCTTAATACTTTGTTAGAATCCACATTATTAGTGCTATAGATTAATTGAAAATTAAATATTTTTATCACTCATTGTTAATATCAAGTGAAAACTTTACATAACATAAAAACTGATGCATTAGGGAGAGGGATAGGATTAGTTCATGGTGTCTCACACAAATTACATGTGTTTGTGTCTTCTTGGGTACACCTAGGGAAGCTATAATGTGCTGAAATCTTAGAAGTCCAAAAGAGAAAGAGCTAGTAGACTATTTAGCTCTGTGTTAGAGAAACATTAGAATAAGCTCCAGAACTTTAAGCGGTTTTATGGACAATAAAAATCTCAGTTTTTGTGCTGGAGTCACCTATACTTACAACAATCAGATATATTTTTTTTTAAGTTTAGCAGAACTAATCTTCCCTTTATAACAACAATGTGTATTACTGAAAGATATGCAAATACAATAAAATCTGGATTTTTTGCTCTCTATATATCTCAAAGATAAATAACATTTGAAAAATGTATTTTTTCTTTTTTTTTTTTTTAAAGATTTTATTTATTAGAGAGCACAAGCCCGGGGGGGGGGGGGTGCAGAGGAAGAGGAAGGAGCAGATTCCTTGCTGAGCAGGGAGTCCAATGTGGGGTGCGATCCCAGGACCCTGGGATCCTGACCTGAGCCGAAGGCAGACGCTTAACTGACTGAGCCACCCAGGCTCCCCTGAAGAATATTTTTCTAATGGCTTTATTCTCTTTCACTGTTAATTAAATTTTGTATGTTACAAATATAAATATCCTATTTGCATGGCAGTTGATAGTGTACTTGTTTGAATAGCCCAGAATCTCTTTTCAAAAATAGATATAACCTCTGAGATAATAAATCAGTAATATTACAGATAACATCTACAGTAAACTTGTATAAAAACTATTCCTTTGTGGGGTCACACCAAAAACAGCAATAAGAACTGTATGATTTCAACAAATCTGCAAGAGAAAGCAGAAACAGGGAATAATCTTCAAATGTCCCTGAGCACTGAAGAATCCAGAGATTGCCTCATTTGTTGTAGAAAACATGATGGGCGAATCTTAAGCAGCCCAACTAGAAGAGTGTCTACAGAGGTTTAACTTTGCAAGGAAATTAATGGTGACTGAAGGAATTTCAGACAAAGTTGAGGTAGTCTAATCACTATGAAGCCTTATGGTTAATGAAATACTCACTTTCAGAATGAAAATTACCAGATTTAGGTAAAATTGCAGTGACTAGAATCCACACTGAGCAGAAGAACATAGATATTAAGTACAAAGGATGGAGATAGTTCATATAAAAGACAGCAAAGGGAACAGAGCCAGCACATCTCAGAAAATGTAAAGCCATGTTTTTGAATCTTATAACAGTGGAGAAAATTGCTCTAGAGTTATGTGATTAGAAGGTATTTTAGCTTCCCCTCCCCTTCTAGGAGTCCAGGAATACCTATTCCACTTAGAAATCAGTTATTGAAATATACTGTAATAGAATTCTATTAAATTTTGATAAGAAAAGAGTAAAATGAGCAAAATAACATACCTATAGACATTTAAGTCTTTCCAGAAGACATGCACAAAAAGAGATAAAACCTATGTTAGTATTTGAAATCAGCCACAAAGGAATTAAGGAAACCATGGAAATCAGAATTAGAAAAGCTTGGTGATAATTCATTCAACAAATGAAAATATGAACGAAGAACTAAAAGAATTCATAAAATAATCAGAAATGAAAGAAAAAAGAGAATTTCAGAATCAAAGTTTAAATAGGAAAGAAGACTACGCATCATGTCATAGGGACATAAGTAGTGGAAAGACAAAAAGGAGAGAAAATATGAAGAAAGAAAAAAAGGTTTTGAGATAATGGTATAAAAATAGGTAATGATGGCAACATGTATATAATGGTAGTAATAGCAGTAGAAGGAGAAGAAGAAACAAATGCTAGAAAGCAGAATTCAACTGAATTTTCCTGGAATAAGAAATTACTTGAAACTACATATTGAAAGAATATGCTATATCCCTTTAAAAACTGACCCATGAAGATTAATTTTTAGCATAATTATGGGCTTTAGAGAGACAACGTTTTTTTTAGGCATCATCCCCAAAAGGTGGAGTCATTTACAAGAAAAATAATATAAGGTGGTTATCAGAATTTTATGCAAGTCTTATCTTGTGCCAGAAGACGATGTAGTAAAATATGGGTGGCACTGTAGAAAAGAAAAGGTAAGCCGACAGTTGCATCCAAACTGATGTTAATATGTAAATACATTTTACATAACGCACACATCCTATTATTAACATGCATAATGTCAGTTAATATTTTGTGAGTCCTTCATAAGAAATATACTAAAGAGAGGGATCTTAAGACAATGAAAAAGTCTAAAGAAGCACTTTCATAAATATTTACAGTAAGCATTGAATATAATTTTATCAATAGAAATAAAATCAGTTGAGGAAGAATGGGGAGAAAAAGGAAAGCATTCGAATGAGTTTATGGATTGCCTTATGGATATAAACTGGGAGTTCAAGTATATTTCCTCAAATTAAGTACAAGGAGAGAGAAGGGAGCGAAAGAAGTTCTACCTAAAACACTTGCTTATAGTAGAAAGCAGACATTAATACTACATTATAGTAGAAGACAAAAAGAGAAAAAAAGAATGAGTATAATGTAAAGAAAGTAGTATAAAGGTAACTATTACAAAATAAAACAGACTCGTTTAAATACTAAAGATATGCAGAGGGCGCCTGGGTAGCTCAGTCGTTAAGCGTCTGCCTTTGGCTCAGGTCACGATCCCAAGGTCCTGGGATGGAGCCCCACATCGGGCTCCCTGCTCCGCGGGAAGCCTGCTTCTCCCTCTCCCACTCCCCCTGCTTGTGTTCCCTCTCTCGCCATGTCTCTCTCTGTCAAATAAATAAATAAAATCTTAAAAAAAATTAAAGATACGCAGAGAAAACAAGAATGAGAATAGAATGAAAGAGGAGACAGAGGTGGGAGAGAGAGAGACAGAGGTGAGGGGAGAGAGACTATAGTAAAAGGACATTTAGAGGTAAACATAATATGAAAAATATCACAGAAATCAGAAGGCCAAATCAATTATTGAACGTCAAGATTCCATCAGGAAGACAGAAGCTACTCTATGTATTCAGATCTAATTGTTTTAATGTAGAATAGGGTCTTAAATATCTGTTGGAAGAGGTGGAGGGACAGAGATCAGGGAAGCTCCTACTGAAAGTCAGAGGGTCTCCTGCAAGTCAGAGGAGTCAACACTGACATCCTAACCTGAGGTACTCAAGTGGATCATTCTCAAACTGGAAGCCGCTGCTTTTCTTGAGCATCTGAGAATTCCCTACCAAGTATCTCAACCTGTAGGGGAGAATGCAGGTAACTCTTAAGAGTTGCCAGGAATTTCTCACTGCCCATAGGTCCAGCTGCAACTGCCTGAAGAGAAGAATGTCTTCTCTTTCATTTTGATCTTTTAAATTCATATAACTTCCTCTTGTTGGTGGTCTTTTACCTAGAACCATGTGGAGAAGGGGATTCTGGGAAATGCATCAGGGAGGAGTGGGATCAAGATGATGCTGACTTGACAACATAGCATCAAAGTTAGCCAAGAAAGTCATACAGTATGACGTATACAAGAAATGCATCTGTAACAAAGAGGTTCTGAACTGTTTGAAATAGTAGACAAAGGTGTACTAGACAATTGCAAATTAAAAAGAAAAAAAACGAGGTCATAATTTTGGTTTTGACAGAATTGAATGAGACCAAGAAACATAAAGAGAGACCAATAAGAACACTTTATAATGTTAAAGGCTATATTTAATAATAAAGACATGAGTTATTAAATATGCATGCATCCAATAACACAGTGATGACTCACATAAAAATAAAATACAAGAGATACTAGAAAAATAAAATGCAGAAATAACATAAATGGCATTCCCTCACTATAGATATTAATAGCAACATTAAAAAAGGTATCACATGGATATTATAGCTTTGAACTGTTGTTAATAATTCAGGCAAAACTAGGGTGCCTGGGTGGCTCAGTCGTTAAGTGTCTGTCTTTGGCTTAGGTCATGATCCCGGGCTCCTGGGATGGAGCCCCTAATCGGGCTCCCTGCTCAGCCAGGAGCCTGCTTCTTCCTCTCCCACTCCCCCTGCTTGTGTTCCCTCTCTCGCTGTGTCTCTCTCTGTCAAATAAATAAATAAAATCTTAAAAAATAATAATTCAGGCAAAACAATATTTTATTGTATTTAATTATATATATTTTATAGCTAAAATTATATATATATATATCCTTTTAAATTTCGAATTCTGTGAACTGTTCATGCCTTTTGTGTATTTTATCTGTTGGTTTGTCTATTTGTAAAAGGTTCATGGAAGATTTTTGATATTGCACCCTGATACCCTTGGTCTGAGTGTATTACAGGATTGTATCGTAGAACTTCAGCAGCTGCATACACCCAGTTGAGTCCACTTGAGCCACAGTTGAATATACTTAGCCCCTTCTTATAATTGGGTTCTGGCTGCTATGTAATTGGACCACTCCATTTCTAGGGCTTCTGGCTGCAATTAATTATGCAGTCTAATGTATTACATATCCCTCCTAGGTGTCTTTCATTTATCACCATTACTTAATATTTACAACTAAGGTTGCAGCTAATTCTCTTCACCTCTTGACTTGATTCAGCCTATGCTTTTACTGCCTCACTGGATTCTTTATTGTTTTCAGATTTTTCTATCTGGCCGTAGGCTTCAATTTTGTAGTCATTTTATTGACACTATTTATTTCAGAATGATTTCCACACTGGTAAAAGTATATTTCTTAATGTATGAATGTCAGTGCTCAGAAATATCCCATTATGTGAATCTCATTCCTCACTGAGAGTGGAAAAATATGTTTATGGGATGGGTGAGTTTGGTCATGACAGCATTTCCATTTCTCTCCCATAGCTGAGGAAAATCAGTGAAAAAACTAAACTGTAAGCCTCAGTGAAAATGTTCAATTATGTTGTCATGCAGACTCAAGCCTCAGATTCCCCTCTCTCTTTATACCTGTTTCAAAGAAATAGAAACACATGGTTTGTGCTACTCTTTTTTCCTCTTTATTCTCCCTTCCTAGGGAGCCAAGTTTTGTCTCTAAAGTCTAACCAAGTGTCTAGAGCTGTAGTATACCAGGAACAGATGTTCTGGGTAATGACTTCATCTAGCAGATTCTTGACTTATTTTGGGAACACTGATACATACCGATGTTAGGTTATTTGGATACTATACCCTGTTGACCTCACTATATTTTTTCAATCATATCTATCCTAAGTTAGACATGATTCCGATCAAATATTATTTCTATCTACTCCATTCAACCCCACAAACCTTTTCCTCAACTTTCATACCATAAGTATCCTATATTTGGCCTAGATTATGTGCTTTAATTATCTTACTCTATTTTTTAAAAGATTTTATTCATTTGTCAGAGATGGAGCGAATGTGAACACAAGCAGGGGCAGTGGCAGGCAGAGGGAGAGGTAGGCTCCCCCCTGACCAAGGAGCCTGATGGGGGGCTCAATCCCAGGACCCCGGGATCATGACCTGAGCCAAAGGCAGACGCTTAACAGACTGAGCCACCCAGGCATCCCTATTATCTTATTCTAAAGTTTCTATCTTAGGATATGAAAAGAGCAGTCAGTTTTCAAATTTCAAGGGACAAGGAGATCTTGAAGGATGAGGAGGGTTGAGGCAAGCAGGAAGAGGGGAAACAATATTCAAAGAACATAAAAATAATTTTAAATTAGATACAGGTACCTGTATATACAATATTTCATGCCTAATGTAGATATTTCATACATAGGTTATTGCTTACGGTATAATAGTTTAAACATTAAATGCATACATCATAATTCCATCAAACACATATTATACCATAAGAAATTTTGGATGATAATTTCAGTAATTCATGATTATGAGTATGTTTTCTCCTTACTCTTATCTATCTAGAAGCTGTAAAGATACGTTAAGAACATAGACTCTGGAAGCAGATTTTCTGAGTTTGCATTGTGTCTCTACTACTTGCAGTATAGTCTTGGTCAAGGAACTTAAACTTTCTCTGCTTCATTTGGCTCATTTATGAAAAGGCCATATTAATGCTGCACCTACTTCCTGTGGCTATTGTAACGATAAAATGAATCTGTATATGTTAATGGCTTAGAACAGTGCCTGGCATCATTGCAAGGGATGTGAAACAAACAAAAAACTGGGCAGGAGGCGATAGCAGACACGGACTAGGGCCATTTCAAACTTTTTTTTTTTTAATTAGATTTTTTGTTCCTTCTATTTCCATTTCTAGTCCTGTCTCTTACATCTTAGGTTGCCCATGTCTTAAAGTATCAAGGAAGTTCTAAACTATAAACTAGGAGATAATACTTGCAAATCAAAACAAGGTCTTACCATCTTGTCTTCCTACAGCTCAAAGGCCACTGCTCTAGGTTATTCTAAGAGAGTCTACAGAGCTTCCCTGCAAAACAAGCCACAGCCAAATAACACACTAATAATTTAACCGCCCCTTGAAATTTAAGATAATTTCAGAGGGTTTTAGATTGGTTTAACGAAGAAAAGATTAAAGGAAAGAAATCTTATATTTTGATTAATGATTCAAGAAAAGATGATATAAGTTGCCTCAAAATACTCCATTTATTTTTACCCAGCTTGATTCATTATCCAAAACTCTTCAAATATTTAAGCACTGTATTTGGAATTAGATATCAGGCACTTATTCCAGCAATTTTAATATTAATATTTATCTTTGTTGAAAGCTGTATTTGTATATAACAACATTTATAGAGATTAAAGAGACTTTTCATGTCTTTGAGGATTTATGCTATGTAACCAAGTTAAGAGAACATTAAGCAGGCCTTTACATGCCAAAGAGATCTGCTGTTGTAAGGAAAACAGTTCTGTTATGTATTGTACTGTGTTCCCAGTCTTTAAGTACTGAAGATAAAGTTGATAAAAATGAATGAACTGACACATAGATCAATGGAACAGAATAGAAAGCCCCAAAATAGTCCCACATAAATGTGGTCAATTGATTTTTGACAAAGGTGCAAAAACTACTGAATAGAGAAAGAATAACCTTTTCAAAAAATGATGTTGAAACAATTGGTCATTTATTTGCAACAAAAGGAGAGAAAGAAAAAAGAAAAAGAAAAAGAAACTCAACCTATACCTTTCTCCTATGGATGATTTGACCCGAGCAACTAGAAAGTTTGAACTGCCATTAAATGAGATGAAGAAGACTGCAGGGGAAGCAAGTCTGCTGGGTAAGGGAAGAGAAATAAGCTTACCACTTTTAGAAACATTTGGTTTGAAGTCTTAGGAGTCTAGTGTCCTATGGAGAGACTTGGATGGAGCTGTCAGACTGGAGATGATATTATTCAAAAACTTGAGTTTGGAAGAGATCACTTAGAGAATGAGTGTAGATAGAATAGAAATCTGAGTATTGACACCCACGCCTCTCCATTGCTTAGAGATCAGAATATGTTGAGAAACAAAGATAAGTGAAAAGAAGCTGCCAGTGATGTCGAAAGAGAACCAAGTGAGAGAGCTATCCCTCCAAGTAAGTGAATAAATGAGTTTCAAGAAGACATTGATAAATTATATCAGGTATAGCTGGTAGATAAAGTAATATGTGGGCTTATAATTGAAAAGAGCAGTTTCAGTGGATGATGAGTTGAAAGCTTGACCAGATTGGGTTCAGAGAAGAGTGGGAGATACTTGGGAACATAACATACAGGTGCCTTTTTTGAGGAGGTTTTCTATATAGAAGAATATAAGCTAGAAGGCATTGAAGAGTCAAAGGCGAGTTTGCTGTGTGTTTTTAACTTGAGAGTTATTACATTTTATTTATATGCTAATGAGCATGATCCAAGAAAGAGTTAAAGGTTAATGATTTACAAGTGGGTGAGAGAAGAATTCAAGTGCACCGCAGCTGGGGCTGGCCTTGGCACATAGACAGTATATCTATCGTAAGTGGAATGAAGTAGGACTATGTAGATGCAAAAGTAGTTTTGTTGTAGATATTTTGATCACAGCATGTTGATATGCCTTCTAATTGTTCCCATTTTGTCAATGAAATGTGATCCTAGGACATAAGCTGAGAATGAGTGTGGTGGAGGTGTTGGAGTTTGAGGAGAGAGAAACTGTGAAAGTTACCTAGGAAAATAGAAAAGAGAATAAATTTATACTAAAATTTCTTGGTATCCATAGTGGCTTGCGTGAAGTTAGAGTTGAGGCATTTAAAGTGAATCTACCTAGCATGGTTTTATCTAAACAAATTTAGTGCACGAGTATAGGTGGGGCATAGGTAGAGAGCTGGAGCTTTGCCAGGTAAGTACAACACAGAGAGGGTCAAGGGAGTAGACAGTTTATACAAGAGTATCATTAAAATCATGGGTCTTATTTGAGGTCACATGGTAAATGCCCCATCGTACATTCCGCCAATCTGACCTTGATCCACGGTACAAAGCTTCCAATACAAAAGGCACTGACAGCGCTATTGTTATAGATGAATGTGCATTAAAATAGACCTACATCTTTCATTGATAGTGTAGCTAGAGAGATATTCACATTGATTCCTGTGAATTTCACTTCCTAGAGTGATACCTGATGGGGACTAGACAGGTTCCAAACAGATTAGGGAGTTGAAGTCAGAGAGGCAAGTGCCTTGCCCAAGGCACCAGACCGTGACTGAGCTGGGATCAGACCTATTGCATCCTTTTACATGAGCTGTGCTCTAACTTCTAACTCTACACTGCATCAGCCTGTGCCTCAGGTCATATTTAATTCCATGTGTTAGTTTTAATTCTGGTTTGGAGCAACTGTTATCTGACTTGCAATTTCCTTTGTATCCATTAGCGAAAAGGTCAAAAGTTTTGACTAACCAAAACCCACCTCTAGGAAACGGCAGGATATTTTTTTTTTTTAATTTTTATTTTTTTGCTTAGTCTCAAAGCAGTAGGATACAGAACTCAAAAGCCTCTCTTTATGCAATACAAATTGCATATGGCATTAGAGAACTGAGAGAGTTTTGGAAACTAAATCTCAAAGGCAAATATAAGGTAATTAAATAACTTATTTTTAGGGTCAGTGTTTATTTTCTCATAAAATGTGCATCACTTAAGGAAATAAAAATTAAGCAAATATCTTTTATCAAAACACCAAGTGGAAATTTAATTTTAAGAGGAAGAGATTGGTCTGTTTTTCACCATGGAGGCTAAGCTCTGGAGAATTGCTCCACTGAAACTGTGATGTGTTCCTTATACCTGCACTGCTTCCTAATGAAAGAACACAAACAGAAGCATTTGTCTGTACTTTGCTCATATTAAACCATTTAGAAATAAATCACTTTGATTTGGAACTACTGTAGTTCAGTTATTAAAATGCTGAGAGTATGCTGTTTAGTAATGTGTTGACATTTCTTTACCATGCTAGTGTCTGAACTTTCTCATGCTCACATGGCATTCTGAGAGAGAGTTGCAAATGATGGCATTTTAAATGTGTCTCCATTCAACTCCATACCTACCATGCAATTGTATGTTCCACAAGCATCTGAAGTGGAACATTTTGCTACTGATCCTATTTTTTTCTCCCATCAGACAGCACCTTCTCTGGATTTTCTTGTCATCTACTAGGGGGTACAAGCAAGATGTCTGGAATTTATCCCAGGCCCCATAGCCTAATGGGTAAAAATTCAGACTCTAGAGCCAGATAGACATACATTCAGATCTGGACTCTTCATCTACTTAAGGCTGTTTTAACATGCTATTTAGCCTTCCCAAACACCATGTTTCTCATCTTTAAAAATAAGACATAATGGTGGCTAATTCATAGGGTTATTTTGAAGGTTAAAAAAAATAATACACTTAGTAAATATTTACTGAGCTCCTACTGTCTAGCATTGTGTGGATACATAACATATGCAAGGTTAATCCTTTAATTGGCTAAACATACTAGTTGAGAAAAAAGATATTAAACTAAGGTACCAATAAACAAGCATGATTATATCAAGTAATAAATGCCATGATAGATCTGAGAGAGATTGGGGCATTAGATTGACAGAATAGGGAGGTAAAAATAAAGTGCAGGGGGGAGAAAATAAAATCCCACCAATGTAGAGATCTGGGGCCAGGATTTCAGTCCAAGGGAGGGGGCAATTATTACAAAAGCATTAAGGTGAGAGTGGTGTTCTTGGCGTTGGTGTTCAACAATAGAAAATAGGCCAGTATCATCAGGAGGAGTGAAAAAGAAGCAGAAAGATGCAGATGACATCAGAAAGATTGGCAGAGAAGAGGTAATATAACATTTTAAATACTTGAAAATCAATGACAATAAAGAATATAACATATCAAGAGTTGTGGATTAAAGGTAAAGCAGGGCTTAGGGAAAGCGATATGTTTTTAAGTGCTTACATTAGAAAAGAAGGAAAATGGAAAATTAATAACAAATTTACCTTAAAATCTAGAAAAAGAAGGGCAAACTTAACCAAATGAAGTAGAAGGAAAACAATAATAAAGAACAGACATCAAAGAAATATAAAACAAAGTAAAAAAAATTTACAAAGCCAATATGTACTTATTTTAAAAGATCAAAAAAATTGATTAATCTCTAATAGACTATTTAAAAAGAGAAACAAAGAGATGAGGTGGGAGGAGAAACATTACAAATATCCAGAATGAAAAGAAGTTATTATCTCAGGTCCTAGACATTAAGAAGAGGATAAGAGAATACTATGAACAAATTTATGTGAACAAATTTGATGACTTGGATGATAAAATTTCTTCAAAAATATAATGTATCAAAATAACCACACCCTCCCTTGAAAAATCAAAGTATCTCTATACCTATTAAATAAATCAGATTTGTTATTTATAAAAATTCTCAAAAGTAAATTTCCAGGACCAGAAACTTCATCAGTGAAGTTTAACAAACATATGATAAAATAACACCGAATTTTACACACCCATTTTCAGAATGTGGAGGAGGAAGGATCAGTCCCCAGATCATTTTATGAGGCCAATATAACCCTAATAACTGAAAAACAATTAGAGAAGGAAAGACCCATATCCCTCATGAATATATATGCTAATTTCTTAGAAACACATTAGCAAATCAGATCCAACAATAAGATAATACATCATGAACAAGTAGAGTTTATCTTTAATTTGTGAGATTAGTTTATTCTTTGAAAATCAATGCAATTAACCATATTAACAAAAAAGGATGAGAACGTTTTTAAAAATATGATTGAAATGTGAAAATGGAATATAATTATTTTAGATGTTGCAGGAAAACCATTTGACAAAATTGAACATCTATTCAAGATAAAAACCAACAGTAAATTGGGAATAGTATGAAACTTTCTCAATGATAGAAGGCATCTATGAAAATTCCACAACTGATATTATACTTACTAGTGAAAGACTTAATCTCTTCCCCCTGAGACAGGAAACAAGACAAGGATGTTACTACTGCCATAATTATTTAACGTTATACTGGAGATGCTAAGCATAGCAATAAGGCAAGAAAAAAAATTAAGTGCAAAGATTGGAAAGAAAGAAGTTAAACTCTTCCTATCTTCAAGTGATATGATTGTTTACACAGAAAATCCCAAGGAGCTTAATAACAATTCCTAAAACTAATAATAAATTTTCAAAGTTTTAGATACAAAGTTAATATAAAATATAATGTATACTTATATTTACTAGAAGGAGAAAACAATTGGAAAATAAAACTTTAAAAATCCCTTTGACAATAGCACCAAAATCACAAAATACTGAAGGATAGTTCTAACAAAACATAGCCAAATTCTCCATACTGAAAATGACAAAACTTGAATAAAATCAATGTAGACATAAATGATAGATCTGTGGTACTCATGAATTGGAATGCTCATAATTATTAGAATGACAAAACATGAATAAAATCAATGTAGACATAAATGATAGATCTGTGGTACTCATGAATTGGAATGCTCATAATTATTAAGATTTCAAATTTTTAAATTATTCTAAGGAATCATTACAATGACAAAGTTATAGCACCTGTTTTTCTTTTATAAGGCAAAGCTGGTTCTAAAATCTATACGGAAATGCAAAGGATTTAGAATAGCCAGAACAATTAAAGGCCTTATCTGAGTTACAAATCATAGACCTAATTGTAAATCTAAGAGAATAAAACATCTAAAAGAAAACAGAGGATAAAATCTTTGCTACCCCCACATTGGCAAAGATTTCTTAGATAGAACATGACATAAAAACAAATAATTTGTTGGATCTCACTAAAATTTAAGAATTGCTATTGAAGGATTTAAGATAAAAAAAGAAAGGTTTTATAGTGGTACAAAATATTTACCACAAATATGAGACAAAGGACTTGTTGCCAGAATATATAAAGAATGTTTACAACTCAATAAGATAAACCATTCAATGTATATTGGGCAAAATATTAGACACTTTACAAGAGAAGAGATAGAAATGGCAAATAAGTATATAAAATGATACCCAATATCATTAATTATCAGGTAAATACAAATTAAATCACAATGAGATACCACTATATATCCATTAGATGAGCTAAAATGAAAAAGAATGAGCACACCAGGTATTGAGTAGGATTTGGAATAACCGGAGCTCTCAAATATTACTGGTAGAAATATAAAATTGTACTACCACTTTGCAAAATAGTTTGGCTATTTTTTAAAACATTAAATATATACCTTCCTTGTGACTCAGTTTTACATAAGGATAACAAAAGCATGTATATGAATAATGACTTATAAATGAATGTTCCTAGAAGTTTTATCTGTAATGGACTCAAAATGAAAATGACTCAAATGTCCACAAATATGTGAATGGATACTTAACCTTTAAAAGGAATGAACTGTGGATACATAGAACATAACTCTTACAAATACATTGGGTGAAAGAAACAAGGCAAGAATTTACACTTCATGATTCCATGAATATAAAATGCTAGACCATATAAACTAATTTATACTGTCACAAAACCTGTCTGTTGCTTCCTAGAGACAGTAGTGGAGTAGAGAATGTATTGCATATGGGTGCAAGGAAACTTTAGGTGATGATGGAAACGTTCATTATCTTGATTTTGTGGTTGATTTCATATGCGTATACGAATGTCAAAACCATTCAAGTTGTACTATTGAAATATATGCTATTTACCTCAATGATACCTCAATAATATCATCAGATTTTTAAAAAAAATCTGACAGTAACAAACATTTAGGGAAATAGGATCATCATCCTCAGCTACTGAGAATTTAAATAGACACATTTTATAAATAAATAAAACTTAAAAAAATAAAGATAAAAAAAGACACATTTTATAACTTGACATATCCTGATAAAATTGAAAATAAGCATATGCGAGCTCATATATTCCAATTATGCAAAGGAAAACTTTCCTGCATTTGCACAGAAATCTCTAGAGGGGTCGTCTGCAGCATTGTTTATAATAGGTAAGATGTTTAAATTAGCAAAATATTCATCATTAGGTGGATGGATGAATAAAATATGTAATAGTCATAGTGAAATACTCTGATGCTTTTAATACAAATAAACTAGATCTGTAAATACAAGTATAGGTGGATGTACAAAACATCATAACTGAGTGAAAAAGAAACAGATTATATATGCAATATGATATAATCCATGGAAATTAAACATATATCAAAACTATTTTTATGTATATCTATATGTGTAAATTTATAAAAATGGGCATATATGAACTCTTAATATATACAAATGCACTAAATTCATTATGTATTTTTTCTCGATGGTCCAGATAGCATACAGGGAAATGAAGGGATCTTAGAGCTTCAGGGGGATTTACCTTTATGTGAAATGCGTCACTGCCTGAAAAACCTTGAACAAATATCATAGAACATTAATAGCTATTAATTCTGAGTGTTTGGGATACAGACATTTGTTATATTATTCTTAATATTTTTAAAAGCTTCTCAAACACACACAAACAACAATTTATATTGTAACAATAAGTAACAGTTTTTATATATGCCTGAAACGTAGATCTGAAAGGATATAAACAAAAATTATAATAGTTGTTACTTTAGAAGAAGGGAATAGGATTTAAAACCAGTAATTTTCAGTGGTGGGATGAGGGTAAATTAGTCCACAGAGTTTTTGCCTTTATTTGTGTCATACATTGTATTTAAAATAAATACTTCTTAAAATGAAATTAATAATAAAATGGGAAGCCACTGGGCCAAGTTATCTGGTAGAAGCAAATATCTGCTGCTTTCAGAATACTGAGAAAGGATAGTTATGGAGGTAGAGAATAGTTTAAAAACTTCTTGTTCTGAAAAGGTGATTCCTAAATAGAATCTAGAATTTAATCTGTGTGTTTAATTCGGGAGTCCACTAGTTTGGACTGGAAAAATATACATCTTTAATTCCACCAGCATCTAACTGAAATTTAGCATTCCCATCAACTATGAATGAGAACAACAGATCTCAGTGGTACTGGCAAACCTGTGACTCTGTGGCTGATAAAAGCCATAGTATTTTTTTTAATCATATTATAGCTCTTATGGAAATAGCAAAATATAACTTAACTCATCGCTAATTGAAAATTAGAGGAGTAATTAGATTTGCTGCAAGATCTTGCTATTTAAGAAGTTAATACAGAAGAAAAAATGTATTTTAAATTTATTTTAAAAAATGTCAATAACTAACTTCCTTTGTTTTATATATATATATATTTATATATAACTGGTTTATATATATACAAATTCCTTTAGTCTATCTCTCTATCTATCTATCTAATGGTTTTCAAGGTGTTATTCTGAGATGAAATAAATAAGCTTCACTAGACTGCCAAAGGGGTTTACAACATACACAAAAATGTTAGGAACCTCTGATCTAGAAGAATGAATCATGCAAGGACTGGTAAAGGGTGGGGATGGACTGGGGTGCCTATTGGGAGAGGGGATCAGAGTAGGCAAAGGAAGCCAGATGTGGGCCTGAGAGCCTGAGGGAGTATGGCACCATAGGATTTTTTATGTTGCAAATGCTATTTCTTTCTGTAGTTACCCTGAGGGGAAAAAAGTCTACTCTTATCAATCTAATCAGCAAGTGGTTTGGTTAAGGAAGTGAGTAACTTTGGAGCATGAAAGCATATCATGAAAAAAAAAATGCTTCTCAGAGTCTATACTTGATGCTGCTTTACATGAGAAAATTATTATCTTCAGAGTTTTAAACATGAGTTCATAGTTCATAATTACCACCAGGTACACTGTTGAAAAAAGAATTCTGTGAGATACCCGAGGTTGAACTTGATCTGATTAGAAAATTTGGATGTCTCCATGATTACCAACACCCAAATGGAAAATGAAAAACCCAGAGAAACATTGCACATTTTGTCTAGATCAGTAGAATTATTGCTTTCAAATAAAATTTTACTTGGAGGTATAATGGGTAAAAACAAAGCAAAGCTGCTCTATTTGGTGAGCTAATGGGAAAGCAAGGATTCTGCCTACCTTTTGTCTACCTTGTCCGTCATGGAACCCAGGGAGGCTCCTTCACCACAAGCTCAGGCTCCACATACCTCAGCATCTAGATATTTGAAAGCACCCACTGTTTTCCCTGAAATTTTTCACTTTAATCTATACTTTTGACATTGTATAGACTCAGCTCTATGCTTTTAAAATACTGTCATTATCATTCTTTATTCTTTGTACATCTGTATATCAAAAATGTTAGAATTTGTGTTGGCATTGTGATTTCCATCTCTTATTTTCTGAGGGGGCAGGAAGGCAAAAATCCTATCTGTTCTCTCTTCCATTCATTTTATCTTCTGGGTCATTGGCCCTGAAAAAGTTCTTAGAGCCCCTTGGTAATCATATCCTTAATTTCATTTCAATGATATTTTGCTTAGTTTATTATCATGTTCTCTACCATACATCAGTTTTTTCTTAACTGTAATACTTTCCAGTCTTGAGTGATTATTCATTGTGTACATTAGAGATTGACACCTATAAATTGACCTTCATATGCTGAGTTTCAACCTTGCTATAACAAATCACAAGTGAAAATTTCAGAATATTCCATGGTGTTGTTAGCTATCAGTCAGTAGTTCTACCTTGGAAACTTCACAGGGATATATTTAATTATGTAAATTTAATACTAAGTTTTATTTTGTTTTGCTTTATTATTTTTATAAAAATGGGGAGAAAAACAGGATTCTTATTACATTATAATTAATTACAGTTATAAATAATCTATAGGTATGTCAAAGGCACAAGTCTCATTTTGGATTGGCTGGGTACTTGTTGAAGCTAGGCCTGTTCATATAGGTTCGATTATGATAGAGCACTTTTATGAACTAATCGAATCTCCACCACATAGCGTATCTATTCCTCAACTGACAAATTTTGCTTTTTCACAAATTTTAGAGATAACGACGTAAGGAGGCTTCTTGTGCAGTTTCTTGCTTCCAGCCCTCTGTGTACAATAGTGATTCTGCTTGCTGATGGTGCTTTAGGCTCTGTAACTTTGTGCAAATCACTTAAACCTTCTGAACCTATTTCCTCATTCACGAAATGGCAAGGGTTTGACTAGCTGATCTCTAAAGTCCCTTCCAGAGCCATTGTTATAAGACTTAATATTTACTGGATTGAGGCAAGATACAGTCCTGGCTTTCTCCCAGCCATTACATAAAACTGGAATTAACCCACACCTCCAGCCAGCTGTCTCTGACATCTCACACACCATATTTTAGTGTATTGATTGGATGATAACCTTTTCAAAACAAGACATCTAGTGCACTGCTCTTTTATATCACAAGTTGTCTTTGATGCTTTCAAAGCCATGTATTCTCTTTAGATAAAGTATAAACTTATTATATCTGAGAAATTCTGGCGTTAAAGGAAAAAGGATTCCAGAATAAAATCAATAGGCATCAACTTTCCTTCAACATGTTGCTTTAAAATTAAATGCCAACTGGTAATTTAGTCCCAGATCTGTTCATGACTTTACCATAACTGAAAGTAGCTTCAGATGATTATTTTTTCCAGCTAGGAAATTGATCTCATACATTACATCTAAATAGTTTAAATCTGTGCGCTATTAGTAAACTGCCTAAGGAGGTCTCCAGTCTGTATAATATTAATTCAGATAAGCTTGAGATTTGTTAGCATAATAATGAGGTAATAGTTTGTTTAATTTAATCTTGACACAGTGATATGTGACACTTCAATAATAGCTAATGTGACCTTAAAGGTTAATGATGGCATCACTCATCTGAAGTGACAGACTACTTCAAGTTCTCCTGCAGTCGATCTTAATTCTTTTTTTTTTTTTTTTTTATTAGGTTACTGGTATAGTAATGAAGCTTCAGTGAACTGTTATCTGGAATTGTAAACTCGGCCAAATTAGTTCCAGAGGTCACATGATGAGACATTTCATTGTAATAGCAAATGGCGTATGATAATGGACATGAGGAGGTAGAAATGTTCCTACATAGGTCATAAAATGCAGGAACTCTTCAGAGATGATTCTGAGTATGGAATTTTCTCAACTAATGAGATGAAGCTTTCTCAGGCTATGGTAGTATCATTCACCCACCCCTCCCCGCTTACAGCAGCCATAAATCTGGCGGCCGCCCTGTATAAACCACAGTGTTTGGCTATGTGGAGAAAACAGAGGTGAACCAAAATATGAACCAGACTGCAAGAAGTTTAAAATATGCTCAAGGAAAGATAACAGACAAATTGCAGGTGATCTGTAACAGAAGGTAATGAACACAATTGCCTAATGAGAGAAAAAAAATACAGTGCTTTTAGATTCAGAGGAGGACGTGAGAAATTCCTATGCGCTAGAGGCCTAAGGAAGGCCATTTCCTGGCTCATCCTCAAGTAGGAGAATTCAGAAATGTTCTGATTAAAATATACTTTGTTTTTCTGCAGCCTCCCCGACCTCCTGCATCTTCTGTTACTCTACTGTGTTGGACACTGGAGAGAGATGGAGGGGTGAAGAATGAATGTGATGAGTATGGATATAGAGATGGATGGCATGGAATTGAGAAAGGTTGCTTTTGGTCATCAAGATGTAGAGGGACTAGCTTCAAAAAAATGGCTGTCTAAGGCAACTTGAAAAAGGAAATCTAGGTGAATGATCTTGAATATTGAGGCTTGTGTGTAGATTTCTCTGATCCATATATAGGAGGTGTAATAGAGAGAGAACTTCAGTGTGAGAAGTTTAGAAACCCTTGGAGAGTTAGATTAATTTTCTGCTTGATACTCTCTGAGGTGATCTTCTTTTTGACCTCTCTCACTTCAGTTTTGAAAATTCAGCCTGTCTCTTCAATGTTAATAGAGCCGAGGAAGGATTTGTCCTGGGTCAGGAAACAAATGTATCTTAAGTCTCCCACTGTGTTTATTTGTCAGATTGGGGGAGGCCCTCATGTTTGGATTCCCCTCACACACACCCCTCCATCCTGTACGTTCCTGGATAATTAGAAACATACAGTAGGGTGTTGGTTAAAGAGAAATGAAATGATTGGACTGAATTATTCCATGTGGCTGCTATGTGATCTTCAGCCACTGTTGCATGCATTTTTGTAGAAAACTCCATTCATTTGTGTAATGTATCAGCTCCCTCTTGTGACTATCCAGCAGCCAAATTGATGAAGAGGAAATAAAGGTACCTTGTGTCTACTTCCATTTCCTTAGTAGAGTGTTGGAAGAAGGTTGTTGTTCAAGGATAATCATTCTCATGCAAAGAAAAACTCAAGTTATGGAAATGAGTGTAAGACTAGGACCCTTTATGCTCTGACTCCAAAGACCTGTTCTTACCCATGATTCATTCTGTAAAGACCCCATCTGTACACGTGTTAGCTGAGTGAATACCCTACCAACCATTGCATACCCTAGGTGTGTAATGTAGCTCAGATTATGACAGGTGAGATCAAATAAATATATCAAGAATACTATGGCATGCCATGTATTTTCTAATGCTAATATGTTCCATAGACCACTAAGACCATCTGAAGTCATTTTCTCTAAATATAAAATAAAATAAAATAAAATAAAATAAAATAAAATAGAAATAATAGAGAAGTTGTTCCAGGCATCAGCTCTTACTCTGTTTCTTTGTCATCTATGTCTTTTAAAGTATTGCTCTCATCTTAATGGACTCTAATCCATTCTGTTTTGGTAAAAACTATAGCTAATTTTGCAGTTTGTGAATAATTTTCTTAAGTCTTTTCTCATTTGCCCCTTGTGTTTAGCCTGGGAGGTAGATGCTGTTGGCATTCTCCTTTGGCATAGACAGGGGCTCTGGAAGTGGGAATCTCAGGAAGTTTATTCTCAACTAATAAATGGTGGAGCTGAACTGAAAGCCCAGCCTTGAGACCTGATTTTCTTACTCTAGGACCAGTCTCTTGTTTACACAAGTGTCTCAAAGAGTTTAAAGAGCCATTGCTATTATCAAATCAAGGCCAGCAGGGCACTTGTAAACTGCGAAATCATGCCCACACCAGACTTATTTAATCAGAACCTCTGGCTTCTGATGTTGTCCCTAACCCATTTTGCTTTCTGTATATATTTCTTTGTCATGTCTTCATGTCTTTCAACTTCTTTTAAAAAAATTCCTTAAACTGAGCTTAATGCCATTATTAAATATCCATCCATATAGCTATGTTATAAATATTTACTGAACTCCTACTATGTGCCACACACATTGCCCCAAGGTACGAGGACAGATGAATAAGTTATAATAGTTGACATCCTAGCTTGCATTGTCACTGGGGAAATCAGCCATCAGGCTGATTAGTCTTATTATTGGATCTGGATGTGCAGGAGGCATTCAAATTGAGATTGATTCCATTCTTTTCAAGATAGACAGTCTCTTAAAAGAGAAAGTAAAAGGAACAAAAAGAAACAACTTGTATTCATAGCCTAGTGAGAAGTGCAAGGAAGAAGACCTCAGGTAGTCCTGATACAACACTTAGGGAGCTTCAGCAGAAAGCTGACAGGTCAACAGTCCACTTAAAACCATCTCACTATGTATCCAACTATCCAGCCCATTCCCTTCGGCCCCCACTGGTTTCCTTTGAAAGGAACTCACCGTGTAAGCAGGTGAGGGAATTTGTAACAGAGCATGATCAAAAGCAAATTGGGTAAGCGAGGGAAAGCAATTACACAGAGAGATCATTAATTGGAGGGCTTATCTCTTCAGTGAGTTTGGAATGTGTAAACTGCAGTGTTGTGAATTGAATTTCACGCACTCCTATTGTTCGTGAAGAGCTGGCTGTGTGTGGGAGGTGCTGAGTGATTTGCCAAAAGTGTTGTAAGAACACCAGCAATCAGAAAGCCACTGGGCTCTGAAGAGCCTGGAATTGAGTGAAGGTGCAAAGGCATGAGGCCGAGGTGAACTGGGACTTTTTCCTGAAATAGAGCTTGAAACTAAGGAAGTACAATGAGTTATAAAGGGTAGTTTAGAGAAAGGCAGGACAGAGGGAATTGGAAAAGGCCTTGCTAAGATTCCATTTCATCCATCAGATTTAGTCTCCTGCTGGGACAGGGTCTACCTTGAAGTTCATAAAGCTTATAAAAAAGAGCCTGTTAGGAATCCTACACATATATTCAAGAGAAGTAAGTCATTTTAAACCTTTCACGTATCTAGACAGGAAACAGGAGGAAGCAGGAGGCCCAGTTACTTTCAATCCTGACATTCCATTCCTGGCTCTGGCGTGCTCACCTGCTCCGACCCTGCGCACCCTTCCCACCTTCCAGGGAGCCACGCCACCTCTAACCTCTGTTTCCTTTGCCCGGATTTTCTTCCGACCTAAGTTGCCGTGACCCAACTCTCACATCCTAGCTCTGATATTAATTCCTCTTTGAAATGATTCTAGGTTAAGAATACTTTAGGATGGCAGAGTAGCATCTGTCTAAGCACGTGGCCCCGGTCTAACCTCAGCAGCCTCACCTCATGCTTTTCTACCTTTCCTTTGGTTTCTTCAGTCCATGCACCTTCATACATTGTGTGATGCCTTTCTTGAAGACTGTGAATCCCTCTTCATCCTTTACATCTTTCTCCAAATGCCAGTCCCCTGGGGCAACCTTTTCTGGTCCTCAGGTTAAAGAGTCTAAAAGCAGCTTACCCCTCTCCTTTGAAATACAGATTATTTGGTGTTTATCTTCCTTATGAAACTATAAACTCAGCGAGGTTAGGGCCGGATCTATACTGGCCTCTGGTGTGTTACTGCTTTCTGGCACCGTGCCTGGCATTTATGAGGCCCCAACCACTGTGTATTGTCTTTATTCTTTCTTCTCTGTGGATTGTGAAATCCTTCAGCTCAAAGACTCAGTCTTAGATTTTTTTCCCTTAGTTTATAACAAATTACCGGGTGCATAACAGACGTTAAATAAATGTGTGTTAAATGAATAAAACCTAGAAGAAAATATCTGTAGCAGGATTTCTCAACGTAGTCACTATGGACATTTGGGCTATGCAGTTCTTTCTTGTGGAGGGCCATTCAGTAGGATGTTCAGCAGCATCCCCGGTCTCCACCCACCCGATGCCAGCTCTTCTCAAAGTTGTGGAAACCAAAAATGTCTCCAGACAGTGCTAAATATTCCCACTGGGGGTGGGGCAGTGGGCATGGGTGTGCAGAATCACCCCAAGCTGAGAACCACTGATCAAGAGTACATATTTTTAAATTATCCAAACTGTAAACATGAACTGCCAGCTTTTGCAAAGCAAAACAAAACAAAACAAAAAACCCCCAAAAAACAAAAACAAAAAAATAAAGTGATCCGTGGACAATAGATAACAATTACCAAATTTATTTAGGATTATTTGAAGATAACTTAATGGATGCAGGCTATCATCCCCAGCTGCTTAGGGAGCCAAATTTTATGTAGACAGATAAAGGATTTAGTAAGTTTTCTCAGAATATTCCTACTAAGGATTAAATAAGATATTGCACATGGAAGTATCCAAGCTCAGTGACCAGCTCATAGTAGCACTTCAGTTAATGTGATTTCCTTCTGTTGATCTATTCAGAGCATTTGGTTTCAGTTAATCACAGGTAACAATAAAAAATTGGGAAGAGTTTGATCAAATGAAAAACATACACAGACACACACACACACACACACACACAATCTGTTTAGTTAATCTTTTTTACGGCAAAACTTTTTGACTGGTTGATTGACTGAGTTCTTTGTTAGGGGACTGGTGTGTTGACACAAAGAGTGGGTTATTTTTTTTCCTGCTGGGTAACACTAAATTGCATCCCACCAACTTAAGCTCCCCTGGAGTGACTCACACAGTGGCGGACATTAGAGTTCACGTAGGGTGAAAGTTGGGGCTATATGAGGTCAGGTTTTCTCCACGAAGCAGGACAAGCAAAAATTTATAAAGCCAGGCTTCTTGCTATAATTTCCAAAAGTAGACGGCCACTGGTTTTTCCCTCCCCCAACTCTTTCCTGGAAAGAAAGTGTAGGAATTATCCCCAGAGGCTCTGGAAGATGGAGCGTTTCTGGGTAAGTAGATTTTTTCTTCCATACCCAGGAGGATTCATGGCTGACTGAGTAGTAAATTCACTCTCAGTGTTTCAGCTCACAAATAAAGAAGTGATACAAGAAGCTCTGCATGTGCATTGGCTGAAATGGAGAATGGACAATAAGCAACCGGAGTTTGTAAGAAAATACATCCTGCTCAAAAAATGTGATTGCTATTTTGGAAAGAATTGCAAAATTGGAAGGTACAGGGAAGTGTAGATGTCATGCACTTTAAATTGAGGTCAACGTTGGGTATAACAGTTTATGAAATGAGATTTGCAAAAACAAACAGTTGATTTAGATTGCAGTGTGGCTATAAGCCCGGGAGGGAGTGTGAGGATTTTGGAGGTGGAGAAGGGAGGTCTCTGGATATGTCTGCAGAATACCTAGGATTATTATTGCTGTATTTCAGTGAACTTTATTCCTGTATTTGGGCTTGGACTAAAATTGCTTGCTTAGCCATAGCTTCCCTAATGTGAAATACTTTGTGTAGTATACATAAAATCCTTAATGCATTTTTGTTTTCTGTGGTATATGCACTGAATTTTCCTCATGATTTCCAAACTGAAAGCTAAACAAAACAATAGTTTCATACTTCTTTCCCTTTTCCAACTTAAGATTCCTTTCCTGTAAGACACATGCACATAAATATAATGTCTTTAGATAACTATGTGATCTTAGGACAGTCATAATCACTGGCCTCAGTTTCCATATTTGGGGGAGGAAGGATTTGGCAACTTAATAAAGTTTTCTTCTACTTGACTCCTTTCTGCTTGAATCCAAATCATTTTCTTTTGCTTACTTCAGTTTAAAATGAATTCAGACTGGAAAATGGGTGTTTGAGCTTCCCTGTGATTGTCCCAGTCTGATTAGGACTTGGAATCTGATGAAAGGGCATAGATTCTTATATTGAGTGAGAAATATTAGAGAATAATGTCAACCCACAGCCAGTAGCCTATGAGCCAAAATTAGGGATATGTCAATAGGACCTAACAGGCTAGAAAACTGCAGGAAATAAATGAGATGTCTACTACATACTGGCTCTGTGATCTTGGACACCTTACTCCTTGTCTTTAGTTTCTTTATTTGTAAAGTGGAATTTGCCATTCTTTCCATCAAAGTTTTCTAGAAAGACTTAAGAGTCTGAGTCTATAAAAGAAAGAAGATGCAATGTTTACAGTTATGGCAGAGGAGGATAAAGGGCAGGAGATCATGAGAAGATTCATAATGGAAGACGAGGCTGCTCAGAGGAATTCTTCTTCTGCATCTTGGAATGTCATAGATTTATTTCACCACAGTTACTCTGATCCACCTGGTGGACCGACATCATCATGCTGGGTTGCAGCAGTCCCTCTGTGACTGGGTATGCAATTTTACAAAAACTAATTACCACCTGTCTCCTTACCTGACTATTTTGGTCTGCCCGGCCTGCCATAACAAAATGCCAGATTGGGTGGCTTAAACAACAGAAATTTATTTTAGCACAGTTCTGGAGGCTTGAAGTCCAAAATCAAAGTGCCAGCAGGGTTGGCCCCTGGTGAAGCTGCTCTCTGTAGGTTGTAGACGGTCCCTTCTCCCTGTGTTTTCTCCTGGCCTTTTCTCTGTGCATGCACACAGAGAGAGTTCTCCAGTGTCTCTTCCTCTGATAAGGTTACCATTTCTATCAGATTAGGGCGCCACACTTATGACCTCATTTAACCTTAATACCTCCCTAAAGGCTTTATCTCTAAATATAGCCACATTGAGGGTTAAGGCTTCAACATGAGAATTTGGTGGGGGAGCACAATTAAGCTCATTATACCCATCATCTATTCAGTCTCCTTGGTACCTGTGGGCTCCATGGGAAAGATGCTTGAGGAAAGACAGAATAGCAGGAGTTTCTCAAATAAGTTATTTGTAGATCCCAGGACTGTTTGGATCTATGGTTTGGAACTTTTGCTGATTCCCCTTTATACATCCATCTATCTGGAGCAATACAGCAAAAATTCTCAACCAGCCATGTGAAAATAGCATTGGACTTTGTGTTTCATATTTTAATTTTGTTATTTACTCTGTGGCCTTGGAAAACTTACTTCCGACCAATCTGAGCTTCAGTTTTCCAGTCTGTAAATAGGAATAATAAGGTACTATCCCTGTTTGAATACAAACTACTACTAATAGAACTACTACCATTTTTACATGTGTCCTCTATCTTCCTGTTACTCTTTACTCTTTCTAAAATTCCTTCCCTGTTTCGTGATCAGCCCATGTTGTACCTCTTTCATGAAGATTTCTATGTTATCCTAAAGTATTCTTTCCTGTTAGTAATTCAATGAGATTTCAATCATACCTCCAATTAATGACTTGTTCTAGAGGTCTTTATGTACACCCCCACCAAATGTTGAAAGCAGTCTCCGTCATTTTTAATTTTATTCCTCTTTTCTTTAACAAGCCTCTGCACATTTTATAAGTGCAATTATTATTTCTTAAACTAAATTTAATTTCTTAAACTAAGTTTAGTTTAAGAAACAAATATTATAGAAAAAAGCAGAAACCAGCCCAAGAAATCCTTCAAAGATACCCTTGGCTGATTTTTGTGGCTGTCGCCATGGCATCTGTCATAAAACCTAATACTCACTTCTCTAATTGTTCATTTACTTACTCTTCTCTCCACAAATTCTGAGATCATAGGAGACAGGGACTCTATCTATTTCTTGTCTGTGCCTTAGGGCTATATGCTGCCAATTTGATTATAGGTTTTTGATATATTGAATGGAGGAGGTATATAACTGAAAGACAGGGATTTAACTCAACTTTTATATTTTTCCACCAATTAAATATTTATTTTCCTAGTAGCTTAGACCAGGGGCTGGTGTCCTTTCACTGGTTAAACAAACATTTATGGAATACCTACAGTGTGTTAAGGTCTCTAGTAGACAAGATGGGTTTACAGACAAGAAAGACCCAGGTCCTAATTTTAATACTTCAATCCTATAGAAGAGGCCCACCAGGAAACAAAAAAATTATACTACAGTGTGAAAGACACACTGGGATAGAAGGAAGCACAGAGGTTTCAGAGCCCAGAGGAAGCCCAGCTGTCCCCATGCACTCTCTTCCCTCATGCACACCAGAGACTTTCCCACCTCAAGGCCTCCACACATGTGCTTCCTGTGCCCAGAACATACTTTTTCTGCTGTCCACATGATTGGACTCCTACTAATTATTCATGTTTCAGCTTGAATGTCACCTCAAAAGGAAGACATTCTGGATATTCTGACTTTCAGGTCAGCTTCTATTAAATTTTTTTCACATTACCTTTGTTTTCTTTATAACATTTATGAAATTCCACATTGGACTTATATAATTTGTTTATTTACTTGCATGTCTTTCTTCCCCCATTGGACTATGCACTCTATGAAGGGAGCATCTGTGTCTTTCTTGTTCAACACTGTTTGAAGCAGAGATATCAGTCCTGGCAATAACATAACAGCTCAGTAAACATCAGTTTAATAAATGCAAGTATGAGTGAGTGGAGAATGTCCAGCCCCAAAGGAACCAGTGAGGAGAGGGCACAAGAATAGCTATCAAGTAATGTATGTTTAAGATTATTCCACAATTCAAAGTGCTTAGATCTTCCCCTCTGTGCATTTGTTATAAGCAACATTTTGCAGATGAGAAAATCTGAAACATAGAGCTAAGTCCCTCGTACAGAGATAGACAAGCAAAAAGTAATACATGGTGGGATGAGAGCCTCATGGTCAGGTTTATTTTGAACCCGAATCCTCTACTTGTACATGAATTATGACAGTATCTCAAGCAGCTATAGGAATTACTGTTCTCAACCATTCATTTCCTTCTGAGGAGGCAAATTCTTTACTACTCCCAAGTATCTTATAAATACAACATGTCCAGGATTCAGAGAGATGGATAAAGGAATTTCTGTTGTTTCCTTTTAAGTCCCACAGACTTTTTCATTTCTGCCTCTGCAATCTCTTCTCTTCTTTTAATGTTCATGATATTTTGTTTTACATTACTTTGGCCCTGTTGTCATCCAGATAAGGAATATTAAATTTATGAGAGCATCTTGCATCTCCATGCACTTTGCATATTCTGCAGCAATTGCTTTGTTCACTGTTAATTCTTTGCTTCACCAGAGTTAATTCTTTTATTACAACCTCAGGT
Organism: Halichoerus grypus; assembly: GCF_964656455.1. Classification (NCBI taxonomy): domain Eukaryota; kingdom Metazoa; phylum Chordata; class Mammalia; order Carnivora; family Phocidae; genus Halichoerus; species Halichoerus grypus. The sequence goes on from NC_135714.1 coordinate 14,627,207, forward strand.
TTTCAATTCTCTGTCTCACCAACATCTCCTAATTTCTTCTTCCAGTTCCCTTTATGTATTATTGAATTCTCTAAGTATTTAACTCTGCATAGCATTTTGGTATGTGATTTGCATGAAACATATTGTACAAACTAAAAGCATATCATATTAAAACATCTATAATTGCTTGAAGAAAATGTCCCCTGGGAATGCATTGTGCTGTATATATTGGCTGAGGGGAAATTTTGAGCTCTAATATGACAGCAACATGAAACAAACAAAGAAGAGTGACATAGTTACATGGGAAGATTTGAATTGCATTTAAGTAGATAAAATGTGTTTATGTGCCAACTAGGCTCTTTTTGTTTTGTTTTAAATTTTCTTTTTCCGTTTGACTTTAAAGGCAATGGAAAGAACAAAAGGGGGATTTTCCCCTTAACTAATCCCTACAACAGTTTTGTAGAGTGAGTCTTACTGTCTCCATAATAGATGAGTCAAAGATTTATCTGTGGCAGATAAAGCTGTTAGTTGACATAAAGTTCTTCCAGTTTTCCAAAGTTTCTAGCCTTTGTGTTGGTTCCTACTTTTTTTTTTTTAAAGATTTTATTTCCTTGAGAGAGAATGAGAGATAGAGCACAGAAGGAGAGGGAGAAGCAGACTCCCCACTGAGCAGAGAGCCCGATGCGGGGCTCGATCCCAGGACTCCGAGACCACAACCAGAGAACCTTAGGCAGATGACAATTCCTCCTTGTTAAGAGTATATGACAGAGGATATAGTTTAACTGAATGGACTGAACTCTGCCCTTAATGACTCTTGTCACAGAGCTGAGCAAGGAATGAGTTGGGTTTAAGAGAACAGATATGTTGGCAAGACAGAGAGTATTTTCTTGTAGAACATTTTTCTAGAACTTGAGCCTGGAAGTCAGGGCCTAAATATACCATCTCTGAAGTGGTAGTAGCTCTGGTTGTTGCCCAAGTGCTTATATTCAAACTTCTTTGTTTGACTCTAAAAGCCCTTAATAGGGACGCCTGGGTGGCTCAGTCGGTTAAGCGTCTGCCTTCGGCTCAGGTCATGATCCCAGGGTCCTGGGATCGAGTCCCGCATCGGGCTCCCTGCTCCGCGGGGAGCCTGCTTCTCCCTCTGCCTCTGTCTCTCTCTCTGTCTCTCATGAATAAATAAATAAAATCTTAAAAAAAAAAAATAAATAAATAAAAGCCCTTAATAATCTAGACCCACCTATGACCCCACCTAATTCCCATTGTTGTCTCATTTTTCTTTAGTCAGAGGACTTACCACTAACTTTGAGACACTCTTATTTCAATTCCATTTACATGTATTTCTAGATAGTGGAATAAATTGGTATGTATTTCTCACCCCATCTTCTCAGGAGGAGGGACAGGGAGAAAAATATGACCTCATCCAGCAAAACTGTTCTTCTAGAGTAACAAAGAGACAACAGATGGCAAATGTTGATTATCTTTGTTTAGTCAGGTCAGGGTACTATAACAAAATGCCAAAACTGGTGACTTAACAACCGAATGGTATTTCTCATCGTCCTAGAAGCTGAAACTCCGGATGAAGGCACCAGAAGATACAGTGTCTGGTGAGGGCCAGCTCCCTGGTTTCTTAGATGGCCGTCTTCTTGCTGTGTCCTCAACATGGCAGAGAGAGAAGAAGCAAACTCTCTTGTGACTCCTATAAGGGCACTAATCCCTTTCCTGAGGGCTCTACTTCCATGACCTCATCTAATTTTAATTATTTTCCGTAGCCACACATCCTAATATCATTCCATTGGAGAGTAGAGTTTCAAAATGTGAATTTTAGGGGAACACACACATTCAGTCTGTAACAATCTTTAATTGTTTCTAGGCAACAGAATAAATCTCAGCTAATAGACTAAGTGCCCTTTCATCCATACGGGGTTGCACTGTGCCAGCTCAGAGGAAAATTTATGTTTATCTTAACAGAGTTTGCTCATCTCAGGGGAAATATGGTCAGTAGGTTCTGTGAGGCCCATATTCAAACCAGTTCATGCAATTAGAACATGTTTCTTCTCCAGGAATTGGGCCATCAAGTGCACAAGCTCAGGCTGTGGTGATGTTTGGATCTGCAAACTAGGAGGAGACAAGGGAGGATGAAAGCTCCTCCTGTGGGAAGAGAAAAAGCTAAATGTGTAAGAGAGGGGTTTCCCTGATCTGAGAAACTTAAGCTGAGTTTTGAAGAAATCGTACAAAGTTGACTGGTGATGGTGGGGTTGGGAGTGTGATGCTGAGAGTGAGGGCTGAGTGCAAGGGGAATCCATGCAGGACAAACCTTTTGCAAAGGCTTATGCGAGCTAGATCCTAACCCCAACACACAGACACACACACACACACACACACACACACACACACACACACACAGATTTGTTTGGTCCTCCGTGAATCTGTATCACAAAGAATTTGCATATACGCATTCTAAATGAGAGTGTTTGCTCTGATGGAGGCAGATGGCTCTGAATGGCTTGTGGTGGGTCAAGTATGAACCCAATATCAAGAAATAGAACTTTCGACCTGGGCAACACATAGAAGATTCCAGGCCCTACAGAGAACAAAATTGATTTTTGAATTGCTCTGTGTAAGCTCATAACGTATATCAGAAGTCACTGTTGGGGAACTAAACTGAAGAGGGTTATATTACCTTTAAAAATTTGCCACATGAGTTATGTTAACTTTCAAAGTGTATGTCAGATGTCAGTGCTTCTTGGAGTAGTTCGAATTCTCTCTAGCCAGGACTGACTGAGCATTTTGGTATTTTTTAACTTTCTCATCATTTACATATGATTCATTGAGGATGTATTTTGTGCCAGGAAATATGAGGCTTTAAAGATGCCAAATCGAGCAGGCTGGAATGAGCACATGCATCAAGATTCCACATAGAAAGATGACCAGTCTAAACCTGGAGGTAAAAGGCCTTCCTGGTGAACGGAAACCACTCAGTTTCCATTCTAGCTTTTTGATATTTGGTGCACCAAATGATTTGAGTTGCTAAATGCAATGCAAAATGTTCTCTTTTTAAAAAATTACATTCTGCTCTTTAGAAAAATCCGTTCTTCTCCTTAAGGAAGAATTTTGTAAAATTGGGTTTGCCCAATCCAAGGAGAAACTGGGTATCATAAGGAATTAATCCTGTTTTGCAGATCTTGACCCCCCAAATCTTTATTATGATTGTCACATGAATGTTGACATTCAAATACTAACATAAAAGTAACACTTGGGTACTAGTATGTTCTGTTCTTAAGAAATTTCATATTGCAAAATTGCATTATAAATGCGAATCATCGTGGGAGTATGGTTTGAGAGGTTTAGATTCCCATTAAAAAAAAAAAGCAGCCATTATTCAGAGGTTTCAATTTAAAGTGTTTTTTTTTAAAGAATATAAATGCTTAGCTATCAAATCTTAAGACGAGTTAAAAAATTCAAAATTTGATTACATCGTGCTCTTGACCAATACTAACAATCTCACAGTATTTATAATCACATCCTTTGTGTATTACTTTCATACATTCATATAATTTTATCATCTTCACTTCTCATTATTACAACAAACAATACATGAAGCCACTGAATCATTGGTCATGAGGAATAATTTCTTCATGATCATGTCACTACTTTGTGACCATTATCAGCATGATTCAAACCACATTCTCATAAACAATGACAGCTATCATTTGTTAAATTCTTATTCTTTTCCAGATATCTCATAAGCACCTTTATTTTTTATTTTTTTAAAGATTTTATTTATCTATTTGACAGAGACAGAGATAGCGACAGCAGGAACACAAGCAGGGGGAGTGGGAGAGGGAGAAGCAGGCTTCCTGCAGAGCAGGGAGCCCGATGCAGGGCTCGATCCCAGTAACCTGGGACCATGACCTGAGCTGAAGGCCCATGACCTGAGCTGAAGGCAGACGCTTAACGACTGAGCCACCCAGGTGCCCCTAAGTTGTATTCTTTAAATAATATTTCTTTATTGGTTGAGAGTTGTTTTCTAAAAAAGGACTTTGCGTCCTAATAATGGGTCATGCATAATGCTGGTGGTTTGCCTGCCTTATTGATTAAGGAATACAGACATATGTTGTCATTCTCTCTCTCACCTGAGTATTCTGGGCCAATATTCTATATATTGATAGCACTTATTTGTTTATTTATTGCCAATGACTATAGGAGTGAATTTTAAAAACTTAAAAACTGATACAAACATTGTCAATTTGTAGTCTCAGCTAAAAATAGATTTTTTTTCCCATGAGTTAACACCCTGACATAACCTATGCAATAAAATTTAATATTATATCACTCTTAAAGAGTTCTGCCTCAAGCTATGGCTACTTATTGCATGTCCAATATCATATAGACTGTCATTCAACTTGTACAGTGGATCAGTATGAGACCTGCCAGCTGGATTGCTATGAATGAGTTACTTAACCTCTTAAAACTCAGTTTAACTTGTAAGATACGAGTAAGATGAGACTTGGACTTAATTTGTAGTACATTATCTTCAACAGAATAAGAGCTGCATAAATGTCTGATTCCTTTTATTAAGTTGAGGGTGTTCCATTGTCTTCCTAGTTTGCTGAGAATTTTCGTCATGAATGAATGATAAATTTTGTCAAATGCTTTTTTTTCTGTATGAATTGACATGACCATATGGTTTTTCTTTTTTAGACTGTTAGTATGGTGTACTAGCTGAGGTCCTATATGATCTACTTTCCATCTCATATTCCAATATTATCCTCTAGTGTTCTCCCTTTCTCCTTCTCTGGTCTAGGCACATTACCTCCTTTCCATTTCTTGTACAGTTTGTGCCTTTGGACCTTTGCACTTCTTGCTCATCTAGCCTTTTCCCAAGATAGCCACATGGTTAATATCTTTATTTCCCTGAAAGTTTTGCTCAGATTTTATCTTGAGTCATTCTAGTCAATAATGTAACCTGAACCTGCCACCTTTTGAACCCCCTCAATATGAATTATTTTTTATGTAACATTTATCATCTTCTAATATATTATATAACTTACTTTTCATTGAGTTTATTGAGTATTTTTCTATTCCTCCATTCTATTTCTTCCTCTCTCTCTTTCTCTCTCTAGCTCCTTCCCTACAAAAAAATATGAGCTCCATGAAAGCAAGGATTTTTATTTATTTTTATTTTACTTTTTATGTTTTATGTTTTTATGTTTTTTGACATATTCCCAGTATCTAGAACTGGCTCATAGTAGGTATCATATCCATATTAGTTCAATGAATGACTGGTTCATAGAATGAATACTTGAATGGGTTCTGCTTTTGTCTTTGTTAGCTCATTCTCACCTATTGTAAGTCGGTTTTCTCGTGTGACTGAGGGAGAAGTGGGGTATAGTCATAGGGAGCATCATCCTTACATCATATTACCTTAGGGAATCCATGGAAAGACAGATGAACAGGGATAAAGAAGAGATTCAGAAAAGACTTGTGAGAATTGTGTTGGGCCAAGCTTGGCTAGTGTTTCTAAACTTGTTCACAGGAGTTGTATGAGAAAAGGTCTCTCCCCAGAATCAGAACCATGTGGATCTAGGATTAGAGTAGGAGCAAGTCACTTATCCAGAGAAAGTAATGTGCTTTATAAAATCCACACACGTTCACCCACTGTCTTTATTTTGATGTGACACCTCTACAAAATATTTCTTGAGGGAAGGGCCAAAGTGACCAGATATTAGGAGTCCACTTTAAATCGTCTTGAAGTAGGAGACTCAAAAGCTGGCACAAGCTAACTCTTCCAAGTTACTTTCTTAACCATCGAAAATTCAGAAAATTTTGTTTACATTGTTCTTTGCTCCCAAACCTTTTCAACTAACCACATTGTTAGTTCTTTCTAAATACACACAAAGAGGGCTCTTGGGTAGCCACAAAGCTTATGTTTATTTTAAAGAAAATTGCTTTAGTCAGCAAAGATAACTTTTCCATATTGACAAAGCTCTCCACAACTTATAGCAATTATGGAAAGATACAGAGTTGAGAAAGGATACCACAAATGAAAACAAACATGACATATTATAATGGATATAGTAATGTTGAAGAAACACTTAAAAAAGGAAAGTTATTGAAAATATGAAGTTTCCCATAGCATCTTACATTTGCCTGTGTCTGAGAAGTAAAATCATATAGAGTGAAACAAAAAGCAATTACATTATATTATTTAATATTATTTAACAATTAATATTTAAATATTTTATTTAATATTTAATATTTAATATATTATTTAAAACTCCTCATCACAACACTAACAGATACGAATTGTTGTCTTATTTTACAGATAAAGAAACCAAATTCTCAGTACTTTAAGTAATTTATTTAATATCAACCATGAGGATATGGGGAATCGGACTGACCTAGAGTTATCTGATTCTAAACTTCAATTTTCTGTATCAGACAACAATAATATTCTCCCAAGAGACTTGAGTCTTATTTTCTTCTAATTCATAGTATCGTATAATTTACTGAACTGTTATAAGTAAGGGTGATGATACAAGGCTGAGTCAAGCCCATTAGGTTCAAAATCTCTGTGCGTTAATTTTATACAAATCCAAGATCCAAAACATTGAAATGAACGTGAGCTCACACCCTGCTTCTTTTGCATGTTATTAACACAGGCCCATGGTTCAGAATAGAAGTCAATCAGTGAAATGCAGACGTGAAAACGCATATTTAAGCCTATATTATTTGAAGGTTGATGCTTATAGTAAGAATGATTAATTACAATTCAAGAAAGTATTCCAGATGAAAAGCATTTTATTTATACCATAACTATAACATCATGTAGTAAATATAAGAACTTCTATTATACTGTCATTTTAAGCAAAGGTTTCAAGTGATTAAATACTCGGTTTATTTTTATAACAATGAAATGTTCAAGAGGAATGTTATTTTCTGTTGCTTGAACTAAGCTAACACCAGAAACCACGAAACCCGGTAAAGTAAAGGGAAATAAGCAGCCTATTATTTTTGAAGAATGGATCATATTTAACTAAGGAGAAATATTCCTATGATAACTCTCTATATTGTGATATCTATTAATACTTTCACCTCTAGTAGTAAGCAGCATTGGACTTCCAGTTAGATACCTTATAAGAGGTCCTATTGGCTGATACTTCTTCTACTAACTTGTTGGGTGAACTTGGGCAAGTCATTTAGCTTCTCTGACTCACTGAGCCTTCATTTGTTAAATATGAATGCCCTTATCACAAATACTTTATTAGAATACAGTAGGACCACACACACACACATACAAATACACAGTAAATTGTAAAGTCCAAAGCACATAAAAGGAATCGTTCTTAATAAATTAGTAGTCACTCTAAAAAAATTTCAACAGTTTTATCACTGTTTCCATTGACTGAAAGTTCTTGTAAGCAAAACTTGTCTTACTAAACAGAAAACCAAAGGGGGGAGCTGGGATGGGGGAGGGGTATTATTTGTACAATATCTTTGAAATGTTTTTCCTAGTTAAAACTTGAACACTTACCTTTATAGATGTAGCAATTAATGAAAACATTATTTGTCAGGCTCCTGGGTGGCTCAGTCGGTTAAGCTTCTGCCTTCAGCTCAGGTCATAATCCCAGGGTCCTGGGATCGAGGGGATCAAGTCCCATGTCGGGGCTCCCTGCTCAGTGGGGACTGCTTCTCTGCCCCTCCCCTGGCTCATGCTCTCTCTCTCAAATAAATAAATAAAATCTTTAAAAACAAAAAAGAAAACATTATTTGTCTCTGTGTGTGAGTGAGTGTATTTTAAGGAAAGGGTTGGAATTGGTAAGAAATATGTAGCTGCAGCATTGGGAATTTTATTATAAAATTACTAACCAGAAAATATGCAATGGTAATTATTTTTTAAATAAACTTTGAATAACATATTCAGTATTTATTTAAAGAAATAGTTACCATGGCATCCTTGCAGAAAAACACACCAGTACCTGAAAACAAAAATAGCAGTTTAATATTGTTCTTTAAACTAGAAAATATGCATATATAGAAACAGCACTTGGGGTTAATATTATAAAAGCATGACCACATGTGCTTTAGAATATATGTTCCAATTGGGAGACTTTTTCAGGAAAAAACATAGTTAAATGAAACTTTGTTTATAAACTATCATTTTTATTTATACAGCTAGGTAATTACATTTATATAAATAAAGATGAGATAACTTTTTTGGAGAAAATAAAATCACATGTCCCTTGATAAGCCTGCATTTATCTTTATTTCTACACCTTCCCTATAGGCTCTGTGGCCTCTGACTTGCCACATTATTTACGTTTCTCAGAATGTGAATTCCTGCAACAGGCAAAGTTCTTTCATGATTTTTGTTTTATACAATGACTTCATTTGACTTACATAACCTTCCAACATCTCACAATACTGCTCCTTGGTGCACTCTGTCCATCCTTTAAAATTTAGCCAAAAAGTGTTCATGTTTTGAACTTTCCTCTGCTACCTGGTAAAATTAGGAACTTCTTTGTGTCTTTATAATTATTTTCATTTACTTCTGCTCCTTAAGAAAAAGTTTCACAAAGAAAAGGATTAATAGATTCAGGATTATTTATTCATTCATTCTTTATTTCAACAAATATTTATAGAGCATTTGCCACATGTCACGCAAGCAACTATCAGTAAAAATCATAGTCTTTGCCTTCATCAAACTTACATGGAACTCTCTGGCCTAGGGCAGGCAGGCATTTATCAAACACTCTTATAGAATCACATTTATTTTTATAACCGTGGTAAATTCTATGAGAGTAATGGTATAGTGCTAGGATACCTCTAGGAAGATTTTGACAAATCCAGCAGATCAGTAAAGGCATCCCTAGGGAGACACCTTGAGATGAGTGGTAGAACCAATATAAGGCTGATATGGCTAGACATAGCAAAGGGAAACTTTGTGGGAGGTGAGCCGAGAGAGAGGTAAAGACCAGACCTACCTGGAGTTCTGTCTCTGTTCTAAGAGAAATAGAAAATTGCTAGAAGCTTTTTTTTTTAAGATTTATTTATTTATCTGAGAGAGAGAGAGAGAGTTGGGGTGGGGGGCAAAGGGAGAGAGAGAAAATCCCAAGCAGATTCCCTGCTGAGCACAGAGTCCAACCTGGGCCCCAATCTCATGACCCCAAGATCATGACCTGAGCCGAAATCAAATCAAGAGTCGGAGGCTTAACCGACTGAGGCACTCAGGTGCCCTGAAAATTGCTAGCAGCTTTAAAGGGGGGTGGCAACATCAGCAAAGAACAAGATTCTATTGTCTTCAGTTTGTGTGAGTCAACTGGCAAATGTTGTGTGGTGCCCAGGTGAGAGGTGATGGTAATTTGGACTAGATAGAGAATAAGTCAGATTTGGGAGAACTTGAGCAGGTGATACTAATGAGACTTTCTGATGAATTGAGAGGTTTGGGGGATTGAAGGGAGTGCCAGATGTCAAGGATGCTGTCCAAATTTCTGGCTTGAGTCCCTTCGGCTCCCAGTCTTAAACTGGGAGCTCTTGGAGGCAGAAGGTAGCTCTGATTCAGCCTGGTAGCCTCTTTATGGCCATGCCCTTAGCACCTTGAACACTAACTTGAGTGTTTATTTTTTAGTGTTTGAAACAGTTACTATGATCATGATACTGTTTCTGGGATTTTTTGTTTTGTTTTGTTTTTGTTTTTTAAATTAAAAGTAAGGCGGAATTCCTTCCCTTGAGGTACTTACTATGGCTCAGTTAGGGACAGAACTATTGTATATAGTCTCTCATTCTCTTATGGTGTATTCCAGATGTGATGATTAAAGAAGGTATGTTGGGATCACAAAGAAGTAAACTTATTACCAATAGAAAAATGTGAGAAGAAAAAATATCATGGAAATCATAAAATTTCAGTATGGCCTTAAGAGATGAGTATGATTTTGAAAGGTAGCTATGGGTATTCTGGCAGAATAAACATCTTAATGCATAGACATGAGAATATGGAGTAGAGGCACACAGAAATAATGAACAGTCTGGTTTGGTGGGGACACAGAGTGTTTGAGACAAAAATAGAAGGAGAACACTGGAAAGGTTGATTTGGATTTTGATTGATGATAGGATTATTTGCTTAATAGTAAGTAGAAAGCTTTATGAATTAGATGCAATAATTAGTAAGAATTGGAATGGGAGAGACATAGGATGCAGGAAAATACTAGGTAACTCAGAAAAATATTTACTTTGTGTATGGTCAGCATGATTTATGGTTGAATTTGAAACATAAAAGGTCAGAAAGAAAGGTTGACATAGGAAAAATGATGCTAGATTCTATAACAAATAGGCTCCAAATTGCCAAGGTTTGATAAAACTGAGCTTTACTTCTCACACAACTTTCCAAAGCAGATGTTCCTGGCAGGTGAGTGTCTTTTCTCCATGTGGTGACCTAGGGACCCCAAATGCCCCATCTTCTGGTTCTTCCATGCTCTAATGCCTTGGAATTCTTTCATCCAGCTGACAGAAGGGGAAATAGAGCATGTAGAAGGAAGAGATCCTTCCTAAAAGCTCAGCTTGAAAATTACACATGTAACTTCTACTTCCGTTGCATTCTGTATCAGTCACATCGCCAAAATTAGAATACAAAGAAGGCAGGGAAATATAATTGAGTCACGTATCCAGGCAAAGAAGAGGAGAACAGGTGTTAAGAGACAGCCAGCTCTCTCTTTCACAGATGGTTTCAAGGATTCTGACATGTAACTGTGCATAGATGTCAGGGTCGCCAGCTCATATAAACAAACCGCAGCAAGAAGAGTGATGCCAAACCTGTTTAACGTGAAGTTCTGTAGGCCGTTCTACTGGATATTTCTGGCAGAAATTTGGTTCATAGGTCTGAAATTTGGAGAAAACCTTTGATTTGCTTTTTTTGTTTGTTTTGTTTTGTTTTTGAAAGATTTTATTTGTTTATTTGACACAGAGAGAGAGAGAGCACAAGCAGGGGGAGCGGCAGGCAGAGGGAGAGGGAGAAGCAGGCTCCCCCCTGAGCAGGGAGCCCGATGTGGGGCTCGATCCCAGGACCCTGGGATCATGACCCGAGCTGAAGGCAGATGCTTAACCGACTGAGCCACCCAGGCACCCCTTGATTTGCTTTTTGAATACGGGGGGAGAATTTATAGGCTGAGCTGTTATAGAATGTATTCAATCAATAAAAATATTTTGGTGCTAGAAATAAAATGATGGATGAAAGAGATATTATCCCTTTTCTTTAGTGAAGAGAAAAGGAATTAAGAAATTGACAAGGAGCAGTACAGATCAACACTGTCCAATAGAAGGCTCTTTGATGATGGATATATTCTATATCTGTTCTGGTCAATATGGTAACCGCTAGCCACATATGACTATCGAACACTTGAGAAATGTGGCCAGTGTGACTAAGGAACCAAATTTTTCTTTTTATTTAATTTTAATTAATTTTAATTTAATTCTGAATAGATTGAAACTCCTCATGGACAAAGACTATGTTTTGACTCAGTTGAACAGTAACAATCAATAGCAATGATGACAAATACCTCTGGAGCACTTACCCTGTTTCGAGCACAATTCAAAGCACTTTGCATGGATTAACCAACTTAACCTTTATAACGACCTATTAGGTTAGTCATATCATTATAATTATCATTTTTTATGATAAGGAAACCAAGATGCAGAGTTGTGAGATATATTTCCTACTCTTAGAAAATATATAGTCCAATGCAAGAAATAGATGAACAGATCATTCTATTGCCGTGGTGGTAAGAGCAATGAAGAAAACCAGTAAGCATCCATAATGAGCCGGAAGCAAAGACTGGAATTCACCCAGTGAAGGAGATGAAGATGCTACTATAGAAATGGAGCTAAGGCAGGCTGACAAAGCTGGCTATATGAAATCTCTTTTAAAAGCACCCATTCCGCCTCCCTCCTTCTTTTCTCTATCCTAGAATTATAGGATGTTCGAATTACTCCTATACTCACATGGCAGAAACCCCCTTGTCTTTTGACTTGAATCCTACTTTGATGCCAGCATGTGGAGCCCTGACAATATGGAAATACTGAAATATCAAAGCTGAAAGGAACTCCTCCCGCTCCCCTGCCCTCTGGCTTCAGTTGGTCTGACTCAGTCTGTTTACAGCTGGAAGTGGCGGCCATGGCCTGCCTGCCCTTTCCTCAGGATGGAACAGGTCAGCCGCCTGGAGCTGAGCTCAGCCCATTTCCATGCATCATTAAGGCTGGATAATGATTAGCTAAATTATTCCTTCTCTAAGCCTAATGAGCTGTGAGGTGATACATTTGTGGTTCAGTCTAAAAGATATAAAGTAGATGAAGTTTTTGCCCGGAAAGTCTTCCTCTAGAAACCATCAACTTGGCTTTGTCATCCTAGAGAAATGTGTCCCACAGACAACCCAGATCATGTATGAACTATTATCAACTGTGGGACAATAACAGGGTGTTTTTCTTAGTTTTATCTGTATATATATATGTACATATGGATATATCTGTTTTTGTGAAAATGTGACAATGGAAGGTCCCAGGGGTCTCTCAATTGGAACAGTAATAAATATTTTTCTTTTTTTATTGTTCTTTTCACTTTCCTTTCTTTTTTTTTTTAAAGATTTCATTTATTTGAGGGGGTGGGGAGAGATAGCACAGTTGGTGGGGGGAGAGGGAGAAGCAGACTCCCCGCTGAGCAGGGAGCCTGATGCAGGGCTCGATCCCAGGACCCCAGGATCATGACCTGAGCCAAGGGCAGATGCTTAACCGACTGAGCCACCCAGACACACCTTCACTTTCCTTTTGAATTTGAATGTGTTTATGACTTGCTGGTATGTTTATATAGATTTGTCTTTGATCTTAATTTATGTCATAGTTCTGAAAGTAAGATCACCATCTTATCTTTGAATGAAGAAACCCTGTGTTTAAAGGAGTTGTATGTGCATCATCATGAGTGACTGTGGGTATTTAAATCTGCATAAATGGAATTTGACCTACTATAAAGAAACTCACAGCTAGATTTACTGATGTCACATTTTGTTCTGGAAACTCTGTGTGTGTGTTAGGGTAGGCTCAGATGTGGAAACGAAAGTGTCAGTGGCTCGACAAAATGGAAGCGTATTTCTTCCTCACGTAACTGTACTAGAAGATTGTTCAGGTAGAGAGAGCAATTCTCCTCCCCTCAGTCCTGCTGTGACCCAGTCCCTCTCTAGCTTGGGACTGTACCATCCCTTGGGACAGGAGAGAGGAATTGTGGAAGTGGCACTTCAGCTTTCTTTAAAAATTCTGACCAAGAATTTTCCCATATCATTCCTACCCACATTCCAATGGAGAGACCCCAGTTATGTGATCTAACAAGAGAGGTTGGGACATTTAGTCTAGATTTGTATCTAGCTGTCATCTCCATTCTGATGGAAGGAGAGAGTTGATTTTGGTGAGCAGCTGCATTTCTGCCACATTTTGGCTGTGTAAAATATTGTTCAGATCCGAGTGGCATATATTCCACTTTTTAAATACAAAAATATAACTTTCTTTTTTCATATGTTCAAAATGTATCCTTATTGTCCCCCTGATTCCCCTGGCTTCTTTTGACTTCTTTTCATATATATATTTCATTTATCTGCTCTTGGAATGCTTTGAGTCCTTCAATTCACCCCAGGCTCCAAACCATCCACATAGAAGTAGATCAGTCTTTGTAATGTTTAACCCAGTTTACCTTCTTTAATATTCTTGCTACCACTGCCTTTCAGACCTTGAGTCCATCTTAACTAAACACTGTTACCAGCCTCCCAGGGAGACTTCTGGCCTCCTGTCTTTCTCTCTTCAAATCCATCTTACACACTGCTTCTAGGTTAAATCTGCACAACTCCCTGTCCCCCCAAAATCCCTGGCTCAAAATTTATGATGATTTTTCACTATAATTTTGAATTTAGATCTGCTTTACCCCAGGAATCAAGGTGCTTCTCACCATGATACCAATTTGCCTTCCGTGTACTGGCCTGAAATCTATAGAACACACTGTGATTCAGTCATTTCCCACAATCTATGTTTATTACTTTTCTATTGCTACTGTGCCAAATTGCCCCAAATTTAGTAGTTAAAGATTAAACAAATTTATTCTCTTACAGTTCTGGAGATCAAAACTTCAAATGGTTCTCACTGGACTAAAATCAAGGTGTCATCCTGTCTGTGTTTCTTTCTGGAGGCTGGAGGAGAGAATCCATTTTTCTGCCCTTTCCAGCTTTTAGAAAGGCCCATATTCCTTGGCTTGTGGCCTCCTTCCTCCAGCTTCAAAACCTGCAATTGCATCACTCCTACTGTGCTTCCTTTGTCATCTCTTTCTCTCTGTGATTACATTGAGAACACCCACATAGTCCAGGATAATGTCCCTATCTTAAACAGGTGCTTGGTTACATTAATTCCATCCACAACCTTAATTCCCTTTGCTATGGAACCTGAGATACTCACATGTTCTGGGTATTAGGACATGGACATCTTTCAAAGGGGCCATAAATCTGCTTAGGATACCATGTTTTCTTCTCTCTTGATTCCTGCTTATTTTTTTTCTTTCTTTTATCCTTTTTCCCACCTCAGAATGTTCTCTCTAAGCCCCTTCACCCTTTGAAGCCCTACTCATCGTTCATTCTCAAAGTTCATCACTTATTCAACTTCTCCAGATTCTACTCACTGGAAGAATATGCATCCATTCTTTGTATTTTGTCACCTTTTAAGCATACTGCCTCATTTAGTTAGTGTTTGAACAAACAAACACAAAAAAATGATTGCATTTTGAGTTATCTCTGTGGGTTGATTGCACTTTTCTTGGAGGGAAGGCACTATGCTTTGTTCATTTTTTAGTGACCTTCATAGACTCTCAGAATGTTCTTACGTGTAGTAACCACACATGTAATTTTTGTTGCATTAAATAGAATTTACTCATTAACCACCAGCAACCAAGGGGCACAGTAGCATAAGTAATCCTTTAAGAGCGGGCAACCCACAACTAACTTGCATATGTTTTAGGAATGCTTCTTATGTGGCTTTTCCAAGAGATGTCTAATTAAATTTTCCTCCTATACTGATTTTATTTCATATAGTTTCTCTCCTGTATGGACTCATGAGTAAACATGAAGATATCACCTTTGACAGCATGCTTACCCACACTGATCACATTTATTGGCCTTCTCCCTGAAATGGATTCTCCGGAGAAATCAGATTTAGACATTTGTCTGAAGATTTTCTCACAACAGAAAAGCTTACAGAGTTTCCCCCTGTGTAGGTTCCCTGATGAATGACAAAGTTGATTTCCAAACTCATTTTTTCTATAAGTATCCAAAGTATAGATTTTCTTCCCGTGGGGACCCCTTGGTTGGCCTTTTGGCAAACTAGCTTTCTCAGTCTTTTACCCTGATGTGGATTTTGTCTTACGCTTTGATCAAATGTTGATTTAGAAGCTTACTTAAATCTCATTTTCAGGCACAGTCTTTAATTATTTTCTTTACTTGAGGGCTTTCCTGTAAATACTAGGTTACCTATATCTTCCAGATTTTGACAATACACATTATTAACTTTTTTTTTTACTGAAGTTTTATTGAAACTCTTCTTAAAGATGGGCTCTTTAATTCAAAACTGAATCTCAAATTGACATAGAATATCCTAAGAGCATGTGTTTTGTGAGGCCAGTTGCTTCCTCTTGTTTTGCTGGGATAGGGGCTGTGGAATGCATGGCCTAATAAGAAATGTCAGTTGGGCTAGATAACTGGTTCTCCAACTTGAGTTGCATCACATGCCTCAGAATCACCTGGACAACTTGTCAAACCAGAAAGTGTGGGGGGCCTCCCTCCCCGAGTTTCTGGGATGCCCTGAGAATTTGCATTTTTCTCAAGTTCTCAGGTGATGCTGTGGGAACCACACTTTGAGAAACACCAGTGTAGGTAGTACTCCACCTGAAGAGGCAATCTAAGAGTAAGAAAGTGCATTCATTTAGTCATTCATTGAATAAATTATTTATTGTGTGCTTATTGTATTTGATTCCAAAGCTTATATTCTTTTCTTTATATTCATTTTATCTATTCAGAAGGAAATATAGAAGTGTCTTATATTTTGCATAAATTAATATTTAAGATAATTTATAAAATTGTATTGAGACATTAACATCTAATGCATGGGCTGCTTCTTACAAAATATAACTCAATTCAATGATTATTTATTGAGTGCCTGCATTGTACAAAGCTTTATACTAGCAACAGAAAATAAAATAAGAAATTTAAAAAAATATTAGATATATTAAAATGCTTTCTCTATTTCTGTGGACTTTCCCATGCATCATGTGTGGATTTGTAAATTTTGCTATTGGCCCTACTATAATATAATTGATAATTAGTTTAAACTTGTATGCTATCGTCATGTATTGTGCTAACCAAGTTTCGTTTGGCTTTCCTTTTCATTTTAAGTTTTGTTGTTAGAGCTAAATTGAGAAAAAACACTGCTGAGTGCAGAAATATGAAGTGTATGAAAATCCTATATTAAATCTATATTCATTTTTATTTATTTATTTATTTATTTGAGAAAGAGAGAGAATGAGCTAGAGAGAGCCCAAGAGGGGGTAGGGTCAGAGGGAGAAGCAGACTCCCTGCCGAGCAGGGAGCCCGATGCGGGACTCGATCCCGGCACTCCGGGACCATGACCTGAGCAGAAGGCAGTCGCTTAACCAACTGAGCCACCCAGGCGCCCTCTATATTCATTTTTATTTATTTTAGTTGTATTTATACCCATAGGATTTCATTTATTATTCAAACATTATAGTAAACTAAAAAAGAACTTTTGACAGGAAAATAGATGACTCAAAATTCAAAACCTTAAGTTCATTAATGTCTCTGTTGTGTGTGTGTGTGTGTGTGTGTGTGTGCTTGTGCATGCACCCTCCAGTATTGACTGCTGGCTCTTGTCTGTACGTGGATTTCTTATAATCTCGAGGTGTTCATAATTTTTATTTTGCCTTTTTTACTTATTATATTATAAACTATTTCCCATTTTTACAATCTTCATAATTACTTAAATAGCTCCATAAATTTTTATTTAGATAAAATTGCACAGCATTTCCCTTCATTTTATGCATATAAATCCTTCTATTTCTCTAATTTAGAAAAGTTTTGGAATAATATTCTTAAGAAATATCCCTAGCAGAGACGTTCTGTGGTCAAAGTTATGAGTATTTTTGTGACATTTTAAATGAAAATCTTACTAACATATAATATAAATAGTAGTATATGGAGATAATGGTTTTTCAAAAGTTTGTCATTTTGGGAATTTATGATTTTTAGTCATTTGATAGGTATTAAATGTGATTTTTATCTTTAATTTCCATGAGTTTTATTACCAATGAATTTAATCATTCTGTTGATATATAATTTTTTCTTCCTGTTCTTTGATAAACAGGTCTTTTGAGTCAATAGAATATGCTAGATTTATTTATCTATTTAATTTTGGTGGATAAGACTGCTGCTTTTTATAACTGTGGACCCTGAGCATAAACTATAACCTCATTTAAAGTTGCTACAAACACTAAATAGAAACTGCACATTTAACTAAAATAAATTGCAACTACATTTTCAAATGAAATGAACATTTTTCTTATCAAACTTCTAGAATTAAGAAAGCAAAAGCATCCATAATTTGAACACTCCAAAAAATAATTCACATTAGTAGTAATGTAAGAAATGACTAAAGAGCTTTGATAATGTAAAAATACATACCAAATAGCATTACCATGACATATTTTATTGTCTATTATAGGACTTGGTGAAACTACTGTGGGAATGCTTGAAAAAAATTTTCTTACTGTATTAATGCTATGGATTGAATAGCAACCCCCAAATTCATATGTTGAAGCCCTAACCCTCAAAGTGACTATATCTGGAGATAGGGTTTTTAGGAACTAATTAAGGTTAAATGAAGTGATAAGGGTGGGGTCTTAATCCAGTAGGATTGATGACCTTAAGAAGAAGAGATCTCTTTCTCTCTCTGTCTCTCTCTCCACATGTGTGCATCAAGGAAAGGCCATGAGAGGGCACAGCAAGTAGGTGGTCATCTACAAGCCAGAAAAGAGCTGTCACTATAACCTGACCATGTTGGCACCCTCCTCTTGGACTTCTAGGTTCCAGAACTTCGAGATAGTAAATTTCTATTGTTTAAGCTACCCAATCTATGGAATTTTGTTATGGCAGCCTGAGTAGATTAAGACATATAATTAACAATTATTATAATCATGTAATTAAAAATATAGTAATAATAATAATAACACATGTACTTATATGAATGTATATTTCCTATTCTTCAAGGAAAAAATATTCATTGAAGACAAATGCAGAACTTTGTTTTGGAACAGCCCAGAAAATGTGATTCCAAGTTCTGCCAGGATTTTCCCAATCATGTTTATATAAATAATCACCTCTTTCTTACTTTTCTTTTATTCCCCACAAGCAGGTACTATGTTGTTGTACATGAAAGTGGCTTACCAGCAGAAAAACACTATAGAAAGAAAAATGGATTATTGAATGATAAAATCCATAGGTATATACCTATTGAGCATCTGCTGTATTATCTGGACCATTTTCTTTTTATCATAATCTACATCATCAGAATTATCTGCTCCAATACAAATTACAACATAATAAAGAAAAAATAAATGAAATGGATTTGGGATACATCCATGGACAGATACTTTACACTCAGAAGTGATCTGAAGTTCTAATCTGGTTCTTAAATTGAGGAATCTGGCATTTTTAACAAGACAGCTTCTGAATACACTTACATTCTATTGCCCTTATACCACAGTGTGAGGGAATACTTTCAAAGGGCACATTTTGAAAAACGATGACTTGTTTGTGACTTGTTCTATTTTTAGAAAGTGGGGAGCATTGGTTTAGCTGAATCATTGCTCTCTGTTCTATGCCTGACATAGAACCACAGGAACCTGGAAATGCACACATGTTTTTCACCTTCCCCACCCCTCACAGTCTCGCAGCATGCACTGTCAATTTTGCTACGTAAATAAACTTAGCAAAATATGTAATTTCTGGGGAAGGTTGTTATCTGACATGAAGGAAACAATGTCAGCTAAACTAGGGACAAAAACCTTACAGCTTCTAGTTAGATTTATATAGTCCAGAATCGCTACCAAAAACTATTTTGTCTGCATTAGCAAGATTTCATATCCCCAAAGCTAGAAGGCTACAATGAATATTTATCATGGCCCAGGGTCTTGTTCACATTTTTTACATCTGCTTGTTTTTGTTGCTGTTATGTAACTGGGAAAGTTTGCTGGCATAGACAGTCAGGCCAGGACACCTGGCATATGGCGGGCTCTTAAAGACGTATTTGTGAATCAGATGCATTTTCTTGTTATCAAAACTTCAGATAAAATCCTAGATTTACTTATTTACTAACATTGTAGGCTTTTACCAGTTACTTTTATTCTCTGAATCTCATCTGACAAATGGGCAAAATCATAGCTACCCAGGTTTAATGTGAAGATTAAGAAATTAAGTAAGTATAAAGTCATACTTATAAAGTGGATGACCTGGGTCTGGGACATACTAGTTACTCCTTTTGTGTTAGATATCCTATCCTGCCATATTTAAAAAAGAGAACTAAAGAAGATTTTATTGTTATTTTTGTTAAATCAGCTCATGAGAAGCTCTTAAGAGCTAAAGACATATTCCACAAAATTTAAAAATGGGGGGGCAGTTTTTCACATCTAACATCTATAGAAAATTCAGAACAAGAATTAGTTACTTTTTTCTTCTATTACCTGGATAACCGCCTCAGGTGAGAGTTTTTATTTTCAGAAGGCATTGCACTTTTCAAAGCCACTTTTCCATATCTCATTTGTTTCTCACGGTAAAACTTGGAGGATAGAGCATTTATCAGTCTTGTTTTACAAATTGGAAAATATAATAAAGATAAGTAAACACTCACCTGAATTTAAACAAGCTCTGTCTCATCCCCCTAAACCTGTTCCTCTACAATTCTTACCATCTCAATTAATCATAATTATGTAACTAATAAAGACTACAACCTAGCAAGTATATTTTCTGCATTTCTTCTTCTCCCTCACATCCAGTACTGCTGCCAGTTCCACTGCTCCTGCTTCTAAGGTATATTCTGAATCCATCTAATTTTTCACCATTACACTTTCATTCCCTTGATCATGATCATCATTATATATTATCTAGCGTTTGTGTGATGATAAGAAGGAGATAGAAAAAAAATTAACCAAAAAGTTAAAAACAAATGCTTGTTTTTTTAATTGAGGTTTTAGGGGTTCAACAAATAATACTGTACCTGAATTCTTAGCCAGTAAGAAAAGAGAGATGGCAATTTGACAAAGAGATAAAAATATCACCTTTATATTGCAGTTCAATGAAACTTATTGTGAAATCTCTCTTGTTCCACCCATGAGCTGGGTGTTCTAAATCTCCTTCATTATTTGATTCTCCCTTAAGCCATGAACAATCAGGTTAGAGTTATTCTACTTTATACTAATTGGAGGGCTGACAGTGAAATGAACTGCCAAACCAAGATGATGCTTACCAGGCTTCCTTTAGGTCTTTGCCTTTTTCCAGGTGTGATCTTGTAGGACAGCATTCCTGCCCCACCAAAGGAGGCTGCCATTCTCTCTGTCTGTTTTGTGCATGACTTAAAGTGAGACTTGCCTGAGATCTTTTCAGTTTTATACTTTTTCATCTTAGCATCATCTTACATGTAATGTCTAATCTCTGCCTCACTGGCTTCTGCAGAGCTCAAAGTCACAGTCTTATAGTTCAAGATCAAAGCTGTGCCTTTACATAGTCAAGGCCTAACATGGACTGCTCAGTAAGGTAGAGCTACCCACGTTTGCTAAGGTCCTTGCAAGGCTTGTTGCCAAAGATCTATATTTTCTATGAGCTATGCCTGCTAAAAATAGCCCTACCTATATCAGTGAAGTCAGTTAGCTGTGAACAAAGCCTTCATAAACCATAACGATTCGCCAAGGACAAAATTCTACTTGGGCCACAATTACTAAAGCCTTAAGAATAAAGCTGTCAGCCATTCTCTCTCTTTCTCTCTCTCTCTCTCTCTCTCTAGTATTTTGTTCCCCAAAGCTACTCCTTACATTTTCTCAAGGTTTCTAACCAAGTTAATACATGCAAATACTGGAGTTTCGGGGAATTTGATAAGTAACGACTTTATTCCTAACCTTTTAAGAACAAAATGAAATCCAGGAGACAGAGACATGGAGAATCAGGATATCTATTTTATTGATATTAAGGTAAATGTAGACCCTGGCTATACATCTCTACGCACAAGGGATTGTTAATACTTTATTCCCAAATTGAGCAGACATATTCACCTTGTCACAGGCAGTACTGCATGACTGAAGACGTTGTCTAACAGGGCAGAGTCCACCCACTAAATTGGCTCCGTGGAACAGGAGGATGCATCTCTGTGTGAGCAGAAAGACTCCAGAGAGAACAGAGGAAGATACCATGGTCAGAACGGTCAACTTTTGTTCCTAACCACAGCAGTAAGCAGGTTGATTTCTCCTAGCACTAGAAGGAATAAGATGGGTGGGGACAAAAGTTCATTTAGCTGAAGTTTCTTCACCTGGAAGCATAAGGAGTAGAGAATTACTATTCTGTGACTTACAAATATCATCGTGATTCTGAACTTAATTTCTCAAATGATGAGACAAACACTGAGAACTTAAATGATCTGAGAAACTAATGTTCATTAATTGCATACTAATATCAAAGAGAGAAAGAGATGCTCATATAAATATGCAGCTGGTATGATTTTTTTCTCAATCTACTTATTTTGATGGTGATGATGATGATTAGCATATGCTAGTTGCTTAGGGTAATAAACAGACCTTCCTTATGAAGCACTACCTTTTAAAAATCCCTGGTGCTTTTTTTGGACCAATGCTTCTAAGTATGTGGTAGTAAGGAGTGTGGTCACAAATTAGAATGAGGGGAAAGGGAGGGCCCTTTTCAGACTAAGTTAGGCAGACAGAGTTCTGGTATTTAACTCTACCATCTCCAGTTGAGAATCTATTTTCAAGTGAGCTACAGAGCAGTGGCTTTGGAGATCAGCTTTTTTTTTTTTTTAAATTAATTTTTTTTAAATTTTATTTTATTATGTTGTGTTAGTCACAATACATTACATCATTAGTTTTTGATGTAGTGTTCCATGATTCATTGTTTGCATATAACAACCAGTGCTCCATTCAATACGTGCCCTCCTTAATACCCATCACCAGGCTAACCCATCCCCCTGCCCCCCCCTTCCCTCTAAAACCCTCAGTTTGTTTCTCAGAGTCCATAGTCTCTCATGGTTCGTCTCCCCCTCCGATTTCCCCCCCTTCATTTTTCCCTTCCTACTATCTTCTTCTTCTTCTTCTTTTTTTTTTAACATATAATGTATTATTTGTTTCAGGGGTATAGGTCTGTGATTCATCAGTCTTACACAATTCACAGCGCTCACCATAGCACATACCCTCCCCAGTGTCCATCACCCAGCCACCCCATCCTTCCCACCACTCCACCACTCCAGCAACCCTCAGTTTCTTTCCTGAGATTAAGGCTTCCTCATATCAGTGAGGTCATATGATACATGTCTTTCTCTGATTGACTTATTTCACTCAGCATTATACCCTCCAGTTCCATCCACATCGTTGCAAATGGCAAGATTTCATTTTTTTGATGGCTGCATAATATTCCATTGTATATATATACTACATCTTCTTTATCCATTCGAGATCAGCATGTTTTATTCCTCAGATCACTGGACCTGAAAACTTTGAAGACCATTACTTTAGAGTCATGTTAATTTCCCACTACCCAGCCTATGTGTAGCCCCACTAGGCCCTCCACTGGCCTGATACTGGGACCCTTAACTTAGCTTCTTCTCATTACCCTCCAGCTACCTAAGGACTCTTGTGAATCTTTCCTCCCATACTTTTCCCTCTTCTTCCCCCATCCCACATGAGGATACTCTGCTTAGCCTATTAGAAAAGGTGCCTGAATTGTAAATCTTATCACAGAGCAAAGTTTTCAAGTAATCCAATCTTTCATACATCCATTTAATCCTAAAATAGTTATGGGCATTTCTGTGAGCCAGACCCTGTACAAGAGCTCAGGTTGCTAAGGTGGGGAAGACACAAAAATGGCCTTTAGGACCTTAGGTTGCAGTCAGAGATGTATTTCCCTAAGTATTATTCTTACAGCCTTGCTACTCAAAGTGTGGCTCCCCATGGCATTGTGTTACAAACGCTGAATCTTAGGTCCCACCCCTGACCTATTAAATCAGAATATTTTAACAAGAGCCACAGGTGATGGGTATATTCCTTAAACTTTGAGAAATATTACTTTATATTTCTTATTTTTAAAAATTTCTTGTGGGTAATTTTTTTAAGTTTTTATTTAAATTCTAGTTAGCGTATCGTGTAATTATTGGTTTCCAGAGTAGAATTTAGTGATTCATCACTTATGTATAACACCCAGGGCTCAACACAAGTGCCCTCCTTAGTACTCATCACCCATTTATCCCAGCCCCTACCCACCTCCCCTCCAGCAGCTCTCAGTTTGTTCTCTATAGTTGAGTCTCTTATAGTTTGCCTCCCTCTTTTTTTATTTCCCTTCCCTTATGTTCATCTGTTTTGTTTCTTAAATTCCACATAGGAGTGAAATCATATGTATTTTTCTTTCTCTGACTAACTTATCTCACTTAGTATAATACCCTCTAGCTCCATGCACATGATTGCAAATGGCAAGATTTCATTCTTTTTGATGGCTGAGTAATATTCCATTACATATATATATCCCACACACAATTTATTTTTCCATTCATCCAGAATATTTAATGGAACTAGGGTTTTACAAAATGCCTTTTGAAAATTTTGGGTCACATGGGTTTTGTTTTGTTTTTTGCTTTTCTCTTTTAGGTTTCATATTTTTAGAAGTTTTCATCTCATTTTTATACTCTATTATAACAAATGCCCTTCTCTCCAGCATACTTTCTTTTAGTAATAGAAATAATTTCTGGCATTTAAAATCATCACCTCTTATCTTAGTCTATGTGGCTTGGTAAGATTAACTCATCCTAGGCATAGTTGAGCATGTGACTTAGGACTGGCTAATCCTGAGTAGTTTTAGTTCAAGAATAGGCATACATCAACTATGCTGGGCCAGTGAAGTTAGCGGGGGAATATTCTGAAAGAGAGAGAAAGGGAGAGAGAAGGGGAGAGAGAACATGAGATAACACTTGTCTTGATGACATAGTACCATATGAGCATGGAGATTGGAACATGGACTTCCACTGTTTTAAATTTAACTTATTTGGCATTAGGATTCTATCCTTATCAACAGTGAGAGGCCTGTTTCATGCATCTAGTCCATTTAATACATAGTTGGGTCAGATATTGGGCCTTTTCAAAGGATTTGTGCTCTGGTTGGCAGCCAGTGCTCCTTACGTAGATGTATCTTACCTGATGTAGATGCTGGGGTTAAGGCCCACCCTGGGGACAAGGCTTGTTGCCACTGGCAATGGTCTTTGGTGTTCTGGAGAAAAATGTTTAGTATCCCTGAAAATCTCTTTAAAAGTGGTTGTCAGACCTGGTACTGCTCAGAATCATCTGGAAATCTTGCTGCATATATAGAATTTTGGACAAATACAGTTATATTTTGGAGTTCTTGGGGTGGGATCCAGGAGGCTGTGTTGTAACAACTTCCTATCTGTTGATTCCTAGTGTAGCCAGCCTGGCATTGGTTCATGGACAAGGCTAGAACAACCTTCCACCCTGCTCTGCCCAACCAAAGCTCTTTGCGTCCTCCTGGCTTGGGTGTTCTCTGCTGAGCGTCGGTTCTTTCCAAAGGAGCCACAGATGGAGCCTTCCACTTTCTGAGGAACAATTTCTTGGGAGGAAATCAACATTAGGACTCTGTATTAAATCCTCCCTGAGTATTTTTTCCTGTTTTGGAAGGATTAGCCATATTTACCATCTTATTTTATTGATTGATTAATTGATTTAATTGATATATTTTTTTAAGTAGGCTCCATGCCCAGCGTGGAGCCCAACATGAGGCTTGAACTCGAGCCCTTGAAATCAAGACCCAAGCTGAGATCAAGAGTCAGACGCTTACACAACTGAGCCATGCAAGTGCCCCTTTATTTACCATTTTATTTTTATTTTATTTATTTTATTTTTTTTAAAGATTTTATTTATTTGTCAGAGAGAGACGGAGGGAGAGACAGAGAGTGAGCAACAGCAGGGGGAGAGGCAGGCAGAGAGAGAAGTAGGCTCCCTGCAGAGCAAGGAGCCCAATGCGGGATTTGATCCCAGGACGCTGGGATCATGACCCGAGCCAAAGGCAGCCTCTTAACCAGCAGAACCACCCAGGCGTCCCTTTATTTACCATTTTAATGTGTTATGTCAGAATGTCAAAATGTTTAACTACATTTGCATGCATTATCTCACTTAATCACCTTCTAGAATTGCCCAATAAAATACACAATGCTTGGTTAAATTTGATATAAACAATGAATATCTTTTTCATGTAAGTATGTCCCAAATATTGCATGGGTCATACTTATGCTAAAAATGTATTTGTTTTTTATCTGAATTCCAAATTTACCTGGGCTTCCTGTATTTGCTAAATCTGGTAACCCTATGACCTCATAACAACCTGTGAGAGAGGCAGAGCAAGTATTTTTTTTAATTTGGTTTTGTAGATGAGGAAATTGATATTCTGCAAATCTGTGGCTTTTTTCCATGTCACACAGTTAGTGAGCTGTGAAGCAGAAACCACATCTAGGTTTACTCACTGCTGGTCCAGGATTCTGTCTTTCACTGTTTTAGCTTGAGGGATGATTCAAGAAGAATTATACTATACTCCTACCTGCTATAGTTAATTTCATTACACATTATTTTAGCATATATTGGGGGTAGAAGGGTTACAAGTATGTTCCCTGCCTTTAAGCTGATGTCAGATTATTAAAAATAGTTTGGGAGAGAGAAACTATATATTCGTGTAAACTAGTGGATTCCCATATAGTTGGAAGAAGGTATATTTATTTACATATTGGCTAAATAGGAGCCTCTTTAGGTCGTGGAGAAAGTCCAGTGAACACAGCATAATCCATAACATGAATAAAAACTAAATATAAATTTTTACTTGGTTAAGGAATAGGAGGCTGTCTCCCTTGGTCGAGTTGGGGAAGTAGGAATTAATATAATGGTCCAGGGGTTAAGACCTTAGACTTTGTAGTCAAATTGCCTGGGTTCAAACCTGGTTCTATCTATCCTACTCTGTGCCCTTAGGCAAGTTGCTTAACGTATCTATGACTCAGTTTCTCACCTGTAAAATGGAGCTGAATCTTACAAACATCTCTAGAGTTGTGATGAGGATTAATTAATTTAATTCCAGTCAAGTGCTTTACAACAGCTACTGGCAAGTAGTAAACACTCCATAAACTTAAGCTGCAATGATTATTATTATTTTTCTTCTGCAGCTGCTGCTACCAGCTTGTGCCATGATTATTTCAGGTTTCTTCTTGCCCCAGATTGCCTTCCTTACTGGTTCCATTAACAGCAACAATAAGTCATTTAAATTCAAACAAAGGTTTGCCTCAAACACTCTGTTTATTAATAGACTATAGTGGCTATAAATGGTGAAAGCCTAGAGTGTTGCCCCTGCTGTCAAAATCTTCCCCTAATTCTTTTTTTTTTTTAACTTAGAATAAACAACAAATGCAGTTAAATCTAGCTAATTCTCTGGGGCAGTTAAGGCATCAGAATCACGTAGGGTGCTCCTACAAACATCAGACACCCCACTCCATCCACTGAGTCATGATATCAGGAGATAGTTGTTTCTTTTCTAAGATAGGTATTTCTCTTCCAAGTACTCGCTTTTATCACTGACAGTATGATTTTATTTGACTGTCGCCTAGCTTTTCAAGGTAGAGATAATTCGGGCAAGGACTCGCTTTGAAAACATAATCTGTCATATGTTCAAGCTTTATTTCTTATCTTCATTTAGTTAATCAGTAGAAGAATATGGGAAATTCGAAGCAGTAAGATATACAAACAATTTCGAGTTTGAGCCTGGGCATGTCAGACTAGAGTTTACGTTCTTTGGACACGTACTCCTTAAAATGAGTCTAGTTGTTGTAGCCAACGTCTGCAGCCCAGCGTATTTCCCCTCATCTGCCAAGAGTTTCAGCATTTGATAGGTCTGTGCCCTTTCTCCAGCTGATTGCACTGCCCCATTACTGATGACTTTAGAATACTCAAACCACTAATGTAATATGCAGCACCTGCAAATACTGTGAAATGTTAGCAGAGTGGTAATGAAAATTGACTGCAAGTATAATGACAACAGGTGAAATTATTCATAGCCTGCTCATGTAGCAAACTTAAGATATAAACTCAATGAGCGTAAATGGAATACGTTCATGACAAATATGAAAATATCCCAAACTGCTAAAGTAATAAAAGTAAATATAATAAATCTTCCCTGCAAATATAATAAGGTCCCTAACTGCAAATGCAATAAAACTTATCAACAGCTGCAGTATATTTGGAACATATTATATAGCTTTACAAAGAATTATACCCCCTGCTGGTATGGCCTCAACAATGTCATGCTTTGTCTTTTTCCAGTGAGTACAAGTCTAGCGGACTACATGTTGCCCAGTATATATTAAGTATGACAGAGCGTTAATACAACCAGGTTTGGATTGAAAATGAAATGCTCAATCCAGATGTGCTCTTTGGCCATTCTGTAAGCATAGCCAGAGGCTGTGGATCTCCCACCAGGGGCTGAAATGTAGCCAGGAAAGCTAAGCATGGGAGGTGAGGAATTGATGAATTGCTGGATAACCTTTTTGTTGTTTGGCCATGGTATCTGACTCAGGAAAATGAGCAGTATGCAGGACTAAGGGAATGGGGGCAGGAGGACTGGAGTGAGAAAGGGATGTCGGGGCGATAATGTTCTGTAAAGATCATCCATGTGACAGGCGCTCTGCTAGGGATCTTGGATCTTTTCACCTTCCTCCCTTTATCCTTCTTTCTTCCCACAATTCAGCACATATCTGTTGAATACCTATTAGTTTATAGCTACTGAATATAATAAAGTCATCGTCCCTGGGCCATGTGAGGCCCTTAAGTCTTAAGGGAGAACCAGAAAGTAACAAGGTGATTCTAATACAGTACAGTTACATCTGTCACGAGCCAAGAGAAGAGGATCTGGGACAGAAGGCTGAGGAATCCCAACATTTAAGGGATGGGTGGTTGGCTTAAATTTCTCTTTTCACATTCCTTCTCATGTTCAGCCAGGTCCTTTTATAGTTTTTATGGTTTTTATTAAATATAATGCTAAGGACAGAGCAGAAACAGATTGCCAACAGTGGCAGTAGGAGATCATGACTTATGAATCTCAAACATTGCAAACCTATAAACCCTATATAGCCTCTTCTCAACAAAATGTACATTTTTCTTTTAAATTTAATTCTTTTCTCAAATATTAAAAAAGCTAGTTCATTACAACTATTGAAGCAGTTTAACCCCCTCCCCACCCCAGGTGGCCTAACCTACGGTAACCAATGGTAACACCCTGGTTGATGTTGTGTCAGGTCTAACTCCTTGCTTGTGGAAGCTCCGATACATATATAAGGGTTTTGTAGTTTTGTTGTTGTTTTTTAGACGGGGCCCCGGCAGAAAGACAGAGGTGGGGAGGGGCAGAGGGAAAGGGAGAGAGAGAATCTTAAGCAGGCTCCACACCCAGCGCAGAGATGGAAGTGGGACTCGATCTCATGACCCTGAGATCATGACCTGAGCTGAAATCAAGAGTCGGATGCTTAACCGACTGAGCCACCCAGGCTCGCCAAGGGTTTTGTAGTTTTTTATATACACATTACTTTTTGTCTTGCTTTACTCTCTTAATAATATAGCATGGACATCTCTTTAGGTCAATAAATACAGAATGAACTCATTTTTAAATACTGCATAATATTTCATGCACTGAACTGTCAGTTAACCAACATTTGGATTTTTTTCAGTTCTTTTCTCTTTATTCCTCTTTCCTTTTTTTGCCAGCATGTTCCCCCCGCCCCATACCGCAGTAGATATCTCTACATATTTCTTTGCATATCTGAGTTTTCAGAAAACCAAAGGGAACATGTAAGGGCTAAGGAGCTTGTGTTTTTAATCAATATTGACATGTTACTCTCCAAAATGTAGTAGTGACTCACATTCTTACTAGCAACTGTGTGGCTGCCCGTTTACCAGATCTAGAACCACTAGAACGAGGCTTTATTTTATTTTACATTATTTTTTAATTTGAGAGGTGAAATATGGTTTTTCATCCTGTCTTCAGCTTCCAGCTGCCAGGGAGGCTGATGATCTTTGTGTTTATTGGCCATTTGGATTTCTTATTCTGTCAATTGCCTATTCATATAATTTCCTTATTTTTCTATTTTTTTCTCATCATTATGGGAGAGTTTTATATATATTTGAGATAGCAATCATTTACCTACCATATGAGTTACAAATATTTTATTTTACTTGACTTTGTTCATGGAATTCTTTTTATGTCCATTTTCCTTTGTGATATCTGGGCTTCCTCTCACCTTGGTGGGTTTATTCTTTCCCAGAAGAGTTGTATGAGACCTCCTACGTTTTTCTAATATATTGTTTTATTTTAAATTATTTTAAGTATATGCACAAAGTTATCAAATATACAGAGGCATCATTATTCATTATGACTTTTTATTTAGATGAACATATAACAATTATTTTTATATTAATTATACATCAAATTAGTCTGTAAGAAATTTATTTTATTATTTTTTTAAAATTTTATTTATTTATTTATTTATTTGACAGAGAGAGAGAGAGAGCACATGTGCATGAGCACAAGTAGAGGGAGCAGCAGAGGGAGAGGGAGAGGGAAAAGCAGGCAACACTGGGCTCGATCCCAGGACCCCAGGATCATGACCTGAACCAAAGGTAGATGCTTAACCAACTGAGCCACCCAGGTGCCCCAGAAATTTATTTATGTGGCCTGTGCTTGGTTTTCTTACTGATGGCTCACCATTTATGTTGGCTATGAAATAAACCTCTGTTTTACCACTTTATTGAACTATAACTTGTCATTCATCCAGTCATACTTCCAGGTGGATCTATTTTGAACTAGTTATTCTTTTTTTTAAAATTTTTTATGTTTTTAAGATTTTATTTATTTATTTGAAAGAGAGAGACACAGCGAGAGAGGGAACACAAGCAGGGGGAGTGGGAGAGGGAGAATCAGGCTTCCCACAGAGCAGGGAGCCCGATGCCGGGCTCGATCCCAGGACCCTGGGATCATGACCTGAGCCGAAGGCAAACGCTTAACGACTGAGCCACCCAGGCACCCCTGAACTAGTTATTCTGACCAGGCAGTTGTCTGTACCTATTCAATTGCCCCATTACTTTTATTATAATCAGTTTATTGTAAGTTTTGGTATCTACTCAAACAAACTTCCATATTCCTCTTGGGTTTTTTTTTTTTTGGTTTTGTTTGCTTGTTTGGTTTGTTTTGCTTTGTTTTGTTTGCCATGTTCAAATATATACCCTTTCATATGGACTTCAACATCACCATATCCACTTCTAAGATAATAACTTGATGTTCTTATTTATAATGCATTCATTTTATAATAATGGAAAGATTTACACTTTCATATAGTTTTCCTATTGAAATACATGGTTGCTACATTTCAATAAATATTTGCTATTTTCTTCATCTGAGAGTCTTACATAATTTTTTTGCAAATTTTTAGTAAGTATTCCATCATTTAACATCACTTTTATTTTTATTTTATTTTATTTTTTAAGATTTTATTTATTTATTTGAGAGAGAGCGAGAATGAGAGAGAGAGCATGAGCAGGGTGAAGGAGGAAGAAGCAGACCCCCGGCTGAGCAGGGAGTCCGATGTGGGGCTCGATTGCGGGACTCTGGGATCATGACCTGAGCCGAAGGCAGACGCTTAACCGACTGAGCCACCCAGGCGCCCCTCACATCACTTTTATAAACAGAATTTTTCTTCATTTTTTATTCTAACTGGTTCTGACAATAAAAATATACTTGGAGTATTTATCATTTTCTAATTTTGATGGTTCATCGTATGTGAGTGTTTATGTGCAGGTGTGTTATTTAATTTAAACTAGATTCTTTTGGGGCACGTGGGTGGCTCAGTTGGTTAAACATCTGCGTTTGGCTCAGGTCATGATCCCAGGGTCCTGGGATCCAGTCCTGCATTGGGCTCCCCGCTGCTTTTCCCTCTCCTCCTGCCTGCCGCTCTGCCTACTTGTGACCTCTCTCTGTCAAATAAATAAATAAAATCTTTATTAAAAAAAAACTAGATTCTTTTGATGATTCTAGGTGTGCAAACATATCCATAAAAAGAGACGATTTTCTTGTTCAACAGTCAGTGGACTTAGGTATGTAACTTTATTTTTGACTTACTGTATTAACTAGTGTCTCTATAGTAATATACAATTATAATGTCTTTTTCCTAATTTTAATGGAAATGACATTGCATCTAATGATTTAGAATGGTTTTTTCTGTTTGTTTGAATAGTATTTTGTCCCCTCTTTAACTAATAAATTTTGATTAAAAATGATGAATTGCATCAACATAGCAATTGTATCAAATGCATTTTAAAATATATTACTCTGTAAGAATTTATTTTTTCTCTCCAGCATATTGATTTGATGTACAATACAGTATATACATATATCCTCATATTCTTTGGATAATTTAACTTGATTTTATTATGCTGTATTATTATTTTGTAATATAGGGTTCAACTTTTTTTAGATCTTATTTTTAAGAGCAGTTTTAGGTTCACAGCAAAATTAAGCAGAAGGTACACAGATTTCTCAATTTCCAATTTCTAATTTGGAAATTGGGCATTATTATTCCAAATGTGATTGGCGTAAAGTTTTTGAAATCTTTTTATCTTGATATTAAAATGTTTAGGGTTTTATTAATTTCTAAAAATGGAATGAGGAACTTTCAATCTTTTGTCACCCGAAAAATTTTTAATAACACTGGTTTACATGTCATTAAACACAAAAAAATTATACAAAACTCATCTGTTAAAGAATCTAGGCTAATAACTTTATAAATGGTAAAATACTTTATTTATTTCATCATCTTTTCTGTAGTTATTTGTCTATTTAAGTTCCCTACTTTCTTTGGCATCAATTTTGACAGTTCATACTTTGCTAGGTATTCATTCATTTTTCTTCAAATACTCCAATTGGTTGCCCTAATTTTGCACACAGTATTTGTATTCAAATATTTTAAGCTCTTTGAATATATGATTATGCCTCCTTTCTCATTTCTAATAATTGCATTTGTTTTTTTTCTTAATTAGAATTTTGCCAATTTTGTGACTTTTTAAAAATAAAACACTGTAGAGTTTTATTTTTATTTATTTAGTTTAAAGATTTTATTTATTTATTTGACAGAGAGAATACAAGCAGGGGGAGAGGGAGAAGCAGGCCCCCCGCCGAGCAGGGAGCCTGATGCGGGGCTAGATCCCAGGATGCTGGGATCATGACCTGAGCTGAGCTGAAGGCAGACGCTTAAAAACTGAGCCACCCAGGCGCCCCTGTTTTATTATTTTTTTATATTTTATTTTTTTGAGCAATCTCTACACCCAGCGTGGGGCTCAAACTCACAACCCTGAGATCAAGAGTCACATGCTCCACCGACCAAGCCAGCCAGGCGCCCCTCACAACTGTAGAGTTTTAAATATAATTTCTACAATTAATTCTTGTTTTCGATATTTCAATAATCTTGTGTTTTTGTAAATTATTTTCTTTTGTTTTTTTAAGGACACTAGACAATAACTAAGGTCTTGCAAATATAAAAATCATTCGTAAATATTATAGCCTCTCTAAATATTACTCTAATTATTCAGATAAATTTTGTCTAGTTGCTATGATCTCATATTCAATTTTTTGTCTTCACTTCCCCTGTATTGTTGAATTATTTATTTTTTCAACGCTATGTGTCTCTTAATTTTCATGTCTAACGTACATAAAATACAATTAGATTAATTTGTAAGATTCTAGCCATTTATATCCTTTTCTCTTCTTGCCCTCACTAGTTTATGAGTTGAAACTGCTCCCAATTATCAGAAATAACATATAGTACACCAATAAACATTATTGTCTAAGTATTTTTTTTATGTTGAATTACTTCCTTGGGGTATATTTCCTGATACGCTTTTAGCAGACAGAATGTTAAGGTGGTTCCCATGATCTTTATCTTCTGTTATTCACAGTCATGTGATTCCCTCCCTTTAAGTGTGGTGGTGGCCCTTCATTTACTTTGAGATGATAGATTATGACAAAGGTGATGGGATATATGTAATTATGTGTACACGATTATGTTATGCGAGATTATAATGCCCATCTTGCTAGAGTCTGTCCCCTGCTGGCTTTAAGGAAGAAGTCAGCTATGTTGGGGAGCCCCATGTGGCAAGGAACAGTCTGTGGCCTCTAGCACTGCCACAAAGAACCAATCTGCCGACAACTCAAGTGAACTTGAAGTGCATCATTTTCCAGTCAAGTCCCAGATGAGACCCCAGTGCCTGGCTGACACTTTGATTGCAGCCTTGTGAGACCCTAGGAGAGGGCCCAGCTGCCTCAGCTCAGCCGTGCCAACTCCTAACCCACAGAAAGTATGACACAATAAATATATGTTGTTTTAAGCTACTACTTTGTAGAAAAATCATCATGCAGCAGTAGAAATACCCCATTATTATGTCATCTGGTAGCATCACTCCAATATAGTAATACATTTTTAAATTATTTTACAGAAAGATGGTGTGCCCTAAGTGCAGTCAAAATATACCCATTTCATCACAGCTTTTTAGATGTTGAGAATATCTATTTGCTAATGTTTTGCTATTATTTCTTGATTTAATTTATATGTATATATATACACATAAGTATATACACATATTTACATATATGTATATATCATTTATGCATACATATGTATGTACACACATAATTTTTATTAATGAGGCTGAACAATTGTTGCGATTTCACTGTTATTTATCCTGCCTCTGGTGTGAACTACCAGCTCCTCTCTTTTGCCTTTCAGTTATTGAAGTTTGGGAATTAATTTAGTAGAGTTTTTTTTTTTTTTTTAAATCTGCTCTGATATATTTTGGAGTATAAATCTTTGTCATGGCAATGAAAAAACTTTCCTCTATCCAGACAATTTTTAAATCATGCAGATCTTTTCTTCACTTTCAATAGTTTCTCTCTATGTACCCAACAAATACAGAGTCCAATTGTTTTTTAATGTAAAACTACCATTTATTGAGCACTCACTATTTGGCAGACAGTTTCTGCATGATACAGAAATGTGACCTGTCCATGATTGAGTCCCCAGCATTGTACAGAGTGACTGACATATAATAGTTGCTCAATAATTATTAGATTAAAAATAATATTTAATTGAGTAATTAATAAGTACAGTCAGAGAAGAACCAACTTGCAGGTGAATGAAGAAGAGAACACATATAGAAACCTCTGAGTACATGATCCACTAAAATACTGTTTCTTGCATGGAAATTATCTTGCACTATACTTCTGTGTGTTCTTTTGTAGTCTGAGAAGCGCTTTCATTTGATTCTTTCTGAAGCCTGGTGAAGTTGGCAGAACAAGTGTATTTATGTGAACTAAAAAATCTGAGAGTTCAAGTAACTTGTATGTCATAGAGGTACTGTGTGTCAGAGTTGGGGAAAAATCCAAACTTCTGACTCAAGTCCTCTTTCCATTATTCGCAAGCTATCTTAAACTGTGTATTTTAGCATGTTCTCCTGTGGAATGAAATGTCTTGTATTGCTCTTTTACATT
Source organism: Halichoerus grypus (assembly GCF_964656455.1). Lineage (NCBI taxonomy): Eukaryota > Metazoa > Chordata > Mammalia > Carnivora > Phocidae > Halichoerus > Halichoerus grypus. The sequence continues at coordinate 14,662,159 of NC_135714.1, forward strand.
ATTGCTTTTTCTCATACATTATGCTCTGTCTCACCAGCAAAAGATCATGAGTTTTATTATTTTGAGTACTTGGCCTTGTGTCTCTATTCAAGGTAACATGGAACTTAGTAAGTTCTCACTAAATAGGTGTTGAGGGATAGCATAAATGACATTACACTGGTGACTCAGCTGACCACACATACACGTCTTTGAATATCTCAATCCCTTTGTCCACCTTCAACCGTACACATTATGCAGGCAAATGTGGTGTTAGGCTCTGCTAATGATGTGGAACGTGAAGAGTACACTCTTTGCGATCTCCATATGACAGAACAGAAATGGATGGGTCTGCTTTGATCTATATAGTGCCTTTGGCTAGGCCATACATGTTGTCTTTCTAAGTCCCTAGACTATAAAACACAGCCTAGAAAATTCAGAGGCAGGCATACATCAGTGGGAATGACTATAATTTCCTACTGGACCAGTTAAAGAAAGATGTATCTGTTTATGATCCTCCCTCTTACAGTTACCTTGAAGACTTTATGGAAGGTTACATTTCTTACACGATCTTTGTCTAAATATCGTATTTCGGTGTCTTTGGAATCATTCTTACATATTTTGAAAGTGAATCCTCATCTTTTGAGGATAGATCTTTGTGAAGGAAACTAACACAGGGTTTTGTTTCCTTCAGAGTGCTGGGGAATAAATACGTATTTTCCAGGGATCTAGGAAGATATAAAATGGGAGAGATATAAAGATATAAAGAGTGCCCTTGAACAAGCTGAACCAGCACGTGCAGGGATATAGAGACATGTTCAGGGAAATTCAAGAAGTTGTACCTCTGGGGTGAAAGATGGGTGTAGAGAAATTGAGATAGCGGAGGAGGAAAACATGAAGAACCCTGAAAGCCACTTGAGGAAGTGTCAACCTTCTACAAAAGGCAAAGGAGAATCATCAAAAGCCAACAGAATGGCATAATCCCTTGGTGACTGGGTGTAATTGAAGCGAGAAATATGAAATTAGAAGCAGAAGCGTCTGTTAATAAATTAAAGAGGCTTTGGGGAAAGGCAGAAAAGAGAAAGAGGAATAATACAGTTTTAGATCATATTTACATTTGAATTTGAGTGCATCAGAATCTGTCAGCGACTTGGTTTCTAAGAGCCTTGGTTTATAAGTTTGTAACATGGAAATAGTGTCTTTTTCAAAATAGATTCTTTTGATGAAATACAAAAGCATATAATCATATATGGGAGTAGAGTAGGCATCCAGTAATTGATATTATTACTGTTGTTGTTACTTAATGTAGCACAGAAGATGCTGCATGACTTGGCCTCTGCTTCCCCTGTGCCTTTGTTTTTGCTTCCTGTACTTTTACCTCTCCTCATTTCCTGCTCCCCAAATGTTAAGTTTCAGCAGCATTGAATATAGCTCACAGTATCCTGTATCCTTGCTAGTTCTGCCTATTTTCTCTGGAATATTTTCTCTTGGCATTTCCTTTTCATCCTTGAAATCTCCCCACTGGGGGGCTTTCTAGTCTCCTTCACTTCCTCATATGCTTTTTGCGTGTATCTTTAACATACCTTGTGAGAACGTTCTCTCTGTGTCTCTAGCTCTTTCACCTAGATATGATCTCGTTGGAGTCTGTGGGCATGCTGTACCCATCATTTGATTCCCAGCACTTAGTGTATACCTTACCATAACAGCCAATAATTGCTGAGTTTATAAAGGTAGATGATTATTTAATAAAAACTAGTAATAGTGGTTGTGCAGATGAAAAAAGCATTTAAATAAGTAAGTATATCTGGAGATGAGGAGGAAATAAAAGCTTAAACAAACACCTAGCAGATGAACTAGAGAACATTTGGTGATCCCTTTAACATCGTCGTTAAATACAATGAGAGGGAGGAGTCCAAGTTTAGCTCATGCTTTTTGATGTGGAGGAAGAGTTACTCATGGTGCCTTTGCCCGAGATGGGGAATCCAGATGGAGGAGCACATATGCAGGGCTGCCGATGAGGGATGCTCGTGAGACATCTGAGAATGTACAGGATTTAGATGGAAATGCATCATAATCAGAGTTCAGTAATGTGATTTGCATTCACTTCTCATTCTGCCTGCAGAGTCCTTCCTCCCATTCTTCATCTTGGTAATTGCTGCCTGTTTGCAAAATTTGACCCAGGTCCCTGTCCTCCAGGGAGCTCTGTCTAACCTGCGGGTTCTCTCCTGCATGCACATCTCACTTCTCTCTGGCATAGGACTTATCACACTGTCTCAGAGGAGATGCTCAGCACTTATTCATTTATTTTTTAATGAAGGCTTATGGAATCAATAAGACTAGCCTCTTTTAAAAATAAAATATTTTTTTTTAGTTCCACAGCACTAAAAATTAGCCCTTACTATAAAAATGTAAAAGAAACAATATACCCCAACAACCTGGAAAGCACCAATCTTTATTAAGGCCAGATGGATTTTTTTCCCCCTCAAATGAAAGCCTGTTACAGCACAACATTGGAGAAGATATCACTTTACTTTTAATTTGTGTTCCCCATTTCAGAATTACGAGAGTTAAATCTTCAGATTATGCTAAACTAAATTTGTTCTGCATTAATTTTTTAAATAAAGATTCTTGCTTGGGGGAGTTCACTGAGTTGGTTGGAAGGAAATTCAGGACACAGCCAACATAAACCTTCCAACACTGAGGAAGTGGTTGTTCTTCTTGAAAAAATGTTTTGAAATTGTGTCAGGTGGTCCTCACTTCAGAAAGCAACAGTGCTAGAAAGAACATATCAGAAATAAAACTTGTCAAGTGCCACTTAGGAAAAGATGAGGCCCACTCTGGGCCTGAAAATTTCACTGTCATGGTTTTGAGTGCATCTATCTGGTTTCAAAATCTTTCCATAACAGGCAGGTGGGTGTTGTTCAAAGGGGCTTTAGGAAGATAGAGGGGTTACTTAAGAAAACTGAACACTTGTTCAAACTGTATACAATTTACTGCACATCTAGCCGGAGATATTGCTAGCTGTAAGGAATATATCATAGGAATTCCAAGCAAACATCAATCTCCATTTATTTATTTATTTTTAAAGATTTTATTTATTTATTTGACAGAGAAAGAGAGTGAGAGAGCACATGCAGGGGGAGTGGGAGAGGGAGAGGCAGAGGGAGAAGCAGGCTCCCCGCTGAGCAGGGAGCCTGGCGCAGGGCTCATCCCAGGACCCTGGGATCATGACCTGAGCCGAAGGCAGATGCTTAAGCCACTGAACCACCCAGAAGTCCCCAAACACCAATTTTTAAAACTTTCACTAAATATAGCTGGGTAATTGTTCAGCAATGGTTCAGATTTCATTTCTTTCTTTTTAGTTTCATGTATCCTACTGAGGGTGACTCAGGTATTATCCACCCACACCTATGTGGTATTAATGAGAATCATAGCATTCAAATCATATAAGTCAAAGTATCACATTTTGCAGTGCCTGGCCAAAGGTACACGTTCAACAAATATTCTTTCCTATACTTTTCTGCTTCAACACCCCCATGATACATTAGTGATGACTTGGTGAATGTGATAAAGTGCTATTTAGGTTTTTGGTAAATAGTTTCACACAGCAGTTTTTCTTCCATTGTAGTATCACTATAAAATGTAAGTGAGAAGATTTAAGTTCTAGCCAGTCGTGGAGATCTATATATCTGCTAGCTATCGATCCAGCTTATGGAAAGGCACAGAGAGCCTCAATTGTGCTGACCAAGTGGATTTTTTAACACAATTGCATTTCTTTGACTAGAGGCTCTGGTACAGTAATTACTTTTCTTCAAAAGAAACTTCTTAGCCCATCACAATGGCAACAGACCTAATAAAGCCAAATAGATCCCCGAAGTTATTGGAGCTGATCTTCTAGCTGATAGAAGCTATTTCCTTTAGTGTGAAAAGGAACACATCTCTGGCCTTTATTTTCTTGTTATAAAATTCAAATAAAGTATCTGGTAGCTTTTTGCTACCAAACCCAGCATGCTGTGTCTCTTTCATGCATTTCTAAATGTTCTTACATGTTCTTTGATTTTTAGAGTAAATTGCCCACTGAACTTTAATTTGTCCTCATTGTTGTGTACGAGACTGAAAGTGTTTTAGACTACTTTATAAATTGAATGGAATTGAGTGTAGGGTGTATGAGAATCTTGCTACCACATTGCAGAGATGCTGTTGGGACTAGTATCCTGAAAACACCCTTTACCCGAGTAGGGCCCTCAGCTCAGGAACTCCACTTGCTATAGAGGCTGATAATGGAAAGGGAACTTGGCAGATGAAGCACAAAGTTTGCCAGGTTTATCAGGGCCTGGCCTGGAGTGAAGGCAAGTGAGACAACTAGAGTGCCACCTTTAAGGAGACACTCTCTCCAGGGTCACACAAGTCCTTCGCCGGCTTCACCCCAGAGCTGACCAGTTTACCAAGACTTTTCCTAATGTAGTCAATCAAAAATGGAAGGCGTTTCAATCTAAAGTTACAATAACAAAAATTAATATTCATTTAGGTGTGCCTTATAAATAAAGCCCTACCCTAAGTGTTTTATTTTTCATTATCTTATTGGATCCTCCTACAACAACTATGAGATGGGTTCTAATAGCTCTAATGGGTTCTAGCCCATCATTTTAAAGCTGAGCTAACTGAGGCACAGAGAAAGAAAGTAATGTGCTGGAGGTCTCACAGTAAGTAGACACAACCCACTGGAGAGCTGGGCTTCAAACCCAGGTTGTAGGACCGACTGTCATTTTAAAGGAAACTCTAAAGCACCTTCCCTGTGTAAACGGGAGGCTTCTAGTGACAGTCTGGGACGCTGGGCTTGGTTTAAGATCAGGACAAGGTTGGTCGGTGGAAGCTGAATATGTAATTAAAAGAAGTCAAAAGACTATTATGAAGATGGTAGAACTGGCCCTATATTTGCTAGGGCTACTTAACAATATACCATAGGCTGAATGACTTAGCCAACAGATATTTATGTGCTCAGGGTTCTGGAGGCTGGAAATCCAAGATCAAGGTGTTGGCAGGTGTGGTTTCTCCTGAGGCCTCTCTCTTGGCTTGCAGACTGCTGCCTTCTTACTGTGTCCTCACGTCCCACACCTGTGCCTTTTCCCCCTTGTGTGTGCCTCCCTGGCATCTCTTCTCCTTACAAGGACATCAGTCCTATTGGAATAGGGCCCCACCCTTATGACCTGATTTCACATTAATTACCTCTCTACTAAAGTCCCTGTCTCCAAATACAGTCACAATGGGGTCACGGCTTCAATCTATGATTTGGGGTGGAGGCCGTACAATCCATACGAGGTACACAAAGGTGATTTGACTCCTATTGTCCCAAGGGGACGTATCAGCCAGGGTAGGCTAGGATCTGATGTAGTAATAAGCAACCTTACATTCTTGGTGAGTTAATACAATAAATGTTAATTTCTTGGTCAGGCTGTAGGCATAGTATGGCGAGGCAGAGGCTTTTGTGTTCTCTCAGGGTCCCAATATGTCAGAGCCTTATCTGGACACACGCTTTTACCCTGTGGAGAATGGGAAAAAAAGAAAAAGAAAAAGAAAGGAACTTGGAAAATTGTGTGCTATTTTTTAAAGCTTGCACCTGCAGGTGACACATATCACCTCCTTTCACATCCCAGTGGCCGAACCAAACCATAAACTATGCCTAAATTGAAAGGGAGTAGAAAGTACAATCCTGCTACTGTAGGCCTGGAAGGAGTGCAGGTTGCTAGTTGGGAAGTGAGAATCATATCTTGAGCAAATGTCTTTTATTTCCTTGATGAGAGGCAGCTTTAAGGATGTAGGCTGTTGCAAATATTTTTTGTTTATTTGATTTGGTTTGGGTTTTGGTTTAGAGGGGCAATTTAATTCTCTACTTTGTATTGCAAGATATTTGGCATTTCTGGGCATACCCAATAAAAGCCAGTAACTCTTCTCCACCTCATTATGAGAACAAAAAACATCCCTTAAATTTTCAAAACCCCTCGAGGGAGGGAGCTGTGGGCTGGAAGAACCAACTACTGGGAATACAAAGTGTTGTAATTTAGGAATGTTCCCTAACACCCAAGACTCATTCCTCAGTCCCAGACCTTAGGTCTGTCAATAAAGGCAACAACACATTCACTTGCTCCCAAACATCACTCATTTTCTGAGCACAAGAAATGGGAATGGAGTGAAGATACTGAAATTTGTTCACCCCGGGTCAGGCAGTAGGGCATAAATAATTCTGTAAAAGATACAATGTCAGGGAAACCAACAACAAGAAGAGAGATACAGACCGAAGGAAACAAAACCAGGAGTTGGTGTCGCCCTCACATCTGCAGAATTTGCAGGGAGAAATTTGCCTAAATGCCTGTAATGTTTGGACTTAAGAAGCAGACCTAAATATTAATTGCAACAAATCATAAATACAACAATTTGCAGAAACCATGTGGAAATACTCAGTTGGGTGTGTTATGGTCTGCATGCATAAGTAGGGAAACATATTGCTGACCATGGCCAACGTCAAAACTAGTGAAATGTACAGATTTTAATACCTCATTTCACTGTTGTTTTGCAGCAGTAAAATACTTTTGCAATTATGTAGCTTCAAGTATTTCTTATGGAAAATTACTTTTTCTCAATGTAATGACCTTTTAAGTCGTGGTAATACTTCATTTTAATTTCAAAACTATTTATACCACTTACAGTTAGTGCCATATGATTTAGAACTTTATTTTATGGTCTCTCATTCTCCACTCTTCTGTTGTATAAATATTTCCTACTTAATATGACTTTTTAAAAATGATGCTGGTATAAATATGTCAAAGGAGGAGGTAAAATTAATATCTTTTGTGTTTCTACACATTTCAAAAACATGACAATGAAAAGAAATACAGAAAATATAACAAAAATTAAGGGAATTTATTTAGGTAGTTCAAAAATTGATATATGAAACATTAACATCTTTCCTGTATTAAAAAAAAACAGGTAAGAGTCATAATAGAAGGAAAGTACCCTATATAAGAATGATAAAAAAAAGAGATTAACTGCTTTGAAATGGACTTAAGAAATATGCATGATTTATATAGATAAATTTTTTAAAATTCTATTGAGCATGAGTGAAGTTTTAAATAACTGAACAGTCTTGTATTGAAACACTCAATATAAGTTTAAATTCACCCAAAATTCATCTATAAACTCAGTATGACCCAAATTAAAATACGTATAGATTTCACTGAAAATCAACATGGGATAATAGCTTGGAAAATAATGAAAAAGAAGAATACTAAGGAAAATGTTTCGAACTAGATATTAAGACTTGTTATAAAGTTATGATAATTAAAACAGTTTTCTACTGATGAGTGTATCATGCAGGATGAACTAGGATATTCTGTAGCAAAAAAACATCTCAACATCTTCATGACCTACAACAACAAATGTTTAGCTTTTTGCTCATTCTGCAGACCATTACAGGTGGCCTTAGAGCTCTGTACACATTCCCTGACTCAAGGATTCAGGCTAACGAAACAGTATCATCTTGAGCATTACCAGTTATCATAACAGATAGATAAAAGAGTGCAAAGTAGCTTACATTAATGATGAAATACTTCAGCACCTAGCATTTCTGTTTGTAGCTCATTGGACAGAAATGACCCCATTTAGCTGCAAGGGGGCCTGGTGATTGGAGTCCCGCCATGTGCCTGGAAGACAGGGAGCCAGAAATATTGGGTGATCAGCAGTAATGACTAGCACAATTAGAAATAAGCAGATAGATAAAGCAGACAGAAGTATCCAAAGATAGACTATATAAGAATGAAGTTTCTAATAGAGTTTGAAATATAATATTGAAATTATACGTTTGCATGTTGTGTGTGCACATGCATGTATTCTTTACTAAATGATGAATCATTCATCCAAGAAAGATTTACCTTTTTACCTTGTGTCTACAGTATGCTAGGAGCTATTATAGGTCCGGGGATATACTGAAGAAAACAAACAAACAAAATCCCTGCCTTTGCTTACTGAGATACAGACCTGAGAGATACATGACCCATGCCCTCACAGATCATAACCTATCCATGAGAAAAGTGGGTGCTACTGATAACATACAAAATTTTGCATGAATATTTTAATTACATGTACATTATCCTTCCAAGTAGATTGGATACTTGTTTTAATTCTCCATTTCTCCTTAGGCTTTAATGCCCTGTTCTCATTAAGCTAATTTTTTTAACACAGGAATTTATGCCCTGTTTTTTTATTTGTTTGTTTGTTTTACTTTTAGGTCAGAGACTATAAATCAAATGTGTCTATTTATACACTTTAGTTTCAAAAAATTTATGTTCATTATTTTACATAAAATGCATAATTACGTACATGGATTGCATAAACCCTTAATAAAACTAAATGAGACAGAAGAAAATAATTTCTTATACTCTGCCACCTGTAGATGTCTACTTCTAATATTTTGATGTATCTTTATTCCTTCCTTCCATATTGTAACTACCATATAGGAAGTAGGTGTTCCTTTAAAGCTTGAAAAAACTGAGTAAACTGTGAGCTCTTTTTGGTTTTTAAACTTTTTAAAACAGATTTTCTTTCTTTCTTTCTTTCTTTCTTTCTTTCTTTCTTTCTTTCTTTCTTTGAGAGAGTGAGAGTGAGTGTGGGTGGGGGGAGGAGCAGAGGGAGAGGGACAAGCAGACTGAGCACCAACCTTATGCAGGGCTCAGTCTCACAACCCTGAGATCATGACTGGAGCTGAAATCAAGAGGGGGATGCTCAACTGACTGAACCACCCAGGAGGCCCCAGTTTTTTTTTTAAAGATATTATTTATTTATTTGACAGAGAGATAGAGAGAGAGCACAAGTAGGCGGAGTGGCAGGCAGAGGGAGAGGGAGAAGCAGGCTCTCCACTGAGCAGGGAGCCGGACGAGGGGCTCGATCCCAGGACCCCAGGATCATGACCTGAGCCGAAGGCAGCCGCTCAACCGACTGAGCCACCCAGGTGCCCCGAGCCCCCAGTTTTTAATCTTAATATCAAATAATTATTTGATAACCTATTCATATTTTTTCTATGTATTTTTCTGTTAAGGTCTTCTATTTCTTTTTGGAAAGATTTTGTTACATATTACCTTGGAAATAATCAATTTTAAGAATACATAAAATTTATGATATCTTCCATATCAGTTATATCCTCCTGCTTTTTAAATAGACTCTTTTTATTTATTTTTATTTTTATTTTTTTTAGAGTAGCTTTAGATTCATAGCAAAAGTGAGGAGAAGTATAGAGTTCCCATATACAACTTTCCCCACTATGAACATTCCTCACCACAGTGGTGTATTTGTTACCAGTGAAGAACCTACATTGACACATTATTATCATTCCAAGTCTGTAGTTTATACTAGGGTTCATTTTTGGTGTTATGTAGTCTATGGGTTTTGACAAATAAATAATGCCATGTATCTACCATTACAGTATCATACAGAATAGTATCACTACTCTAAATATCCTCCTATTCATCCCTCCCTCTCTCTCAGTCCTCGAAATCATTAAACTTTTTACTGTCTTTATAGTTTTTGCCTTTTCCAGAATGTCATATAGTTGTACTCATACAGTATGCAGCCTTTTCAGATTAGCTTCTTTCATTTAATAATATACAATTAAGTTTCCTCATGTCTTTTCATGGCTCGATGGCTCATTTCTTTTTAGTACTAAATAATATTCCATTGTCTGGATGTATCACTATTTATTTATCCATTCACTTACTGAAGAATGACTTAGTTGCTTCCAAGTTTTGGCAATTATGAATAAAGCTGTTATAAACATTTGTGCAGAGATTTTGTGTGGACATAAGTTTTCAATTCCTTTGGGTAAATGCCAAGAAGCGTGATTGCTGGAGCATATGGTAAGAGTATATTTAGTTTTCTAAGAAATTGCCGAACTGTCTTCCAAAGTGGCTGTACCACTTTGCATTCCCACCAGCAGTGTGTAAGAGTTCCTGTGGCTCCACATCATCACCAGCACTTGGGTTGACTGTGTGCTGGATTTTGGCCAATCTAACAGGTATGTGGTGGTATTTCATTGTTTTAATTTCCAATTCTCTAATGACATATGATATTAAATATCTTTTCATATGCTTATTTGCCATCTGTATATCTTCTTTGGTCAGGTGTCTAGTCAGGTCTTTTGACCTCCCCCCCCTTTTATTTTTAAGTGGGTTATTCATTTTCTTCCTGTTTAAGAGTTCCTTGTATATTTTGGTTAATAGTCCTTTATCAGATATGTCTTTTGTAAGTATTTTATCCCCGTCTATGGCTTGCATTTTCCTCTTGACTGCCTTTCACAGAGCAGAAGTTTTTAATTTTAGTGAAATCCAACTTATCAATTATTTCTTTCCTGGTTTGTGCCTTTGGTGTTGTATCTAAAGTCTTGGTGTTACCCAAGAACATCTAGATTTGCTCCTGTGTTATCTTCCAGGAGTTTTATATTTTTGCATTTTATATTTAGGTCTGTGACCCATTTTTTTTATTATTACGTTATGTTAATCACCATACATTACATCATTAGTTTTTGATGTAGTGTTCCATGATTCACTGTTTGTGTATAACACCCAGTGCTCCATGCAGAACGTGCCCTCTTTAATACCCATCACCAGGCTAACCCATCCCTCCACCCCCCTCCCCTCTAGAACCCTCAGTTTGTTTTTTACAGTCCATAGTCTTTCATGGTTCGTCTCCCACTCCGATTTCCCCGACGTCATTCTTCCCCTCTGCTATCTTTTTCTTTTTTTTAACATATATTGTTATTTGTTTCAGAGGTACAGATCTGTGATTCAACAGTCTTGCACAATTCACAGTGCTCACCATAGCACATACCCTCCCCAGTGTCTATCATCCAGCCACCCCATCCCTCCCACCCACCACCACTCCAACAACCCTCAGTTTATTTCCTGAGATTAAGAATTCCTCATATCAGTGAGGTCATATGATACATGTCTTTCTCTGATTGACTTATTTTGCTCAGCATAATACCCTCCAGTTCCATCCACGTCGTTGCAAATGGCAAGATTTCATTCCTTTTGATGGCTGCATAATATTCCATTGTATATATATATACCACATCTTCTTTATCCATTCATCTGTTGACGGACACCTTGGCTCTTTCCACAGTTTGGCTGTTGTGGACATTGCTGCTATAAACATCGGGGTGCACATACCCCTTCGGGTCCCTACATTTGTATCTTTGGGGTAAATACCCAGTAGTGCAATTGCTGGGTTGTAGGGTAGCTATATTTTCAACTTTTTGAGGAACCTCCATACTGTTTTCCAGAGTGGCTGCACCAGCTTGCATTCCCACCAACAGTGTAGGAGGGTTCCCCTTTCTCCGCATCCCCGCCAACATCTGTCGTTTCCTTACTTGTTAATTTTAGCCATTCTAACTGGTGTGAGGTGATATCTCATTGAGGTTTTGATTTGGATTTCCCTGATGCTGAGCGATGTTGAGCACTTTTTCATGTGTCTGTTGGCCATTTGGATGTCTTTGCAGAAATGTCTGTTCATGTCTTCTGCCCATTTCTTGATTGGATCATTTGATCTTCGGGTGTTGAGTTTGATAAGTTCTTTATAGATTTTGGATACTAGCCCTTTATCTGATATGTCATTTGCAAATATCTTTTCCCATTCTGTTGGTTGTCTTTTGGTTTTGTTGACTGTTTCTTTTGCTGTGCAAAAGCTTTTTATCTTGATGAAGTCCCAATAGTTCATTTTTGCCCTTGCTTCCCTTGCCTTTGGTGATGTTTCTAGGAAAAAGTTGCTGTGGCTGAGGTCGAAGAGGTTGCTGCCTATGTTCTCCTTTAGGATTTTGATGGACTCTGTTTCCCATTTAGGTCTTTCAACCACTTTGAGTCTTATTTTTGTGTGTGGTGTAAGGAAATGGTCCTGTTTCATTCTTCTGCATGTGGCTGTCCAATTTTCCCAACACCATTTGTTGAAGAGACTGTCTTTTTTCCATTGGACATTCTTTCCTGCTTTGTCAAAGATTAGTTGACCATAGAGTTGAGGGTCCATTTCTGGGCTCTCTATTCTGTTCCATTGATCTATGTGTCTGTTTTGTGGCAGGACCGTACCTTCTTGATGATGACAGCTTTGTAATAGAGCTTGAAGTCTGGAATTGTGATGCCGATGGCTTTGCTTTTCTTTTTCAACATTCCTCTGGCAATTCGGGGTCTTTTCTGGTTCCATACAAATTTTAGGATTATTTGTTTCATTTCTTTGAAAAAAGTGTTTGGTATTTTGATAGAGATTGCATTAAATGTGTAGATTGCTCTAGGTAGCATTGAAATCTTACAATATTTGTTCTTCCAATCCATGAGCATGGAACGTTTTTCCATTTCTTTATGTCTTCCTCAATTTCTTTCATGAGTATTTTACAGTTTTCTGAGTACAGATTCTTTGTCTCTTTGGTTAGATTTATTCCTAGGTATCTTATGGTTTTGGGTGCAATTGTAAATGGGATCGACTCCTTAAGTTCTCTTTCTTCTGTGTTGTTGTTGGTGTATAGGAATGCCACTGATTTCTGTGCATTGATTTTATATCCTGTCACTTTACTGAATTCCTGTATGAGGTCTAGCAGTTTTGGGGTGGAGTCTTTTGGGTTTTCTACATAAAGTATCATATCATCTGCAAAGAGTGAGAGTTTGACTTCTTCTTTGCCGACTTGGATGCCTTTTATTTCTTTTTGTTGTCTGATTGCTGTGGCTAGGACTTCTAGTACTATGTTGAATACCAGTGGTGATAGTGGACATCCCTGCCGTGTTCCTGACCTAGTGGGAAAGCTCTCAGTTTTTCCCCATTGAGAATGATATTCGCTGTGGGTTTTTCATAGATGGCTTTTATGATATTGAGGTATGTACTCTCTATCCCTATACTCTGAAGAGTTTTGATCAAGAAAGGATGCTGTACTTTGTCAAATGCTTTTTCTGCATCTATTGAGAGGATCATATCATTCTTGTTCTTTCTTTTGTTAATGTATTGTATCACATTGATTGATTTGCAGATGTTGAACCAACCTTGCAGCCCAGGGATAAATCCCACTTGGTCGTGGTGAATAATCCTTTTAATGTACTGTTGGGTCTACGGCCATACCACCCTGAATGTGCCTGATCTCGTCTAATGTACTGTTGGATCCTATTGGCTAGTATTTTGGTGAGAATTTTTGCATCCATGTTCATCAAGGATATTGGTCTGTAATTCTCCTTTTTGATGGGGTCTTTGTCTGGTTTGGGGATCAAGGTAATGGTGGCCTCATAAAACGAGTTTGGAAGTTTTCCTTCCATTTCTATTTTTTGGAACAGTTTCAGAAGAATAGGTATTAATTCTTCTTTAAATGTTTGGTAGAATTCCCCTGGGAAGCCATCTGGCCCTGGGCTTTGTTTTTTCGGAGATTTTTGATATCTGCTTCAATTTCCTTAGTGGTTATAGGTCTGTTCAGGTTTTCTATTTCTTCCTGGTTCAGTTTTGGTAGTTGATAATCTCTAGGAATGCATCCATTTCTTCCAGATTATCTAATTTGCTGGCATATAGTTGCTCATAATATGTTCTTATAATTGTTTGTGTTTCTTTGGTGTTGGTTTGGATCTCTCCTCTTTCATTCATGATTTTATTTATTTGGGTCATTTCTCTTTTCTTTTTGATAAGTCTGGCCAGGGGTTTATCAATCTTGTTCATTCTTTCAAAGAACCAGCACCTAGTTTCATTGATCTGTTCTACTGTTCTTTTGGTTTCTATTTCATTGATTTCTGCTCTGATCTTTATGATTTCTCTTTTCCTGCTGGGTTTAGGCTTTATTTGCTGTTCTTTCTCCAACTCCTTAAGTGCAGGGTAGGTTCTGTATTTGAGACCATTCTTGTTTCTTGAGACAGGCTTGTATTGCTATATACTTTCCTCTTAGGACTGCCTTTGCTGCATCCCAAAGATTTTGAACAGTTGTGTTTTCATTTGCATTTGTTTCCATGAATTTTTTTAATTCCTCTTTAATGTCCTGGTTGACCCATTCATTCTTTAGTAGGATGCTCTTTAGCGTCCCTGTATTTGAGTTCTTTCTGACTTTCCTCTTGTGATTGAGTTCTGGTTTCAAAGCATTGTGGTCTGAAACTATGCAGGGAATGATCCCAATCTTTTGGTACTGGTTGAGAGCTGATTTGTGAGCTAGGATGTGATCTATTCTGGAGAATGTTCCATGGGCACTAGAGAAGAATGTGTATTCTGTTGCTTTGGGATGAAATGTTCTGAATATATCTGTGAAGTTCATTTGGTCCAGTGTGTCATTTAAGCTCTTTATTTCCTTGCTGATCTTTTGCTTAGATGATCTGTCCATTTCAGTGAGGGGGATGTTAAAGTCCTCCACTATTATTGTATTGTTGTCGATGTGTTTCTTTGCTTTTGTTATTAATTGGTTTATATAATTGGCTTCTCCTATGTTAGGGGCATAGATATTTACAATTGTTAGATCTTCTGGTTGGATAGACCCTTTAAGTATGATGTAGTGTCCTTCCCCATCTCTTATTACAGTCTTTGGTTTAAAATCTAATTTGTCTGATATAAGGATTGCCACCCCAGTTTTCTTTTGGTGTTCATTAGTGTGGTAAATGGTTTTCCACCCCCTCACTTTCAATCTGGAGGTGACTTTGGGTCTAAAATGAGTCTCTTGCAGACAGCGTATTGATGGGTCTTGTTTTTTTATCCAATCTGATAGCCTGTGTCTTTTGATTGGGGCATTTAGCCCATTTACATTCAGGGTAACTATTGAAATTTAGTGCCATTGTATTGCCTGTAAGGTGACTGTTACTGTATATTGTCTGTGTTCCTTTCTGGTCTATGTTGCTTTTAGGCTGTCTCTTTGCTTAGAGGACCCCTTTCAATGTTTCTTGTAGGGCTGGTTTTGTGTTTGTAAATTCCTTTAGTTTTTGTTTGTCCTGGAAGCTTTTTATATCTCCTGCTATTTTCAATGACAGCCTAGCTGGATATAGTATTCTTGGCTGCATATTTTTCTCATTTAGTGCTCTGAATATATGATGCCAGTTCTTTATGGGCTGCCAGGTTTCTGTGGATAGGTCTGTTGCCAATCTAATGTTTCTACCATTGTAGGTTACATATCTCTTTTCCCGAGCTGCTTTCAGAATTTTCTTTTTATCTCTGAGACTCGTTTTACTATTAGATGTTGGGGTGTTGACCTATTTTTATTGATTTTGAGAGGGGTTCTCTGTACCTCCTGGATTTTGATGCCTGTTTCCTTCCCCAAATTAGGGAAGTTCTCTGCTATAATTTGCTCCAATATACCTTCTGCCCCCCTCTCTTTCTTCTTCTTCTGGGATCCAAATTATTCTAATGCTGTTTCATCTTATGGTATCACTTATCTCTCAAATTTTGCCCTCATGATCCAGTAGTTGTTTTTCTCTCTTTTTCTCAGCTTCTTTATTTTCCATCATTTGGTCTGCTATATCACAAATTCTCTCTTCTGCCTCCTTTATCCTAGCAGTTAGAGCCTCCATTTTTTTATTGCACCTCATTAATAGCCTTTTTGATTTCGACTTGATTAGATTTTAGTTCTTTTATTTCTCCAGAAAGGGTTTCTCTAATA
Source organism: Halichoerus grypus (assembly GCF_964656455.1). Lineage (NCBI taxonomy): Eukaryota > Metazoa > Chordata > Mammalia > Carnivora > Phocidae > Halichoerus > Halichoerus grypus. The sequence continues at coordinate 14,677,769 of NC_135714.1, forward strand.
ACTTCCATGCTTTTTTCAAGCCCAGCTAGTATCTTTAAAATCATCATTCTGAACTCTAGTTCCGACATCTTACTAATGTCCATATTGATTAGGTCCCTGGCAGTCGGTACTGCCTCTTTTTCTTTTTGTTGAGGTGAATTTTTCCATCTTGTTATTTTGTCCAGAGGAGAATAGATGAATGAGAAAACAAAGTGTTAACAGGGTATCAACCCCAGAAAATATACACTAAACAAATCAGAAAAGACCTGAAACTGGGGGAAAAGAAAGGGAAAGAAAGAAAAAAGAAAAAGAAAAAGAGAAAAACAAAAACAAAACAAAACAAAACAATATGATCAAATATGATCAGGCTGGTGCATAGATCAGTGCCACACACTAGGTTTTGGGCATATTTTGGTCTGTTAGAAGAAAGTGCCTCCCAAAATTTTAAAGAAAGAAAAACTTATATATGTACAAAAATAAGGGTAAATATGATGAAGGGATGGAATATGATTGTAAAGATGAAAATTATAAAAGATTTTATAAAAGGAATTGATAAGATAAGAAGTTGGTTGAAAAAAGAAAGAAGAGGATTTAATAAAAAAAATAAAAAGGGAGAGAATGTGATGAGGCAGAAGACTAGAACAAAGCCATACACTAGAGATTTAGGGCATATTTTGATCTGTTAGAAGAAACTGTATCTCAAAATTTTAATGAGAGAACAACTTACATATATATACCAAAAATAAGGGTAACTACTCTGAAGGGATAGAATATGACTGTAAAAATGAAAACTAAAAAAATTTTTTAAAAAAGGAATTCATAAGATGTTGGTTGAAAAAGGGAAAAAGAAAAATTAAAAAAAAAGACAGTTAAAAAAAAATTAACTTGAAAGACTAAAGAATCATGGTAAAAAAGCCATGAATTCTATGTGCAGTATTCCCCTAGCGCTGGAGTTCAGTTGTTCTCATGGTAAACTTGGTCTTTGCTGGCTGTTCTTGCTGATCTTCTGGAGGAGGGGCCTGTTGCCGTGGTTCCCAAATGTCTTTGCTGGAGGTGGAATTGCCCTGCCCTTGCCAGGTCCGGGCTAAGTAATCTGCTTGGGTTTGCTCTCGGGAGCTTTTGTTCCCTGCAAGCTTTCCGTACAGCTTGGAGCACGAGAGTGGAAATGGTGGCCTCCCAATCTCCGCCCCGGAGGAGCGGAGAACTCGGGGCCCGCTCCTCAATGAGCCCCAGAGAAAAGCAGTCAATCACTCCCATCTCCCCGGTCTCTGGCTGCACTCCGGCCGCACTCTGTGCTCACCTGGCCTGTGACCAAGTGTTTCTATCTCTGGCACCCGACCCCGTTTGGAGTCTCCAAACCCAGCAGATCCCTGCAGTGCACTCCCGTGCTGCTCCTCCCAGGGGAGGAAGGGGAGTCTCCCCAGATCTGCCACTTGTTGGGTCCCTGCTGGAGGAGCAGTGGCCCGACTGTGCCGCGGATCACAGTTTATGGCAACCCCGAGCTGAGAGTCCGCACCTCGGCTCTGTCTCTGCAGCCAGCTTCCCTGCTCCATTACCTGGGAGCTCTGCCGCACTCAGGCACCCCCAGTCTTTCTGTGACCCCAAGGGTCCTGAGACCACACTGTCCCAGTGAGGGTTCAACCCCCCCGCTTAGCCACTGGAGTGACGTCCCTCAGCGGAGCCGACTTCTAAAAGTTCCGATTTTGTGCTCTGCGGCTCTGTCACTTGCCAGAAGTGGCCTATGGAGGCTCCTTCCCCCACTGTCTATCCTCCCGAATATCACCTCGGATTCACTTCTCCGCACGTCCTACCTTCCAGAAAGTGGCCGCTTTTCTGTTCAGAGAGTTGTTGCTATTCTTTTCTTCGATCTCCTGTTGAGTTCGTAGGTGTTCAGAATGGTTTGATCCCTATCCAGCTGAATTCCTGGGACCAGACAAAATCCAGTCTCCAATCCTCCATCATCTTGCTCCTCCTCCGGTCTGTGACCCATTTTGAGTTAATTTGTGTGAGGGTTGTATCTATACTTGATCTAGAGTCATTTGTTTGCATGTGGATGTCCAGTTGTTCCAGTACCATTTGTTGAAAAAATTATCTTTTTTTAAAAGATTTTATTTATTTATTTGAAAGAGAGCAAGCAAGCGAGTGGGGCAGGGGGAGGAGCAGAGGGAGAGAAAGAATCCCAGGCAGACTCCCTTCTGAACGTGGAACCCAATGCAGGGCTCTATGCCTAGGACTTTGAGATCATGACCTGAGCAGATATCAAGAATCGGATGCTTAACCAACTGAGCGACCCAGGCACCCCGAAAAAGTTATTTTTTCTCCATTCTATTGCCTTATTTCCTTTGTCAAAGATCAGTTGACTGTATTTGTGTGGGTTTATTTCTAAGCTTTCTGTTCCATTATATTGATCTCTTTGTCTATTCTTTCAACAATACCATAGTGTCTTGATTACTGTAATTTTATAGTAAGTCTTGAAGTCAGGTAGCATCAGTCCTCCAACTTTGTTCTTCCCCTTTAATAATGTGTTGGCTATTTTGGATCTTTTGCCTCTCCTAATAAATTTCAGAATCAGTTTATTGATATCCAAAAAATAACTTTCTGAGATTCTGATTGAGATTATATTGAATCTATACATCAAGTTGAGAAGAACTGACATTTTGACAATATTGAGTCTTTCTATTCATTCATATGGAATATCTCTTCACTTATTTAGTTGTTTGATTTTATTCATCAGTTTTGTAATTTTTCTCATATAGATCTTATACCTATTTTGTTTAGATTTATACTTAAGCATTTCATATTTGGGGATGCTAATAAGAATGGCATTTATTTTAAATTTCAAATTCTACTTGATTATTGCTGATGTATAGAAAAGTGATTGTGTTTTGAATATTAACCTTGAATCCTGCAACCTTGCTATAATCACTTACTAGTTTTAGTAATCTTATCCTTTTTCATTAAATTTGTATTTTTTTAATTTTTTTTTCAGAGTTCCTAATCTAAAATTTTGGTTTTAAGCATTTAAACAATTCCTATTCAGTTTTCTAATTCACTAATTACTGTTGTTTTCTATCTTGAACTATTTTTCTTACATTGTTCTTTCATTGATTTTATGTTAATTTTACTTAAATTTTGACTTGCATGATTACATTCAGTATTTTTTTCCTGTTTTCTTTAATTTTAAAGGTATTTATGCTGCTTGATTTGACACTGAATACAATTTTTATATGTATTTTATGCCTAGGCTTAACAAGAGGTAGGCTGTGGCGTCACATGGCTGCAAAACTTACTAGCTTGTGCCACTGGGCATGTGAAATGAGACAATAATAGTATCTTCCACAGAAAGTAGTTGTCATAATTAAAAGAACTAATTGATGGAAAAGACTGAACAGAATCTCAGGTATATAATAACACATTATTTTCAAATTTTAATGAAATAGAGAAGTGATTATTACTAATATTTTTATATAATTGACATATATTTTTGGATATATATTTATTTAGTTTTAACATTTTAGAAGGCTTTATTAAAACTTATGAGTAAAAAAACAAAAAACAACAAAAAAATGTGGCGCCCGGGTGGCTCAGTCATTAAGCGTCTGCCTTCGGCTCAGGTCATGATCCCAGGGTCCTGGGATCGAGCCCCACGTTGGGCTCCCTGCTCAGCGGGAAGCCTGCTTCTCCCTCTCCCACTCCCCCTGCTTGTGTTCCCTCTCTCACTGTGTGTCTCTCTCTGTCAAATAAATAAATAAAATCTTTAAAAAAATATATACTTGTAAGTTATTTTATTCAAATTATTTGTCTTTATTTTTGAAAATCAATGATAAACAGGCCATATAAACTACTTTCTTTGAGTTTTGTTAAAAGTGAAAAATTTCCCAAATGAGAGACCCCTGGCTCCCCCCACCATAATGCTGATTTTGGAATATCACCAATATCTTAAGGGGTTTTGGAACATTTTAAAACATGGTCAAGAGACAGCTGATTTGAAATAAGTTTAATTTACAAAATAAATATGTGAAATATAGCAATTTTAGGAGAACCTATGATATGACATTCAATTAAACAAACAAAAATCAAATAACCGCAGAGTCAGGCAACTTGAACTCAAAGAACAATAGTATTTACTGGAGGAAAAAAACACTTCTTGTAGCATACTTTCTTCAACTCTGTGCAAAATCAGAGCACTTACTGTCTCTTTTTGATTATTTTGGCATACAATCATATTCGGTCTATTGTATTTTTGTCGTCTTGCTGTCTAACTCCTGGATCATTAACTATTGATGAGATAATATTTTAAAAAGTAGATTCAGACTTCTTGAAACAAGGGGCCAAGTTTTTTCTCTGAGCGAATTCTCCAGCCTAGAAATGTAATAAAACAGAAATAGAAATCATCCTAGATACTATTTGCAATCCCCTTTACTTGCTTATATCTTATAAACAACCTCTTTGCAGCTGGCTTCCTAGTGAGATGGATATGTCAGTGAGAAAGCACAATCCCTTCCTTCAAGGAGCTTCCATTCTAGTGGAGAAGTTAGAACACACATGAGTACACAAATAGACATTTTTATAAGTAATGATAAAGAGCCAAGGAAACAAACAAACAGTGGTCATACGGTGTGATAGTGACAGTAGACAGGGCAAGTTCAGAGTGAGTGCTCAAGAATGCAGAGATCCAATCATGAAAAGGGGCCAGCCTCAGGAGGATAAGAGAACAGCATGTTTCAGACACAGTGAATAGTAAGTGTAAGGTCTCTGAGGCAAGAACCAGATCTACGTACTCCAGAAATGGCCAGAGTTTGCTGTGGCTTGAACAAGGTTCTAAAGGGCCGGGAGCAGCTATTGGAGATGCATATGAGGAGGGCATTGGACCGTTTTAAACCAGGAAGTAAAATCTGATTTTCACTCTAAAAGATAATTTTAGCTGCTCTGTAGAAAATGTATGTAAGGACGCAAAAAATGAAAACATGGAGACTAAGGGGGGCTATTATTAAGAGTCTTGGTTAGAGGCGCCTGGGTGGTTCAGTTGGTTTAAGCATCTGCCTTTGACTCAGGTCATGATCCCAGGGTCCTGGGATCGAGTCCCACATTGGGCTCCCAGCTCTGCGGGGAGCCTACTTCTCCCTCTGTCTCTGCCTCTCGCTCTCTCTCTCTGTCTCTCATGAATAAATAAATAAAATCTTTAAAAAAAAAGAGTCTTGGTTAGAAATAAAGGTGGCTTGAATGTCAGTAATTTCAGTAGGTTTAGAGCAAGGTGGGTAGGCCAGGGTATGTTTTGGGAAAAGAGCTTTGTAAATCTTATTGCCCTATGGAAATGTAATGTAGTATTATTATAGTTACTAAATAAAATAATTTTAATATCCAATTCAACAATTAATTACTCAAGCCTTTCTTTCTCTTTCTCCCTCTCTCCCTCCCTCCCTTCCTTCCTTCCTTCCTTCTTCCTCCTTCCCTCTCTCCCCCCTCCCTCCCTGCCCCCATTTCCTTCCTATCAGCTCACCACTATGCACATTGCTGTACTGTAACAATTTTTTCCCCAGTCCTTTTTCAATATGAGAAACTAGCTTCTGATAAAATAAGATCCAGGCACATAGTTGATATTTGATAAATATTTGCCATATTAATGACTGCATAAATAAAATATGACAGACCTGCTGCAAAGCTTTTGGGTCAAGGAGATATTTGAATGAATGAAACATAGATTGAAGGAGTTTATTGCTACAAATTAAAATCAGTTGACAGTCTCTTCATTTCAAGATGGGAATTTTACAATGTCACTGACCCTGGGATATGTTTTTACATGAGATTTCTTGGCAGCATTAGCTTAGTCTGTTAGCATGAAATAATGTATATAAATGGGCTTTGAAAAGAACAAAGCTTTGTGTCAACAATACTAAGAATTGCTATCATTTATTTTCTGACCCCTATGTGTCAGGTCTCATGCTAGGCATTTGCACATACATTACCTTGTTTAATTCTCACAAATACCATAGAGGAAGGACATTATTCCTTTGTTTTAAAATTGAGGGATCTGTTTGTTACTCAGAAATGTTATTTAACAGCTGGATGAAGGATGTAGCTTTCAAATCCTGATCTGACTCATTCCATTGCCTCAGTAAAAGAGGACATTACTGTCTTGATTTTGAAATAAATATTAACACACAGATATCTAATACATTGTTGATTTCTTTGGAGAATGTCTTAGAAATTATACTATATATCCTCCAAAAAATCATAGAATTAATAGATTTTGGAAATTGAGAGATAGATCTGTAAGTGACCAGATAGTTCTTCATATGTAATTCTTTGTCTGACTTTCACATGCTCAAGGTCATTGGAAAGCAAAGCTAGGATTCAAATCCAATTTGGTGCTCTTCAGACCATAGCATACTGATTCAGAATTTGACATTTTGTTCATCTCTATATTTATAAGAAGACTAAGATAAAAGACCCAGAGAAATATTTGAAAGGGCTCATTTTGCCATTGGTGAAAAGAATTTGTGGTTTACTTGAAAGAAAAAGACGGCATGATAGGAGTAACAAATAGCTTTGGCTTTAAAAAATATTATGCCCTACAAAATGCCTAAAAATAATGAAACAAGGGTGCTTAGCATTATCATGAGTGTAGTGTGTCGGTGTAGAGAAATATAGAGATGAAATGGAAGCTGTTGGATGTCAACGGCAAGCTTTGCCAATGTCAGTGGGGTCAGACACCGCTGGAACTTGTGGCAGGAAGAGTGGGAAGATGTGGCAGATGACAGATTACTGCATGGAGCGTTCTAGAGATTACTCAACTGGAGAAAGGATTTTCATATTCCTGATCCTTCAGCTCAAAATGGCTCCCAAATGACAAATACTCAGGCTGCTTTTTTCCTTCTTCCTCCAATACTATGACCTCTGAATCAAAAAGAACACCTACAAAGAACAGAGAACTTAAACCTGGGGGGATGGGGAGTGAGTCCAACCAGCTAGGACATATACTCTAAATGTTTACTCTGAACCCATCCATAACAGCAAACTCAGAACCCACCCCCAGATTCCTCAAAAGTGATTAAAGTCTATACATGTAATTTAGGTAACTGATGTCTCAGAAAATTATGGTTGCACCGAGTTCAAGAAAATTACAATTTTCTTTTAGTGAGGGTTGGTTCTTATTTCTCTTAGATATACAAACACTCAGTTTTGTCATGGGTTTCAAATGAATCCAGAGTCTCCACTGACATCACCAGAAACTCTGGATATTAATCACATTCATGATGATATAAAAGAATGGAGTGGAAATATATGAGAAATAAGGTCATTTCGATAGGCTGTAACTTATTATTGGCCACAACATTAGGAGCTAGAACCCTCAGCTGGCATGTCTTTTTTGGATTTTCCATACTATTTGTCATATGGATGGTTAAAAGTGAATTGCAATTCCTCAACTAGAAGTGGGATAGGATGTCATGAGAGTTGTACAGATTACTGTTTGGGAGGGTTGGGTTGAAAAGACCATGAAAGTTTACATGTTTATATTGACTTAAGTGCTTCCCCACTATATTGGGATCCAGCTAGCTCAGTGTTTACTTTGTTCCAGTCACTCACAGAACTTGGAGAGCCTTCAACCCATTGGGAGAAGAAATGTAAAGGTGTTTTCAAATAAGTAGATTTAATGTATGAAACAAAAAAGGATCATAGAAATAAGAGTCAGAAGAAATTAAGAAAGACCCATAGCAGTGGTTTTCAATGGAAGATATATCTGAATCACCTTAAGGCACTGTCCCCAAACTATTTTATGCCTCCTATGCTTAGTCTATAGCAGAATGTACCCTACTATATTTCTATGTAGCAACCATCACATTATAATGAAATATTTTTTAACTTTTAATTTTTTTAACTTCTTTGCTTGATATCAGAGCCAATTATAAGCTGTAAGAAACTTTAGAGAAGAATTTGTTTCTATATTGTTTTCTGTCTGAATACATCAGCTAGAAAAGCCTTTCACACGTAAGAGATATATAGTAGGCATTTGTTGAATGAATGAATGGATGGATGGATGAATGCATATTCTTACACTGTGCCCTCCAAATGGTATCTTCTAACATTGAGTTTGAATGGACTGAATCATACATATTTTCATAAGTTCTTCAAGTATTTCTGCTAAGAATTACTGGCCTGTGGGATTTTTACTTCACCCTGGTCTCCATGCCCTGATTTCTCCAAGCTTCTGCCTATAAGATCAGGGCTGGATCACTGCCTAAACTGTCAGGGCCAAAGTATATATAACAAATTCCATCATTCTCTTCATTTCTTTTTCAAAAAAGATTTACTGGCACTATGTTTTAGGACCATACCTGTAACTGATAACACAAGATGGTGATCTGGGCCTTTTTTTTTTTCTTTCTTTTAAAGATTTTAATTTTTTAAAATAATCTCTACACCGAACATGGGACTCAAACTTATAACCCAGAGATCAAGAGTCACATGTTCTACCGACTGAACCAGCCCAGGTGCCCAGATGTGGGCCTTGTTTACAAGGACCTCTAGTGTGTCTGGTGGATGAGACAGATTAACAGCCTGTAGTTAACACTATTGCCATCAGAGAAGGACACAGAAATTTTGGGAGCACAGAGGAGAGCACCTAGTTGTCTTAGAGGTGAGTCTCTATTGAGACTTCTTGCACCCTTCCTCCCATCCCTCACCATACCCTTATGGTAGTGCTTGGGGTGAGTTACACTCCAATGCAGTATTTCCTGGCCCAACCATGCTCTTTCTCCACCTTCCTCCCCACCCCAGGTGTTGGATACAAACTATACTAAGTATCTCTTTTGATAAGATTTCTGTTCATTGTGTCCCATATCGGAGACTGGTCTCCTCCAGGCTTCTTTTGTGCCTCAATCTAAACTCTGTCCACTTGGCTGGTACTCTAATTCACAGAGCCTCACACAGTAAGTGTTTAATAAAAATGTGTTGTTCAGAATACTAATGTCTGAGGGTTAGCTGCCTAGATTCCTTCTTGCTGGGACACATTCCTGAAACCTAAACTCTCCCATCCTTCGAACCTTTGGAATTTTAAGCTCACTATGTCAAGAGTGTTAGAGGTTAGCAGTTTGGGGTGATACAGATTTTCACATGATTTTAAATTTAAATTTTATATAAGTTTAATGAATCCTTTGACTAATACTGATATTTCTTTGGGAAAAAATTATTTGCAAAAATAAAATCTTATGCAAAACTCCCCCCAACCCCCCACTCCCTGTAATCTCTCTACTGCTTCCCTCTCAAAGCAAAGCAAGAGTTATGTCAGTATTTTCAGGTGATCTACAGAGCACTTGTCATGGTGAATGACAAACAGTAACACACACACGAGCCTTCTGCTAGTTTCTTGCCATAAAAATCTCTCCAAATACTTACCTCTCTCGTATAAATTAGCTGTTATGCTTATCTTCATTTTACAGATTGGGGAAACTAAGTTTAACAGAATTTCAATGATTTGCCTTAGGTCATATAGCAGGTAAGCTTCAGGTAGGCAGAGTGAACGATTTGATTTCAGTTCTGACTCTCTCCCAAAGCTCCTACTCTTAGAGAAATAGAATCAAGTGGTTGAGAAACATATTTGGATTTGGATTCAGTCTGGATATAGTTCCAGTCCCAGCTCTTCCATGTGACCCTCAGATTAGGGAATACTACGGAGTCCTCCCCGAGCACTAGTGTCATTATCAATAAAAACGGGAGTAAAAATGACTAAATGATTAAATTAGCTGTTAAATGTGCTAAATAATCATAGTAAGAACTAATGTTTATCCAGCAGTTATCATATGCTGGGCACTGTTTAAAGCATATGATATATATTAACTCATTTACTAATAACCATATGGCTTAGGGGCAAATACTATGCCTATTTTATAGTTCCAGAAACTGAGGTATACAGAGTTTAAGAGATTTCCCTGCCAAAGATCATACAGCAAGAAGTAGAAGAGCAGGAATTTGAACCCAGGCAGGCTGGCTCCATAATCTTACTTATCTTTATGCTACGTAGCATGGGCTAGTGTACAGGTGGGCATATTAGGTCATCATAAGCCCTCAGGGACTGTTAGTCTCCCTTACTCTGTTTACTGCTGTAGACTCAAGGGATAAATATGCCACCTGACATCAACTTACTGTGAACTAGTTCGATGTTGTCTTTAAGACTATAGCAAAGAGTAAGTAAAATGAAGATACTCAAATCAATACCGATGGATTAGAAATCAGTAAAATGTTTTAACTCCTGGAGATGTGTGCATTCACAATTTATCTCTATTTGGCAGAGGTTTTCAGAGTAACACTTTTTCGTAGAGTGTGCAAAGGTAGTGACAGTCAGGGTCTGACTTGGCAACTTCTCCCACCCTCATCTCTATGTTGGTTGAGGAAACCTATACTTCACTATCCAGCTTTCTCCTACTCCTTGGTTCATGTATTTTAAAAGCTATTGGTGAGTTCTGATTGCAAGTAAGTTATTTGGAGGGTCCTACGGAGCCATTACTATGGAGCTACCATGGCTAACAGGGACGACCTGACGACCGTTCCATGGTGAGTCTCCAGGGAATGACAGCTTGAGATAGAGCATATGTGCTTGGGGAGCTTTGGAGGGACAGCAGACTGCATTTTTGGCCTTACTGTTTCAGAATGCCAAGGCATCATGGGGACATGACTATTAACAATGGAGCCTGCCATTGTTTTGCTGTTAGTTTTTCTCAAGGCTCTCTGAGTGACAGTCCCTGCGGAGAGTGAATTATCATCCCTAACTTGTAACTTAACTGCTCCTTTTGTCATTCTGCATAATTGCTGTCACCCAGGTAAAACTAAATGGTTTTTCTCCCTGGTAAATTCTCCCACACTCAGCTTGGAGCCCTTCAGGCAAGACAGGCAGTGGGGAACCTGGGCAGATAATGTGGTGATCTGAAATGATGCCTGGAAGAGGAGAGTCTTTGAAAGGCTTTGTCTCTGAAAACAAATGCCAAGCACAGTGAAGACACTGGTTTAAATAACTGACGTTGCGATTTATTTAACAGTGACAAAAATATGTATTAAAATAGCATGCACTACATAGAGCAGTTGTGAAGAATAGATTAGTTGAAAAATTAAAAGTGCCTAGCTCAGTGTGTGGCATAAAATAAGAGCTCGGTAAGTGTTAGTTGTCATTACTTTGTGACATTATGTGTTTAATTTTTACAACAGCTTTCAAGGTAGTTATTATTAGTTCCATTATATAGACAAGAAAAGTGAACTTTATTGGAGCTCGAATTTCAAAGTAGGTGTGCTTTATTCTAAAGCAGACATCCTTAACTTGCAGAATGGCTCTCCGATTTCCTCGGTGACTTGTGTCAAGTGAGATATCAGGATAGTTGGTCTCCTTCCTTGGTATGACCAGTGAAGAATCTTTAGGGCTGATTATACACTCTCATGTTGATCAGTTACCAGTTTACCATTATTTGAGTGAATTACTTCATTTTTTCATAAAGCTCTATTTTCATAAAGCTAATAGAATCGGCTAAATACAATAATTTATTTTGAAAAATAACTGCTTTGATACTTGTTTGTTGTTGTTTTCATGGACTTGAAGCATTGACAATAATATTTACCACAAGAGTAACAGCAATCACAGTATTAGCAAGAATGATAAGATAATGATAGTAATTGGTTACTTACTGTTTATTGAGAACTTACTATGTGCCAAGCATTGTTCTAAGAACTTAATTATCTCATTTAATCCTCACTAGACAGGTGCTGTTATTATCTCTGATTTATATATTACAAAACTGAGATTCAGAGAGGTAAAGTAACAGACCAAAAGTCGCAGTTATTAAATGGGTGAGGCAGGCTTTAAATCCAGGCAGTCAGACTTCTGAGAGTGCTCTCTTACACAGGTACTAAATGATAACTTGAGACTCAAATCTGACACTTCCTTTCTCACATGCTCACACTATTTCTCCTTATTCAAATCCATGCTGAGCATGAATGCCTCTTGAATCCATCTTTTGCTATACCCACGGTGGTTAGATTTGCTACACAGCTCGGCAACACATACCCATTCAGTTTTAGAAAGCGAAATTTTCTTAGACTTCAGTATAACGCATATGGGCAATGCCCAAATAACTGAACCAGAGTATATAATATAGGACTGAGTCCCCTGACTATTTAGATGATTCTCAGTCAGTCTGGAAGGGCAAGAGGAATGGCACAGGATATGGGTATAGATGGGGGCTGGAGCCTGGAGAATGAAAGAAGTCTTTTTGGAACTATGTCAGTATTTCTAGAAAAGGGATGTGTAATGTTTATAGCAGGAATGTCCACAATAGCCTAACTATGGTAAGAGCCTAGATGTCCATCAACAGATGAATGGATAAAGAAGATGTGAGATACACACACACACACACACACACACAGACATATACATACAATGGAATATTATGCAGCCATCAAAGAAATGAAATCTTACCATTTGCAACGACGTGGTTGGAACTAGAGGGTATTATGCTAAGCAAAATAAGTTAATCAGAGAAAGACAATTATCGTATGATCTCACTGATGTGAGGAATTTGAGAAACAAGACAGAGGATCATAGGGGAAGGGAGGGAAAAATGAAACAAGACGAAACCAGAGGGGGAGACAAACCATAAGAGACTCTTAATCTCAGGAAACCAACTGAGGGTTGCTGGAGTGGAGGGGGGTGGGAGGGATGGGGTGGCTGGGTGATGGACATTGGGGAGCGTATGTGCTATGGTGAGCGCTGTGAATTGTGTAAGACTGATGAATCACAGACCTGTACCCCTGAAACAAATAATACATTATATGGTAATAAAAAAAAAAGGAAAGGGATGTGTACATTGCAAAACACACTCATGCAACCATTGTTTTCTCTATATACAAACTACAGAGAGTAAAGCTCACCAAAATCTGTGCTGGTGTGTGTAGTGTAACAAGGGTTAAGAAGAGAAGCTGAATGACATTGAACTGCCTGAAAGTGTGTCTGGTTTTTACTAACACATACCTGAGGTTCAGACAGATGTGTGCTTAAGGACTGATGACATCGTGGAGCTAGTTATTTCCTGAGCCTCAACTTCATCATCTTTAAAACAGGGCTTTCAATACTTTCCTTGCAGATACAGTTTCTAGCACATGGTAGAAACTCTATAACTGGAACCTGTCATTATTATTATTACTATCATCATCATCATCATCATGGTCATCTATTTTAATAACAAGGGTAAGGTAATATTCATTGGCAAAAAGATCTATAGTTTTGATAAATTCATATCCACATTAATTTTATTCTTGATGCCCCATTATCTACTATCTCTTTCCATAAGCGTGATAATTGTACATATAACTCCACCTTGTTCTCTACTTATCTCTTTCTATTTCTTTTTTTTTTTTTTTTTAAAGATTTTATTTATTTGACGGAGCGAGATACACAGCGAGAGAGAGAACACAAGCAGGGGAAGTGGGAGAGGGAGAAGCAGGCCTCCTGCAGAGCAGGAAGCCCGATGCGGGGCTCGATCCCAGGACCCTGGGATCACGACCTGAGCCGAAGGCAGACGCTTAACGACTGAGCCACCCAGGCACCACCATCTCTTTCTATTTCTGACAGAATCTCTCTGATCTCTCTTTCAAATCAAGTTATCTCTTCAGTTTATGCTTCATGACTTTTCTCCCTACGGTACTCAGGACAAGAGATTGCAGTTTTCACAGCATACGTATTTTGTACTAAAACAAAAAACAAAGAACAATTTTAACTCCTGACCTGATCATGTCCACCGAGAAAAAGCAGGTATTGTAATTTGTTTATCCTTGGTGGAATTCCTCATACGTGGTCTTAAAACATACCAAAGCCTGGTTCCAAATTGATGGGCTTTTAAAAATAAGTGCGAAGACCAGCTTGTCCCCTCCAAAGATACACCGAGTTGCAAATTCCAGCTACATTCTTTGAGGGGCTGAAGTCGTTGTGAGGAGTGTCCCTGAGAACAAATCACCCGGTGATCAGTTGGTGGTGGTATTGCCACTTTCTCATGGTCCGGACCTTACTCACCAGGGTCAGGTATTTTACAGTTGCCTTGGCAGGTGGAGGGAGGAGTTGATGATATTTAACCCAGGATATCAGCCAAGAATTATTTATCTGTCAAAACGCTTCAAATACAAGTCAGTGTTACTGGGCCTGCTGAGCCCAAGACTATCTGCCTCTCCAGGAGGAAGGTCCTCAGATAATTTCTGTAAAGGCAAGAGAGAGCAGCCTCATCTCTAGAACTCCAAGGTAAAAAGGAAGAGAGATGCAACCCTTCTTCTCTTCCACTGCAAACAAACAAATGTCCTTGGACTTTTGTCTCCACAAGCAGCAACCCTGAATTTTGAGTCAGGAAAAATAATTCCTCCCTTCCCAGGCTCCCCTCACAGGACCTTTGGATTCCAAAAGTTGGCTTCGAAGCACCTGGTTTTCCAGGAGTTTGCAGTGTGCAACTTGATGTAACTCAAACCTGCTTGAACACTTCTTTCAAGGGTAGGAACACTGACCTCTTCCATGCACCTCCCATGTTCCTTGTCATGTGCCGACCCCAAACTGCAGCCCAGACAGGGCTTGCTGCTCCTCTCTCAATCCTGAAGCCCTCGGTTAGAACAGCACAATGGGGCGACGTCGGGTTTGCAGAAGACCGCAGAATAGTGCTCGCCTTCAGTTCAGTTCTATACAGATTTTCTCCTGAGATCAAGTTTGTTTAGGGGGAGGGAGGGCAAAGAAAAAGGAAACTTGGGTGTGTGTGTGTGTGTGTGTGGTGTTGTGGGAGATGGAGGTACACTTAACAGCCAGCCTGCTGATAAAAAACAGCAGATATTTGGAAGCACATTACAGTTTTATTTTTCAACTAAACCACAGTGCTGAGGGATTTGACTGCTGGGAGAAAAGAGGGCACATTTGTCAGACTTCTCACTTCCGTGTATGCTTGTGGAGTTGGTAAATAAAATATTGGAGCAGATATGAATTGCTTTGGTGTCCAGTGGCTTTAGGGCTAAGGACTTACCTAATGGTATTGCGAGTCCTCCTGCTGGCTGAGAACAGCTTTGTATCGAGTGAAGATATTTGAAACCCATTACCCTATAGAAAGCCAGATGAAAAATCAATTTTGTTTGCTGAAAAGTGAGCTCACAGGTATGAGGAGAAAAATTCAATCAACGTCAATAGATGAGTTTTGGAAAAATCTGGTATTTCTGCCTATTGTGTGATTTCAGTGCAAATTCCAGGACATAGGAGGTGCCTGATAATTGCTAGATGAAGGAATACATGTACTATGCTATGTTTACATAACATGTGTTGCGTAATAGTTTACTATTCTTCTCTTGATCCAAGTAGTGGGTTGATGTGATGTTTAAAAAAAAAAAAAAAGCAGCCAGATGGAAAAGAAACGAACCCAACTTAGGTGTCCTAAAGATTCCCTGCTAAAAAATGTCACCAGTAAAGTAAATTTATGTTGCCTTTTTCCTCAAGGCTATGGGATCTGGGATATAAGCAGAATATACATTAAACATGTATTTATGGTAAACTCTTGCCATTCCTTTTAGAGAAAAGAATTCCCATGGCAATCTATTTCTGGATTTGTCCAGAACAGTTGTTTAAGTCATAATTAAAACATTTTCCTTGGTTTGGAAGGGAAAAGGAATTGAGCCCTTGACTGCCCAGCTGAGAAGAACAGCCCTTCATGGACAAGTAGGTGACATTCTTTCCCTCCATAAATCAGTGCCTTAATCCTTAGCAACAGACCTAATCATTGCTCCAGGCTTTCCAGCTGAGTTAAACCAACATCATGATATGAGGACAGTTAAGGAAATCTCTTGTTGTTCACATACTGATTAGATTCTATATGCCATCCCTCCATTTTTAAGGTGAAAATTAATAGAAGTTGGGAAACTCTCCCAGCATCCTCAAATGACTAAATGTTTAATCATGGGAGAAAGAATAGCCTAAGTCTGCTGGTAGACACGCAGCCTGATATGTCTGCTTAAGAGTCCTTCGTCTTATCTTGTACGACAGTGTCCCTTATGGTGAGCTGCTTTTAGAAAAGTTCCTGGGAAAGATTTGCCACCTCTTGAATAACATCAGTTGATTTCCTTTTATCAGACCTCAATATCTTTGTGCCTAATGATGTTTTCCTCCTCAGTTTGGCTTAGAAGGAGCACAGAGTCAAATTTCTCACTCTGCTACACACTTCATAAAGACCAAATATTTTTCATACTATTTATTCCCTTTTGCTTGCTGAAGGCTTTATGTGTATAACATTTAAATGCTATTTTCCTCTATTTAACAGTCGTGTGTGTGTGTGTGTGTGTGTGTTGCAAACCATCAGACACTTCTTTTGGCATGATGTGATCTACTAATAAAACATTGTGGATTATAAATTTAATCACAAACTATACTAAAATCATTACTGGCTATGTCATAGCCTTTGGCAAGTTTCAAAACTCTTCCATGCTTTCATTTTCTTATCTGTAAAATGGGGATAATAATATGTATCTTTCAATGTTGTGATGAGGATCAAGTGAATTAATAATGCAAAATTGACTCTGGGTTCCTTGATACCTTAGGAAATAATTTATTTATTTTTTATTTTTTATTTTTTTTTAAAGATTTTATTTATTTATTTGACAGAGAGAGACACAGCGAGAGAGGGAACACAAGCAGGGGGAGTGGGAGAGGGAGAAGCAGGCTTCCCGCGGAGCAAGGAGCCCGATGCGGGGCTCGATCCCAGGACCCCGGGATCATGACCTGAGCCGAAGGCAGACACTTAACGACTGAGCCACCCAGGCGTCCCACCTTAGGAAATAATTTAATTAGTTTTAGATTCCCAGGCCCTCAGGCCACACCTGGAATTCATCTCACTGCCTTTGGCCATGGATCTTCTAGGCTTGGGATGGCCTTGTATCTTCCTCAAACACCTATTCAACTTCACCTTTACAATGTCTTCCCACTTCCTGCCAGCCCAAATAATTCCTTGTTCGTCATTACTCTGCTATTCTGTATGTACCAGCATTTCTCTGCTTTGGCACTATTGATATTTGGGGCTGGATAATGCTTTGTTGTGGGTGTCTATCCTGTTCCTTGTAAGATATTGATCAGCATGCCTAACCTCTACCTACTAGATGCGGGCAATATCCTCTCAGTATGGCAACCGAAAATGTCTCCAGCTATTACCAAATATCCTCTGCTGGGCAAAACTACCCTGGTTGAGAAGCACTGGTGAATATATCTGCCATACCACTTATAACATTTTATGGTACTTATTTAATAAGCGTTTACATAGTACACATAAATATCAGGTATTTTTCTAAGAGTAATGTGAATAAATTATTATTAATATTTATGAGTTAGGGGCTAGTGTCGTATCAGTCTACAGTGGAGGAAAAAGAGGCACAGAGAAGCTAACGTAACTTGTCCAAGACTGGGGATTCATGCCTGGGCAGTTTGTATCCAGAGCCCATGGTCCTAACCATTGTGCTGTGTTTTTTCTCTCGTGGATGAATTTACCTCTACCCTGGACTGTGTGTGAGAGAATGGGGAGAGGACTTGGGGACGATAATTATCTTTGATTCCAGAGCATGAAGCACAGTATAAAGGTTAAGCTAGATGAATGAGTGCTTGTCAGTAAATCTAGCTGTTTACCAAAGAATGTTTTATATCACAGAGGGTGGACCAAGGTTTGGAGTCTAATGTACTGAATAATTTCTAGAGGAGGAAACTGAGACTAGGAGATTAAATGACTGCCCAAGATTACAAAGCTGGTGAATGGCAGAGGCAGGCCTGGATTTAAGGTCTTCTAACACACAGTGCAATGTTCTTTTACCATTTCCATGCTGAGTTCCTTTTTGGGGCTACTCTAATCTACATGTATATGTGTCAAGATCATCTTCATCTTCTTCTTCATTATCATCAGCACCATCCAGGTTTCATTGTTAGTTTATTTACTTATTTTTAAAGATTTATTTATTCATTTTAGAGAGAGAGGGAGAGACAGAGAGAGAGTGCAAGCGTGGGGTGGAGGGGCAGAGGGAGAGGGAGAGAGAGAATCTCAAGCGATTCTGTGCTGAGCGCGGAGACCTAGGTGGGGGCTTGATCTCACGACCCTGAGATCATGACGCGAGCCAAAACCAAGAGTCGGATGCTTAACGACTGTGCCACCCAGATGCCCCTAGGTTTCATTGCTTATTTCTGCTTTCCTAAAACTATTTGGGTATTTATTAAAAACTCACAGTGTATGGCTTACTTACTGTACTTTTTTCCATCCATGACAGAAATTCAAAGATCAAAATGTTTAACACCTCCACTAATGACTCCCTTCCCAACAGCACTATTGTTCAAATCATTCTGTGCCAATTATATCTCAGTAAAGCTGGAAAAAAATCATTCTAAGATCTTTGATTATGATTAGTAGGTTTTGTTCCCTTCATACCCAAGCTTCTTGAAGATCTGCATAGATGATGTTTGATTTATCAACATGAGGAGTTATCAATTGCTGACTTTAAAGGTGTCAGATATGGTGGTAGAACTATTATAGAATCATTAGAGCTTTTCATGCTTTCACACTACACCCCCATGGTCCCTTATGCAGTTGTCCTTTGGTCTGCCAATGATCATGATGACGGAAAGTAACGGTACAGATGCTCTTCTGACTCACAGCCAGAAAAGAGCCAGAAAAGAATTTCAAATTATTTAGGAATTTAAATACGTATGCTATTACTAATAAGGCGGGGTCATAGCTGAATGACATCATCAAACTAAATCTTACATGTAAGTAGGCACTCTTCACCTAAATTTCATCTGATTTGTGGAACACCCAGAAGGTTCTTTTGCTTTCTTTAAATATCCACTTACTCAAAGTCTATAATGTCTTAAATTCCAGCGTTAATGAATGCATCCTTTTACTTGCTATGTTATTTTAAAAGCCAATAGCCCTGGGAAGGAAGCACTAATTAAAATTAATTCCCACTGAGGTATTAATAGCAGGGCATAGTGGGGAAAATTTCTAGACACAGAGTTAAAAGACTTAACTAGGGGCGCCTGGGTGGCTCAGTTGGTTAAGCACCTGCCTTCGGCTCAGGTCATGATCCTGGAGTCCCTGCATCGAGTCCCGCATCGGGCTCCCTGTTTGGCGGGGAGCCTGCTTCTCCCTCTAACCCTCCCCCCTCTCATGTACTCTTTCTCTCTCTCATTCTCGCTCTCTCAAATAAATAAATAAATCTTTAAAAAAAAAAAAGACTTAACTAACTTGCCTTGTTACTTTGAACAAGTCACTTAACCTCTCTCAGCTTGAGTTTCTTTATCTGGAAATCAGAGATGATGGGTTGACTCACAGATTCTTATTGTGAGCATTAAATAATGAAATCAAGTGAAAACATGTTTTAAAGGCTAATATTGCTATTTTTTCCCCAGCTTTTGTGACAGTCTTCTAACTGAAAAACCAGGACATAAGACCACCGAATGCTTAGGATGGAGACATTTAAAATAGATGCCCTGGACTTTAAAGTTTTAGCCACAGTGATTCGTGTGTGTGTGTGTTTAAATAATGAGCTTGCAGGATTTCTGGAGTGTTTGAGAGAAAATTGAAGGCCAACTGACTAATATTGGAACTGTGACGAGATTTCTCGAATGACCAGCTGCTTTTTGGATACTACATTCCCTACCAGTCACTCATGACCCTTCCAGACTCCTGGCTGTCCCTCTTGCATTTGAGAAAACAAGGAGTCATTATTCAGCATCTGACTAGACTTTATAAATCCAAAGTGGAAGTTATATCACTATATCATTTTAGGGAACTGCTTTTGAAAACTGTCTATTATGAGGATAAACCAACCAGTCTAAGTGGAGGGATGGAAACTATGCTTTTGGATACCAATATATGAGTGTCTTGGTAACTACCAACCTAAATCTTAACTGTAGAGGAAGATGGCTATTGCATTCAGGGCTAGTCACCTGAAAACTGTGCTTGTCAAGGATCTGGGAAGTTCCTCCCTGCCCTCCCTTATCTAAAATCTCACTATTAGAGACAGCATATTCTCACCAGGCATTGTTAAAATATCATTACCTTGTGGAGTGGTTGGACCAAACAAATGGTGACCCATCTAGACTAGGAACAGTGAACTGTCAATCACTTTCCTCTAGATTCATAGTCATGTGCCATTCCTAGCCACTCTGCTCTGCCAGGCTTGTTACAAATTTTATCTAATTTAATTTTTTCCAGCAAAGAAGTGAGGGAAATAAGTATTCTCATCCTCTCTGTGTTGCTGATACAGTTACTGAATCTATAGAAGTTAAGTGTGTGAGGGTCAGATGTGGAGCTGAGATTCAAACTTTGATGTTCTTGCTTTAAGTAAGCACTTTGTACCACACACACAACCAGGGAGTAAATGAACCTTAATATATCACACGGTCAAGTCCTAACAATACTTCAAAGCTCAGCATAAATGGCTGGTCTTTATCTAACCTCAGATTAAAACCTCTATGGTTCTTTGTTTAAACCTCTTACTGCTTTTATATCTTATTTTAAATATCAGAACCATTCATAAGCCTCTCCCCAATAAAATGAATGTTGTGATATTTCCTACAATTCCAAGTTTTTAATCTTTCCATTGTGTTTTTTTCATTCATTCATTCATTCATTCATTCATCCATAGCCCCCATGTTTGAACCCTAGAAATACAGAAATAAATACAATGGACATGACCCAGCGGTTCTCATTCCAACTTTTGTTAAATGAATGAAATACAGGCCTTCTTGACTGTTTTAGTTACTTCCCCAAATCCCTGGAGATAGAAATTATCCTTTCATAGTGCTTCACTCACACATGTTTTTTATTTTAGAGTTTCTTTTTTTTTTTTTTCGTACTGAGTATGTATTTCTAACAAGCGATACTCAGGGTCTGGGAAGTAAGTTCGCACATGGTGGAACCTTTTGTCACCTATTTCAAAGACAAAATCCACGTTTCTCCTTCATCTCACTTTTGCTTTCACAGCCGTAAACTTGTCTGTATTCATTATAATCGTGGTCGCTGACACAGATAATCAGCCCAGTATGTGAAGGGGGTTACAGAGTTTTCTCAAGGCTGGAGAAGAGTTCGCTGGGTGAAATTTACTCAGGTCCACACAACATTCTTGTGCTTGTATGTAATACATTTTTGGGCTTTTATTTTCTAAGATATTCACGCCTGTTAACAGCATCCCACATCTACTTTTTGTTTTGTTTTTTTTAATATTTCTGTCATTGTTTTTTTAAAAAAATAGTTTTTGCTTTTATAATGCATTTAGATTTACAGAAGTCTTGCAAAGATAATGTAGTGAGTTCCCATATATACTTCACCTTGTTTTCCTGATTGTTAACACCTGATATATCCATGATACACTTAAAAAAATCTAAGAAATTGACATTGGTACATTACTATTACCTAAAGTCCAGACTCAATTTTGATTTCAGCAGCTTTTCCATTATCCTTCTCTTCCCTGGTATCCAATTCAGGGCACCACATGGCATTTAGCTGTCCCCACAGTCCTTCTAGTCTATAAGAGTCTTTTTCCATTCGTCATGACTTCGACTGTTTGGAGGATCTGGGGCCAGATATCTTGTAGAATTTCCCTCATCTGGGCTTGTCTGATAATTTCCACACGATTAGACTGGAGATACGGGTTTGGGGAAGAAGACCACAGAAGTGAAGTGCCATTTTCACCACATCCCATTAGGATCCTGTACACGACTTCCACGTGACATTGCCGGTGATTTTAACCTTCATTAGTTGTTTAGTGTAGTGTTTCTCGGTTTTCTTCCTTGTGCAGTTATTAGTTTTCCTTTTCCCTGTGCTCTTCTTTTGAAAGAACTACTAAGTCTAGCATTTTCTCAAGGGAAATGGAGGGAATCTAAACTTTGTCTTTCTGATAATTGGAATCAGAATTATTCTGGAAAAAAGTTCTGTTGTTTCACCACATTTATTTATTCAGTACTTTATATCACATGGAGTCATGCATTTATTTTCTACTT
Source organism: Halichoerus grypus (assembly GCF_964656455.1). Classification (NCBI taxonomy): domain Eukaryota; kingdom Metazoa; phylum Chordata; class Mammalia; order Carnivora; family Phocidae; genus Halichoerus; species Halichoerus grypus. Next base: position 14,699,775 of record NC_135714.1, read on the forward strand.
TGGGTTACAATCCAATGCTACATTATTTATTATGTTGCTCAGATTGTTCCAGCTCTGGCCATTGGACACTGTTTTAGGTTCTGCCACTGCTTTTTATTTTGTGTGCTAAAAGAAGTAAATTTGCCAACTACTGTCTATTTTGAGAATTAATATAGTCAGGACTTGGTTAACCAGCTGTAAAACAACATGAAAAAGTATTTAAAAAAAATAAAACTGCTGTCCCATGAGGACAGCAACTTTGGTTCACTCCTGGGCCTCAGTACTTAGAACAGTACTAACAGTAAACACTCCATGACTCTTTGTGAATTGATTGTTTAAGAACACTATATCCCCTTAAATTGCTTGATAAAAGCTAATTTTCTTTTACAACTGTACTATCTTTAGCTGTCCTTTTTTAGCTAAATTATGTCACATGAGTATACATGCATATATGTACATGCGCGTGCAGGTAGATATAACCCTACTGAGACAGGGTCCGTTTTCACTTTCTGCCACCTACCTTTTCTCTTCTCCTCATCATTTACTCTTGCCAACCTCAGAGTCCTTAGTCTAGTCTTTTCCAATCTTATCCCATCCCACTGTTCTTACCTTAATTCAGTGTAACCGCTGTTTTGCCCACCACCTGTGTAGGGAACGATTAACAAAGTGAGGACAGTATCTTTTAGAAATATATAAATTGGATTGTAGGGAAAGGAGGATCCATAACCCAGGAGACAAAAGTGGCTTGTCACCATAAGAGACTCTTAATTTCAGGAAACAAACTGAGGGTTGCTGGAGTGGAGGGGGGTGGGATGGGGTGGTTGGGTGATGGACATTGGGGAAGGTATGTGTTATGGTGAGTGCTGTGAATTATGTAAGACTGATGAATCACAGAACTGTACCCCTGAAACAAATAATACATTATATGTTAATAAAAAAATTTTTTTTAAAAAGTGGCTTATCAAAAGAGTTAAATATATAGGAACTCTCAAAAATACATTCTGTGCTTTATTCTTTCATTCATTATTTATCCAACAAACGTGTGTTGAGTACCACCAAGTGCTATGAACTATTAATATGCAAAAGGAGACTCAGCCTGCCACCAACCTCCCCGCCAAGAAATTTGTAGGAGTTGACTGAAATGGTGGTTTCCAGATTATGGTTATCATAATCACTAATTATACAAAGTTAAATTCCCTTAAAGGTTGTTGAGTGACTTTTTAATAACAGAGTTGGAAACTTCTTTACCAGCAGACAGCAAGCAATAGTGTCCATACACATTCTTGCTGTTCCATCAACTTCCAAGGAACAACATTCCCTTCACACCTTGTGTTATTTCATTAATTAAATTAGGAGTCTAGCCTCAACTATTTCAAAAGTCCTGCTGGCTAAAAAAATTCTATTTTCTAATGGGAAGAATAATCACTTTTTAAAAAAGATTTTATTTATTTATTTGAGACAGAGAGAGAGAGAGAGACAGAGCACAAGCAGGGAGGAGGGTCAGAGGGAGAGGGAGAAGCAGATTCACCACTGAGCAGCTAGCCCCATGTGGGGCTTGATCCCAGGACCCTGAGATCATGACCTGAGCAGAAAGCAGACGCTTAACTGATTGAGCCACACAGGTGCCCCATGGAAGAACAATCACTTTGAATCAATAGACTTGGACTTGAATTCTAATTCCATCATTATAGGCAAATTGCCTAACATCTCTGAGACTCAATTTCCTGATCAGTAGAAATTGATTGAATATAACAGCTTCTCACATGGTTTTGGAATATATAAAATGTATAATTAAAATGTGCCTTCGATAAGTGCCATTTCCCTTCTTGTCTTTAGACTTCTCACAGCCTGAAGAAAACTTTGAATTAGTAGACATGGCCTTAAATTCTGATTCCATCCTTAGGCAAATTACTTAACTTCTCTGGGTATTCAGTTTCCTCACTTGTAGGAATGGAACTGATATGATGATTCTTTTATTATTATTTTCTTGATGAATAAGATTATGTATGGGAAACATCTGATTCAAATACATCATCAATATACACTAGTGCTTTCCTCTCTTTAGACCCCAACATGATTTTGGTTGTGTTTGCCCAAAAGAAGAGACAGAAATCTGTTCCAAAAGAGAGAGCATGAGCTTTGGAGTCAAGGAGATTCAAGAGTGAATCCTGGCTTAATGACTCATTAATGCTTAAAATGTACTTTCAGGCTCTTTGTTTCCCCATTTGTAAAATAGTGCAAGTAATGTTGAGAAGATTAAACCATGTCATGCATTCAGAAATGGTGGTGTTTCTTTTTTGAGGTAAGGCCACTAATAAAAATATAATACCTTTAGTACAGAAGTAGAGTGAATCAGATTTTTGCTTCATTATAGAAATCCTATTTTCAATATATATTTCTGAAATTATAACTGGGGTAACATCATCCTTGAGTTACAGCTGTGAATAATCATGAGAAATGTTCTGGGTAATAATGTCATTAGCCCCTTTATGGATCTGGTATCTTATTTGTTATTCAACTAGTATTGACTGAACACCTACTATGTACTTGTCTCTCTTCTGGTTGTTCTTTGATTTAGGTTGCCCTGGAAGCATTGTGCCTCGTAAAATTTTAAGTGATGCAATGAAAAAAGTCATCAAGCTAGGCAATTTTGTAATTATTCATATTTGGTTATCAGACTATTACGTTGTGAGCTATACTTGATGTAAAAGATGACATATAAAAAAGACATTTCAGGACAGTAAACATGGTATTTTCAAGTATGCCAACCAAAAGTTGAGTGCTGCCTTCTATCTGGAGAAGAGTGATCCTTCATAAGTGACAGATGATATGCCTCACATAAGCCACAACAGCATTGAAAACGTCTGTGAAAAGCATCTGAAAAGTGCCTGGATTTTCTATAAACTTTATAGATATTTTTCCTTGAGTTTGAAAAAAACAGGTTCTAATTCTACAGAAGGATCCTAGCAATAGCTTGATGCGTGTCCTACCTCTGCTGTCTATCAAACTAACCCTCCTCACAGACTCCTAGAACTCTGAGGCCATGCCTTTGTTCCAAAAAAGACCTAATTGTGTACTTCTTTTTTTTTTTTTTTTTAAAGATTTTATTTATTTATTTGACACAGAGAGAGACAGAGAGAGAGGGAACACAAGCAGGGAGAGTGGAGAGGGAGAAGCAGGCTTTCTGCAGAGCAGGGAGCCTGATGTGGGGCTCGATCCCAGGATCCCGGGATCATGACCTGAGCCGAAGGCAGACGCTTAACGACTGAGCCACCCAGACGCCCCCTAATTGTGTACTTCTTATTAACATGTGTGCGTGTCAACCGTAATTCTCTTTGGAAAATTAGCCTAAAATGGACTTGATACCTGAGGACCAGCAGACTTTTTGAATTCTCAATGTATGATTATTCATGTGCTAGGTAACGTAACAATAGAGAAAAATAAATGTATACATGCTTGGGACAAAAAGACAGGAACTATACAATAGAATTTTGATCAGTGGCATGTGACATATAGCATAATGATTAGAACTGCAGTTTCCAAAGTCAAACACATTGGTTTTTACCCAGAGACTACCATTTCCTGATGATTTGACCTTGGAGAATTCAGTAACTCTTCTCAAACTGGGCTTCCTCCTCTAGCAACAGGATTGAGTTGATTCCCTAACTTACTGGGTTGCCATTATAATTACCTTACATGAGGCATCTGAAGGGCTTAGTGCAGAGGTTTGTGCACCTTAAGTGCTCAATGAATGGTTGCTATTTGGTTATTTTTAGTATTATTACTATGGTAATTGATGACAGTGTTGATGATGGGCTCAGAGCCATAAGAAGAAAGGAGATCTCCCAGTATCCTCCATTCTTTCCAGTTTAGTAGCTGGTTTATTCTCTAGCCATTTCCAGAGTATTCTCCCTTTCTTTGAGCATTTCCATTCCCTACTTGCTCTTGTAGTGTGGCTCACATGGAGATTGTTCTTTGCAGAGAATACAAGGGGGAATTTGTGGTACAGGGATAAGAAAGCATCAGCAAAAGTAAAGACAAGATGGCTTGTTTGGTGGAAGCCACGTGAGCTTTGGAGTAAAAGAGAGCTGGGTTCGGCTTGCCCTCCCGCATTTGCTATCTCTACGACCTTGCACACATCTCTTAGTCTCCTAGTCCTCTGATTCTCATCTGTAAAGGAGGAAAATCACACTCATGTCCTGGGGCTAATATGAAAGTTCAGGAAGATAAAGAATCCACAAGAATCAAGACAATGAAAGGCAAAAAATTCAAATAGAACGATGAACAAAAGACATGAGCAGATATTTCCCAAAAGAAGAAACACAAATGACTGTTAAATATATTATGAGATTTTCAGTTTTGCTAGTAATCTGGAAAATGCAAATAAAACTGTAATGAGATACCATTTTACCTATCATATTGGCAAATATATATCAATCTGACAATATTAAATGCTGGTAAAATGTGGAGGAATAGGAACTCTCATCCAAAATGATGAAAGAATAAACCAATACAACTATTTTGGAAAACAATGTGTCATTAATTAATAGAGCTAAAGGTTTGCAGACACTAGGACCTAACAGTGTTGTTACCCAATCTGTACATAAAGGAACTATTTTGGAAAAATAGAGGGTATGCAGATGATTGACATTTTGTATCACCGTCTGTATGCCAAGGGCTTTACAATGTCTTTTATTCTCTCAGAGATCTGTAATGTGGCTCTTAACTCCAGATGAAACATTCATGTGGCACAATCCTTGCAGATCATACTCTAGAGCACCATTTATAATTTCATGATTTAATTAAGTACTGGCCTGTGTACAGACATATGTACAGTGTGTCAGTTTATTCATCCAGGGGACCAATCAAACACCATTGTCAAAAGGACAAGGCAGGCGAATCAGTGAACATACCTGCTTTACAGCCCATCTCAGGGCTAAATGAAACGCAGGTTCCAGCCTCTGCCGCAGCTTAGCCAGTGGTTGGCCTTTCCAACAAAGTTTGTAAATTAGTCTTCAAATAAACTCTATTCATAAATCACTAGTTTCTAGTTACGTATATTTGGAGACTTGTACTTCAGATCCCAGACTTTTCTCTGCCTTTCTTTGCAAGACACATTCTACTTGGTGATAGGAGATGAGGACACATGAAATTATTAATATGTTACCATATGTTTCCAAAATAAAATACTTCAAAATAGTCTGTCTTAACCAAACTCCATGTAGTAGATGCATCAGACAAAAAACCCCTTTACGGTATAGGACATCCTGGCATCCACAACACTGAGTACTCAGCAGAAGTCTCCTCTCTGGTTTGGTGAGATGCTGGTACTCTACTTGCTGAGCTGTAACTTATCAGAGCCAGTTTCCTTTGATTCCCAATGGGATTATGTCAGTATTTCTTGTCGTTATACTTACCTAATTTTATTAAATATTATATAAATTGTGTTAAACAAAAGTGTGAAAGGAGTATAAAGGAGTATTATTCATAATAATAATAAAAACTATGTTAAAAGACTCAATAAAGAGAATTCATTAAAAGTACTCTGGAATTAGGTGTAGGTGAGACCTAGGTGAGACAAGGTAGGGAAAACAATCATAAAATTCTAGGGTGAATGCAACAGACTGATATGTTTCTTGTGTGCCTCTAAATTCTTGCTTCAATTTAAAGATATTGGAATTGGAGGGGCGCCTGGGTGGCTTGGTTGGTTAAGTGACCGACTTTTTGTTTCAGCTCAGGTCAGGATCTCATGGGTCATGAGATCAAGCCCCGAGCGGGGCTCCAAGCTCAGCTGGGAGTTTGCTTGAAGATTCTCTATCTCTGCCCTTTCCCCCACTTGCACATGCACAGGTGTGCATGCGTGCACTCTCTCCCATCCCACTCTCTCTAATAAATAAATAAGTTAAAAAAATGAAGATACTGGAATTGGAAATTCTATAAGATGCATTATGGATGAAATTTATCTAATGAAAATGAAGTGCAAAGATGGACATAAGCATGTCATTTTCATATCTTTTAGGTTAAAATTGTTATGTTTCCCTGCTGTATTCAACCTTTTTAATTAACTGATTACCTATTCTGATCAGGTCTGATAAATGAATTCTACAGTAGTGATAAAGTTTCAATATTTAATTCAGATTATTAGAAACAAAAGAGCCAACATTAGGCAGTATTGCATGTACAGAAAGTATAGAAAGACCATTTTCTTAGCTAATTCTAAAGTAATAGGCACTTAGAGTGGTGCAAATCCTCATTACTGGAGGTGTTTTGAACTAAGGGACTCTCCATCCAGGTTGCTGGAGAAGTTATTCCTACTTTTATTTGGGGATCAGACTTAATGTATTCTAAGGTGTTTATGCATTCAATAAAAACTTGTTCATCTGAAAGCCTAAATTCAAGAATTTTATTTTATTTTATTTTATTTTTTAGAGAGAGAGAGAGCGTGTGAGGGGAGCAGAGGGAGAGGCAGAGGGAGAAGGAGAATCTCAAGCAGACTCACTGATGAGCGCAAAGCCAGACACAGACCTTGATCTCATGAGCCTGAGATCATGACCTGAGCCAAAATCAAGAGTCAGATGCTCAACCGGTTGAGCCACCCAGGTCCAGGGGGGAGGTAGGATCTTTATTCCCTGTCTAGTTACAGGAAGTGAACTGTTCACTGACTGCCTAAGTCAGGCTACAGCTGAGATAATACTGACAATGGCCATCAAGCATTCTTGTCAAGTTAAATACGGTACCCGTATTCAGAAAATTCAGAAATTTTCATATATTCTTGGCATTTGCTCTCCTGGTACCATGATGGGCTGATTAGCAGCTCTGCTCTTTCAAAAGGACCATCATTCAGGGTTCTGTCTCTTTGACCACTCCCAGTTTTCAGTATGATTCATATTGCTATGTAGGCATGGACTTTTACCCTGCAATCAGTCATGTTTTACTTTGTGTAAACGGAACAGCAGTATTTAAGAAGGTGCGAGATGGTTATGGCTTATAATAGAATGGGTTATAGGCACAAGGAATAAAAAAAATCTTAGAAATGCAGTGGAGATCATACAAAGTGAAAAGGGTGGAGTGGCAGTTCGGTGACCCCTTTCCAATCAGTTTGCAGTTTGCTGGTGTCTTTACTAGTAGTTCACTGGAGCCATTTGAGCTCCTGAATCACTGATCAAAGTCAGTCCTTCACTCCTCCTCCACTCTAATAAAAATAATAGTTAACATATATCGAAACCATATTATATACCAGGAGCCATACCGAAGGCTTCACATTTTATTTAATGCTTTCAGTCAGTGTATATCAAACATTAATGTGCATAAGAATCTCTGGGAGAGCTGTTAAAATACAGATTCTTAGCTAACGCTTCCCCTTCCTGCAATTCTAATTCAGATTTCTGGGGTAGGACCCAATGTTTGCATTCCTAGCAAGCTCCTATGTGACTTGACAAGATGCTGCTGGTCTAATTACCACATGTGGAATGGCTCTGCAGATAATTGTCTGAGTCAGCTACTACTATGGTTATCCCCATTTATCCATGGGAAAACCTAGCCTCATTTCCCCAAGATTAAGATATAGGAAATGATGGAGCTGGGACTTGAATTTGACAACAAAATCCACTATCTTAACTTCTGTGTCTATTATATCTTGACTCTCAGTTCTACTTCCTCTTCAATTTGATTTGTGAATTAGGTCCTTGATGTGCCTGAGTGAGTTTGACCTACAAACCAGACTGCTATGATTAGTAGAACTGGGGGAAAATATTCTTACTGAGGTAGAGGAAGAAAAATAATTTTCCCCTCTAATTTTGTAGGTCCTTGGCTGAGACAGGACCTATATTAAAACACAGATTAGGGGTACCTGGGTGGCTCAGTTGGTTAAATGTCTGCCTTTGGCTCAGCGCATGATCCTGGAGTCCCAGGATCAAGACCTCATTCGGGCTACCTGCTCAGGGGGGAGTCTGCTTCTCCCTCTGCCCCTCACCCTGCTCGTGCTCTCTCTCTCTCAAAAAATAAAAAAATCTTAAAAAACAAAAAAATAAAACACAGATTAGCAGGAGAAAACAAGTTTAATGACGTGTACACCTCTTGTATATATGGGAGATAGCCAAGAAAACTGAGCAACCCCCTAAAATGGCCCAAGCGACCACCTTAAAAACCATCTCCAGCCAAAGACAAAAGATGATGTTGGGGGGAGGTTTGGGTAAGCCAGTCTGGGGAGGTTATGAGACAAAGCACAATAAACAAGGGTATGATTGTTATGCAAATTTAAGTCCTGGCCTTCTTCACTGGTAAGCTTTTCTAGAGATTTAGTCATCCTCTTCCTGGTACAGAGAGGGAAACACCCTTACCAATGGAGATTTTCCTTAGAAATGTCACTGTGTCTTACAAAAGGGTAATTTCTACTCGGTTTTCAGAGCTTTTCTTACGTCTGCTGTTCCTTAAAAATAATCAGCCTAAAATAATCTTTATGCCAAAGAGCCGTATTTTGGGGTGGCAACTTCTGCTCCCCTTTGCTGGATTCTATTTCCCCAAAAGAACAGAGTGGCTGTAAAGAACAGAGAAATGAAATCCTGGTAATATCTTCTGGTTATCTAAACGTGTAGAGTTTCAGACTCAGGTTGCCAGGGTTTGTGAATAGCAGCTGAGCCTTTGGCAACATCCCAGAATCTCAGCAGGACTAGAGATTCTGAATGGACAATATTTCTTTGTTGAATTCCTAAAACTAAAATTAATCATGACTGGGCATTGTTTAGAAATTGTCTGGGTGTATACTTTCCAGTAATTGATTTGTTTCCACATGGACACCTTGTTTTCATTGCAAATGGTTTTCTTTGATGGGTTGATTTTATTCCTCTTTGTGTATGCCAGGAGACAGTGTGATGTAACTATAGTGATCATGTGTTTCTTGAGGCCATGTTACTTTATTTTTTCCTCTGAAAAGAAGGCTACAGCCTGCAGCCTACAGGAGGATGGAGTATGGGACATTCTCTGACTCTTAGTTTAGCCTAGCTTCTGAAACCATCTTATCTTGTGCCGGCATTTGCTTCTCAAATACCGTATTTCACTAGCCCAGGAAGGCTAAGCAAATCTGACTTTTGGAGGGTAGCTTTATTAGCAAGAAGGTAACCCGATAGTATATAGTAGAAATTGTATAAAGTTAGTGTTGATTATCTATTTAGACATTAGAATGAGATGAAAGCAAAGCAAAGTGGAATCTAGCATTAATATCAATTCGTTAATAAGATGTTGTAGAGTGGGATTACAAGAGAATTTAATCACCTTTCAGGACTTTGGAATAGCCACTTAGGACAATAGGTCTTGCCTATTTTAGGCACTCCAAATACTCAGTCCTTGAGATTCGGGGGCACCGTGGGGAAAAAAGACATTTGTCTTGTGGATTGAGAGCTCTATATCCAAATGATGTATTTTATCATGATGGTAGTCATCTTTCTTTGAGCCCACATGGGACATGCACAAGGCAAGTCTATTTGTCCTTATTAATATTTGGCCTTTGGGAACCCCCTAGCCCATGAATTGAAATTGATATGAGCACAAAGCCCTTCTTTACATTCACTAACATCATGTGACAGTTGAGTGTACAGACGCCTGAAGTCCGAGTGCCTGGCTTTAAACACCATCTCTGCCTTTTACTAGCTGTATGACCTTGGGCAATTGAGTTATCCTGTCTGGCCTCAGTTTTCTCATCTGTGAAATGAGGTCCATAGGGTCAATGAGAGGATCAAATGAGTTAATATATGTAAAACATTTAAAAAGTACCTGCTACCTAGTAAATACTATATCAAAGATAATTGTTAATTATTTGGTGGCCACAAAGTCAAGAAAACATCAGGTTGCTGAGCCACTAGGGCCTCTTTTCCTCATTCTTTACCCTGATTGCCCTTGCCATCCTCTCAAACCATATATGAAAGTATCCTGCAGAAAGCAGCTCCACTAAGCACTCTATATTAGGTCTTTTGGCTCTGGGCTCCACACTAGTTTCTGCTTAGAAAAGTATTCCTCTGAAGGGAAATCTGTTCCAGGCCTGTCTTGCTGCAGCAAATCTAAAAGAGAAACATTGCAAAGAGGAAAGCATTTGTTCAGTGGAAAAAGGGGCTTTAAAAATTTCTGTATTCTTCTTTCTCAAGATTTTGGTCCCTAATCTCTTGGCCCACTATTTCTCCTAGGACTAAGTTTGTCTCTAATAGATACCTCTTCTCCATTTCTTCTTGGATGGTGGCAGAGACTCAGAAGAGGACCCATTTGAGGTTACTTTCATATCAAAATACAGTCCTTGAAGGGCATGGCCAAGATTGTGGTATGTCCTGGTTGTACATACTACAGTGTAATGGCTGTGTTGCTCTGGTGGCAGATCTTGTCAGATCTTGGTTGCTCTTCTTTGGATTTTGTTTGTTGTTGTTGTTGTTATTTTAATGACACAAATTTTAATTCTTATAATTCCATTGCATCATATATCTAACAAATTTTTTCCTTTGCTTTATTATGTTTTATCAATCCAAAAGAAATTCCTGTGTTAAATCTTTAGTATCACAGTTATCATATTGTCATTACCCTTCCCGTTTTTTCCACCTTATTGAGATATAATTAACATATAACTTTGTGTAAGTGTAAGGTGTACACTGCGTTGGTTTGATACATATCACAAAAAGATTACTATCATAACATTCTTATAACATGACCTCCTTTGTGTCACATAAATACCATTTCCTTTTTGTGATGAGATCATTTAAGATCCCCAGAACTTATTTATCTTATAATTGGAAATTTGTACCCTATGACCAGCATCTCCCCACTTCTCTCGCCCTCCAGTCCCTAGTAACCACCATTCTACTCTGTTTTATGAATTTGACTTTTTTTAAATTTAAATTCCACATGTAAGTGGAATTTGTCTTTCTCTATCTGACTTATTTCACTTAGCACAATGCCCTCAAATTTCATCCATGTTGTGGCAAACAGCAGAACCTCCTTCTTTCTCATGGCTGAATAATATTTCATTGTGTATATATACCACATCTTTTTTATCCAGTCACCTGTTGATGGACACTTAGGTGGTTTCCATGTCTTGGCTATTGTGAATAATGCTGCGATGAACATAGGAGTGCAGATACCTTTTTGAGATCCTAATTTAATTTCCTTTGGATATATACCCAGAAGGGGCATTGTTAGGTCATATGGTTGCTGTTTTTAATTTTTTGAGGAACCTCCATGCTATTTTTCATAGTGGCTCTACCAGTTTACATTCCCATCAATAGTGAAGGGTTCCCTTTTCTTCACATCTTTGCCAACACTTGTTATCTTTTGTCTTTCTTATGATAGTCCCTTGTGACATTTCATTGTGCTTTTGATTTGCATTTCCCCGTGACTAGTGCTGTCCAGCACCTTTTCATGTACCAGTTGGCCATTTGTATGTCTTCTTTGGGAAAAATATCTATTTAATTCCTCTGTCCATTTTTTTTTTAAAGATTTTATTTATTTATTTATTTGACAGAGAGAGAGAGACAGCGAGAGAGGGAACACAAGCAGGGGGAGTGGGAGAGGGAGAAGCAGGCTTCCCACCGAGCAGAGAGCCCGATGTGGGGCTCGATCCCAGAACCCTGGGATCATGACCTGAGCCGAAGGCAGATGCTTAATGACTGAGCCACCCAGGTGTCTCCCTCTCTCCATTTTTTAATGAGATTGTTTGTTTTATTGCTATTGAGTTGCATAAGTTCTTTATATATTTTGGATGTTAACTCCTTATCAGATATATGATTTGCAAACATTTTTGCCCATTCCATAGGTTGCCTTTTCATTTTGCCATTGTTTCTTTTTCTCTGTAGAAACTTTTTAGTTTGCTGTAGTTCCACTTCTTAATTCTTGCTTTTGTTGCTTGTGCTTTTGCTGTCACATCCAAAAAAAATCATTGCCAAGACCAATGTCAAGAAACTTTTTCCCCATATTTTTTTCTAGGAGTTTTATGGTTTTAGTTCATATGTTTATGTATTTAATCCATTTCAAGTTAATTTTGTAAATGGTATAGGTAGCGGTACCATTTTGTTCTTTTGCATCTGGTTATCCAGTTTTCCAAAAATATTTATCAAAGAGTCTGTCCAGTTCCTATAAAAGTACTCTTGTCCCCCTTGTCAAATATTAGTTGAATATATATATGAGGGTTTATTTCTCAACTCATGAGGCTGTTCTATTGGTGTATGTGTTTATTTTTATGGCACCCCATACTGTTTTTATTACTGTATCTTTATAATATAGCGTGAAATCAGGAAGTGTGATTCCTCCAACTTTGTTCTTCTTTCTCAGGATTACTTTGGCTATTCAGGGTCTTCTGTATATCCATACAAATTTTAGGATTGTTCTATGAAAAATGCCACTGGCATTTTGATAGAGATTGCATTGAATCTATAGAAAGCGTTGGGTAGTATGGACATTTTAACAATATTAATTCTTTTGATCCATGGACACAAGATATATTTCCATTTATTTTTGATTTATGTCTTTTTCAGTTTCCTTCATCAAATTCTTATAGTTTTCAATGTATAGATCTTTTATCTCCTTGGTTAAATGTATACCTAGGAGTTTTAGTTTTTTATGTTATTGTGGGTAAGATTGTTTCCTTTATTTCTTTTTCAAATATTTCATTATTAGTGTATAAAAACATAACTGATATCTGTATGCTGATTTTGTACTAAGCAACTTTATTGAATTTGTTGATTTGTTCTAACAGTTTTTTTTTGGTGGGGTCTTTAGGACTTTCTATTATAACATATCATTTGCAAACAAAGACAGTTTGACTTCTTCCTTTCCAATTTGGATGCCCTGTATTTCTTTATCTTGACGAGTGTTCTGATTGCTTTAGTATCCAGGTAATTCTAGTCTTACGGAATGAGTTTGGGAGTCTCCCCTCCTCTTCTATTTTTTGGAAGAGTATGAGAAAAATTGCTGTGAATTCTTCTTTAAATGTTTGGTAGAATTCACCAGAGACACCATCTGGTCCTGGGCTTCTTTCTTGGTGTTGGTTGGCCACCCTACTTTGAATTAGGCACGGTCAAAACCCTTTTCCAGCCACATCTACATTCCAGAAATCTGTTTTTCCTTCATCTTGGGAGAAACCTGACTAAATCAGAAGTCTGGGAGACTGAAGACGTTATAGAACAGTGCTTGTCCTATACTCTAAGGCATGTAAAAAGAAGAAACTGTGGAACGCAACATGGCACTAGAAAGCAGTTGACAGCCGCTGAATGCAGTATGCAAGGTTTGTAGTTTCAAGGCCCTCTAGAGTAATTCTTAGATGCCACTAAGTTAAGGACAGGATGCCATGGTTTCAGGAGTACAGTAAAGGGTGTAGTGTCTGTGGCTACTGATTACTGGTTACTGCAAATGATCATCCTACTTCCATTATATTAATGCAATTAATTGTAATTCAGTTGACCAGATCCCATTCCAGTGATCAAATTTCTATTGCAACCATCAAAAACACCCCCTTTTATAATCAATCAGAGCACCTCTTTTCATGTGGTCAAAGGATCTGCAAAATCAGGTTGAAAGCATTTCAAAAAGGTCAAAAATGTTACGAAATGCATTTTATTATTTAAATATATTCTGATCATTCAGAAGTCTGGCACAATTTTGGAATCCTTATTCTCCCCTAAAATCACCTGTTGAATATTGAAAGATAGAATAATTTTGTGACCAGATCAATCATTGCATTGAGTATAAAACCTTTTGAAACTGTTTTTATTTCTCAAATTGTTCATCAGAGTGTGTGTGTGGGTGTGTGGGTGTGTGTGTACATAAAATCAGACCAAAGAAACAAGGTAACCTGCTGTTTTATTTAACAGACATCATGAACAAGATCAAAGCAACATCTCCATCCCATATGGGATAAGGTCTTTCTTGTGACCGTATTATGTTTTGCTTGCCATAGGTTTTAAGTAAAACTATATTGGTAAACTTAGAAATGGTGGAATAAAGAAGATTCAAGGACGATTGAAAACAGTCTTTCAAAAGGCCTATGATAAGTATTTAATGTTTCCTATGCTTCCTTTCTCTACTGAACTCATAAATTTGTACCTCAGAAATTTGTACAAATATTCAAAAATACTTTCCAATATGCCATAGTGTTTTTTAACAGTGCCTGAGTCAGTGTCCAAGGAAACACATTATCTGCCATGACACAGAAAATAGTGTATTCATATATTTTCTACCAAACAGGTTTCCTAACGGGAGACACTGTGTTTTCCAAGGAAATAAAACCCCTAAAATGTCAATATGAATAAATTACTAATAACGAACTCTTCACTTATCTTTAATGCTTTGCCAAACACCAGCTTGATTGAAATGCTGATATTTAGTAGAAAGAAGAAAGGGGCTATCTTGGGGAAGAATCAAACTAACTAGAGTAGTGGAGTAGAGCATTTCTGTGTCAAATTCCATCTGAACAATCCTGTTTTTTTAAAGGTCGGAAGCCCATACATACTTGGAATTTTTGCTCTCTGCCTTTGATTTAAAGCACAAAATCAAAAGCCTGTTCTATGAAAAGAAGTGCACTTGAGCAACCCAGGAATGTGCTGAAGCCTTTCTACAAATTAATCTCTTCTTTAGTGAAGTGAAACATCGGGACCATTCAGGGACAGTGGGAGGGGCTCGGGGGCTTGAATCGGAGCCAAGCTTAATGAGACAGAGTTGGAGGCAAAATGGAATTGAACTGTACCTTGTTAACTGGTGAAAGCTGTGAACGAGGTGGACTTACTGGCCAAGAATTCTTTCCCTTTGTTGAAATTAACTACAGGGGATTTTGAGGTAGTTTTCATAATCTTTAAAGATCATGGGATATTTTTAAAACTTTATATTTTTTTAAAAAAAACCTTTGAGATAATTCTCTAATTCTGATTGCCACATTTCCTGCCACCTTGAAGAATAAACACTTGTTTGTTTGGCCATTTTATTAGGCATCTATGTTGCTAGCCACTCTGTCAGGTGCTGGAGAAAAAGCGATGATAATCTGATAATCACAGTCCCTGGCCCAGAGTGACTCACATTCTGGTGAGAAGGGCTTGAATCTTTCAGCCCCAGTGGGAAAAGCAGAAATCAAGAGGCCAGGCATACATCAGGCATTCAGCCTAAGTTCTTGGAGCAAATCATTTCTCTTAGGGATCATGACATATCTTTTCCAGAGAGACTGTTCTGTGGTGCAATGCTGGTTTATTCCATAAATTTCTTCTATAAAAAATTTGCTAGGTAGGAAGCCTGGTATCTTGAGACTGAATGTTCAACCAGAACCCAGGAAACCTGAGTTTTATGACAGAGAAAGATCATCTTGAACCAGTTCCTAAAACATTCTATGCCTCAGTTTCCTATTTTGTAAAACGGAGATGAGACCTCTTCTGTGAGGTTACTGGAACAGAGTGCTGACCACACCTAACAATGGCTTAACATGTTTCTCAAAGACAAGTTATTTGTTTAGCATCTTCTGATCATTCAGAAAAATCCTGATTTTGGTGTGTATGCTCTCTTAAGAGCCTGACTGCTAAAATGTTCATGGGATAGAATAATACTGTGCTTAGAATGGCCATTGGGTTAAGTGTGGAATCCTAACTGTCTTTTAAGGGGCTCTGCAGAGTGAATGAGTCTCCAAAACCATGAGTAAAATGGGTAAGAAATATGTGCATAGGGGTAAGGGAGAAAATCTTAAACTCTGTTCTCATCTATCATTACTTTCCACAATTATGTGTTTCATAATACATGTAAAGTATTAGAATAGTCAATATATATACTTTATTAATAAGTACACATATATTAGGAGTGCATGGTCAACTTCTCCTTATTGACAGTTTATGGTCAACAAAGTTAGGAGATTCCTGTTTTAGAGGTAGAACAACTAGTTATTGGGAATATATTTCTCTCCAGGCAAAAGTTGATAAAGTGTCCAAAACAAGTTTAATTCCAAATCTTTTTAATAGGAACCTAGGAAACTCCCTAGATATAAAAACAGAACCAGTTTCTGTTGTTATTTTTCTATTTTAATGTGTTTACACTCTGAAACTCTGACTTGGAGAGGTTCTCTGAAAGCTGAAAGTCTGTTTTTAGCACCAGATTTCAGGATTCTTTTATAGCATGGGAAAGGCTACAAAAATGAAACACATCGGTGCATTGTTCAGAGCACTTCTTGACTCTGCAGGATATTTGCATCCCAGATCGACCCTCCTAACTTCCCACCTTATTGTAAGCTCTGGGGACGCTGGCCACAGTGACTGTATCATCTAAGTCAGAGAACTTCTGGTTTCTGTGCACTTGGACAATGAGAAGCCTTGTTAATGCACAGAGAGTGGAAGAAGAGGAAGTGTGGGGTAAGATGACCCCAGCTCCCTCCTGACAAGATGGCAAGTTGGCAGTGGCTGAATGGCCACAACCTCTGTCCAGCAGACCTCTGCTAGAGGCACAGCTCGCCTGGTTCCTGGTGCTGCTCCCTCCTGTTGCTTGTTGAGGTCGACAGAGAGTAAGAGCAATCTTGCTATTGCTGTGTCGTCTCTTGTTGGTTTCCTAAACCTTGCCCCTGGGGTGTAAATAGACCCATCATTAAAATCTCTTTAATTGCCCCTTTTGGTTTCCATCAGTTTCCTATCAGGACCCTGACTGGGTCTCCAGTTGAGCTCAGCTCTCTTACTAAACTGCAGAGATACGGAGGTGGGTAACGTATGGCCCTAAACCTGGCTATATTCCAAGTTTACTGGTTCTTACATTCAAAGAAGGTTTTTGATGTTGTTCTCATCAAAGCAGAGTTGTTGGGATGCCTGGGTGGCATCTGCCTTGGGCTCAGGTCATGATCCCAGGGTCCTGGGATCGAGTCTTGCATCCCCCCTGCTCAGTGAGGAGCCTGCTTCTCTTTCTGTCTGCTGCTCCCCCTGCTTATGCTCTCTCTCTCGCTCTGACAAATAAAATCTTAAAAAAAAAAAGCAGAATTGTTGTTTTTCTTAACAATATATACAATAGTCAACGTTCAGCAGAAAATATTATGCCCATGGTTTTTCTTACCTGGTGCATTCCTAGAAAAGGAAGCGTATCTACTGAAACAGTTTCCTTACAGGAAGTCACACAAACAAGGATGTTATGAGGTAAAGAAAATTACAACTTACTGTGATTATATGCTTAATAGAATAAGATAGTGAGTTTATTTGGAAACCAAGTGCCAGACCTGTCCTTGGTGGAGTGAGCTGACCTCCCAGGGAATGCATATAGTTTATTATAATTTAGATACATAGAGATATAAATTTAGGAGAAAAATATGCCTTGTATTAAGTTTAGATTTTTGAAATAATCTAATAGTGCCACTACTTACTAACAGTAATACCTAACATTTATTGAGTGCTTTGTATGTGTTTTGCATGTATTAACATATTTAATTCACATAACAACTCATAAAGTAGGTACTATTGCTATCTTTGGTTTTGTTTTGTGTTTTTTGTTTGTCAAAGCAACTGAAGAATACAAGAAGAAATTCACCCAAGATGGGAATCTATGCAATATAGCTCCACATATGAGCTGATCATTTTACAAATAATGTTGACTTAACAAAAATTATTTTATGAATGAAAATAATTTTTTCCTCCTCCCCACCATATAATACATCTGCCTCATTATTAGAATAACAAAAAGAGTTTTACTATTAGACTTCTTTTTTCATTATGGGAAGTCCTTTTCAGCTGTTACAATTGGATTATTTCAGAAAGAGAAAAAGGAATTCTATACTTCCTGTGAGATATATTTAAAGGGATACATTTTTTAACAGAGAGCGTTTTGGCTTTTCAGTAGTTAGAACATTAGTGTGAAAGTCCTTTTAGAAGCAAATAAAAGTACTCTTTAAAGTCAAGACCTAATTGTCCAAAGCTTCTCCCAGCCTGGTCACATATCAGTGTCTTGGTTGTCAACCAATAGTCTGGGATGCATAAGGAGCAGAGAGTAATATTTCAACTTAAGTTTACCATTAGAAATCTACTTGGAAATCTACTCCCTTTGAGAAGCTGTGAAATCTCCTGGATGTTTAAAATATGTCACATTGGCTGTTTTTTATCACCTTCAACTGTGAGTTTCGCCTAGGAGGAAACAGATCTGGTTGGCAAACCATGGCCCTAACCATGGTTGGGATATGTGATTTATCCTGCGTGGAGCAAGTGGGAGGGACCAGAGTGCTCTGGGTTCTGGTCTGCTCTGATGCTGAGCAGGCCCTGGCCTTGCTCCTGAAATCTGCCTTGCGGATGTCTTTTGGGCCAGGCTATATTGTAGATCAAATACATTCCATCAGAAGATCTCTTACTAACCTCCTAGGATTACCCTGCATTTCTGAGACTAAAATTCAGACTCTGTAGAAATAGCATTTCCCATAGAATGCACAGTGTAAGATCGATCAAAAGAGTAAAAGAAGAAAAAAAAAAAAAGGAATGCATGTCACGTGAGATCATTATTAAAAAAGAGAATGATTTTCTGATGGAAAATTCCAAGCTCCCTTTGAACAACTGCCTTGGAGAATGTCCTTAGGAAACAGAGGTCTTACATCTAATATGTCATTAACTATGCTTATGATTTCCTCTGCGTGTTTATAGGTGGGAGTCAGGGTGTGGAATGTGCAAATATTACACAAAAATTACAGTACAGTGATTACTTCCTTTGCCAGTCCACTTTCCGGAAAGTCATGAAACACTGCAATGGCATCTCTGGTATGTACGGAAACTTAAGCTTTTACCTTTATTTAACCTCACAAATTAGGTCTGACCCAGAGTCTGCATCATATGCATACTAAGACAAACATTTTGAGTTAATTTGGAAATTCAGGGCATGCGTGTTGTGGACAAGATTAAAGTGTCTCTGTCCCAGAAAGATCTTCCGCAGCTCTACTCCTATTTGACAACGAGGAAGAGACATTGTCTGTGGAAGAGAAACCAAAAAGAATGTTAGGTTGGGCCCTGGGCTGTAATCCACATTACCCATTGCTGGTTTGTCCACTGAAGCTGTGGAGCTCTTGCATGCTAAATTGGTGAGAGTCCAGTACTAATGGGGCCGAAGGTCACTGGTCTGGCTTAGTTCTTGAGGCTGTCATAACTCCACCCCATCTAGCACGGTTATGCCCTTTCCCATCAGGTTAAAGGGTTCTCAGAACTGACATGGAGCCTGGAGGAGCGAGCTTGATGTTCCAATCAGGTGACTGATCTCTGGTACAAGCTTAGCTGTTCTTTGCTCCAAGACCTTGAACAATATGTTTAGGTTCTATCTTGGCCTCAGTTTCCTTTTCCAAAGGGCTTTTGGAAACATCATAATTTTACCATCAAAATTCTTAGCCCATTGATGATAGTTAATACAGTTTACATTTCTCCTGTTTCCCATGTGGTGCCTTTTATTAAGATAGAATTAGACAATATATATATATATATATATATATATATATATATATATATAAAGACAGAATTAGAGATATAGAGACAGAATTAGAGAAGCCCATATTGATTTATACTGGGCCACAAGAATAGACTGAATGATGGCAAATTTCCTCTAGAATATCAAATAATAATGATAATAGTAGTAGTAATAGTAGTAGAGCTGGTAATATGTGTCAACTGCATGACATTTTTCAAAGGTTAGTATCTGTTTTGATCCTCACTACAACCCTCTGAATCAGGTATTATTACCATATCCAATTTATGGCTGAGGAAACAGAATAAGAACACTCAAATTACCTGGCCAAGATCAATAATAAAGTGAGAACCGGAAATTGCTTAAAGGTTCCATAGTTAATGTCATTTAACCACTACAAACCTTCCTGGATTTGGACACCCAGACATTTCTAGTAATTGAAAGTATCTTTTTGTTCTATCTGCTTGATAACTGTAGAATATTTCCACACATGCAGATTGGTCTAGTTTAGAAAATCAAGGGTTAACTAATGTGTAGAGAAAGTAGAAATAGAGTATGACTCTACTTGACTATTTGCCTTATCACTAGCC